>NC_132855.1:1655457-1955457 GCF_048164855.1 Canis lupus baileyi
ACTCCGCTTTGGATACGTCGGGAGCTGGAAAGGAGCCCCGCAAACACGGACGACGTGGAAATGGGGTGGACGTGCTTTGCGCACAGACGTTCCAGGCCCCAGGCCGGCCTCCTGCTTGCACGACTGCTCGGAAGGCAGACGCCGACCCCAGGAAGGCCCGCGGGGCTGCAGGGCGACCCCCTGGGAACGCGGACCCCTCGAGCGGCCTGTCTGCCCCCCGCCCCGTGGATTCCAGGCACAGCCTTGCGTCGGTGCGGGAAGCCGCAGTAGAGCATGCGAGGGCCGCACCCACGCCATCGGGCCGTGCCCCCGGGGGCACCCAGGGGACGCCCAGGGGAGCGCAGGGCTGCAAGGCCCAGCTCGCCAAGTCCCACCCGCCCCTCCGAATCCTAGCTGCGCTTACACCGGGCGCTTCGGGGAAAGTCACCCCATCCGACGCGTCCTCCCCCAACAGCAGAAGCTCGTCTGGACCAGGGCCTAGCACACGCTCCCGCGTGCTGGGGCGGCAGTGACACGTGGCTCCCCACCCTGCGCATCCACCGAGGGGTTCAGGTGGGGAGGGTCGCTGCACCTGCCAAGTGGCTCCACGGGCACATAACCCACACGGGAAGCTCCAGCGCCTCTCGGCACCCCGGCTTGGTTCCCCCCAGTCTGCGGCACATCAAGGACGGTGTCAGGGACAGGGCTCTCCTTGTAGATTCTTTTGGGGGAGAAAAGACCTCCCCCTTTTTTTCCCCCGTTCAGTTAAACCAGTCAGAGTAACATGCTTGGTAGATGGCCTATCACCACCACCCGGAGCGACTTTCCAGACCCTTGGGGTCCAGGGCCCGCGTCTCTAGCTGCTCTCCCACCTTTGGAACCCATGGCATCATGACAGTCACTCCTCTCATGTGCCCCATCCTCCTGGGGACTCAGCTCCTCCGAGGGTCCTGCTCGCTCGCCCCCAGAACAGATCGTAGGGCTGCAAAAGCCAGAGGAGCCAATGAGCAGGGGACGTCACCCAAGTCAGAGAAGGTACGGGGGGCTTGGCTTTGAGCGTGGGGCCGGGGGGCCAGCGTGCTGGGCTCAGACATCTCCTGGGTGTGTGGAGTGGGCTGGCAGTCAGTCCCACCGGGGGATGCAGAGTTGGGGCAGCCCCACTGCACCTTGGCCCTGGCCCCGCCGCTCTGATGTGCGGGTGAGGAACGGTTCTGCACAAAGTCACTCAAATAATACATTTCTTTTGAATGTTTGACCCAGGAGAAACTGAGTCCGCCTGCCCCCCCCCCCTCCAGAAATGTCAGTATATAAGGGGTTTAAAAAGCAAAATATCAAAAAAAAACAAAAAACAAAAAACAAAAACAAAATATCTGTGTTCCTTGTTTTTCTATTTTTTGCACCTGGTATGCTTTAGCATATGTTTGTCTTCGGAATAGAATAATGATTGTGAAACCCTCTGGGTAGGGTGACACCTGCCTTAGTTTAGTAATGAAAGGATGAAAGAATTTCAAGATACTTTGGATACTTAAATTTTTCTCATGGAAAGTGAGAAATAAATGTACTGGGAAAACCTAGACTTTTTTTTAAAAGATTTTCTTTATTTATTCGTGAGAGACACACAGGGAGAGGCAGAGACACAGGCAGAGGGAGAAGCAGGCTCCCTGCGGGGAGCCCGATGTGGGACTCGATCCTGGGACCCTGGGATCACACCCTGGGACGAAGGCAGAGGCTCAACCGCTGAGCCACCAGGCGTCCTGCTAGCCTACTTCTAGTCACAAATAGAATTTTCTTAAAATAAGTGCTCTTCGATAGTCATAACTGTGAATGTTTGCACAATTATGTCTGTGCTGCGTGGTGTACATGATTGTGAATACGGGACCTCCTTCGCGTCTCCACTGCCTCTGCCCCAGTTCTGATTTATACAGCCTTTTAAAATAGAGATTTTTAGATTAAATAAAGCTAACCCACGAGAATGAAAATCATGCAGATATTTTAAAAGCTCCTCCCACCTGGCTACCTAAGCTGGCTTCGTGGGCATGTGGCCCGGGGCGCTGCCCGGGGTCCGAGCAGTGAGAGCGTCCCGTGCTGGCTTTCCTGCTCTGCTGTTGCCTTCCTGGAAATCTGGAGTAAGACAATCCAGGGTCCTGCGTTCATTTTCATGTTGCCTTGGGCCTCGCAAAACACGCAGCAGGTCCTGTCGCCACTCCTCTCCTCTCCCTTTCACTTACGTCATCATTCTTGGCTGTGTTGCTTCCAGAAATTCCCTGTGTGTGCAGACGT
Organism: Canis lupus baileyi; assembly: GCF_048164855.1. Lineage (NCBI taxonomy): Eukaryota > Metazoa > Chordata > Mammalia > Carnivora > Canidae > Canis > Canis lupus. The sequence goes on from NC_132855.1 coordinate 1,657,717, forward strand.
GTTTGCGTATGTGTGTGAGAGTTTACGGCGATGGCACTACTCTGTACATACCCTATAAAATATAGAGTGTCTCGGAATGCGTACTCCTTCAGAAACCTGTGCTGAGAATCCAGACTGGCGGGGAGTCTCCAGGGTTGGGATAGGATCTTCCCGCTAAGGAGTCTCCGCCCCGCAGGTGGTCTCCATCCTGCTGGGGAAGGGTTTTTCCCATTCTGGCCGTGTCACCGCTCCGCTTCCCTGTCGTGGAGAAGACCTCAGCGTCCCGGTGAACACGTCCGAGTCGGTGGAGGCCTGGCCCGCGGGCCCGCTAGCGGGGCTCTGAGCCTGAAGTCCGCGTGGTGCCCCCGGACCAGGAGGAACCCCCCCTGCTGCGCAGCCAGCCGGATGGTCTCGGCCGGGATCGCGTCCACACGGCGTATCCGCAGACTTTGCGGCCCTCTCTCCAACAGGGAGGGGGGGATTGTCTCACCGTCCCTCTGCGGGGCTGCTGATGACCAGCCTGGGGATCCGAAAGGACCGCATCGCGGGTGCCCCTCGCCCCGTTTAGGAGTTGAAACCCGGGCCCGGGACGGGTGGTATCAGGAGGTGGAACGTCTGGGAGGTAACTGGGTGTGGGTGAGGTGGCGCGGTGGGGCCCCCGGGATGGGATCAGCGTCCTTAGGAGAAGAGGACACCGGGCGGTCCGTCCGCCTCGCGAGGACAGCAGAGGCAGCCCGCGGAGGCTGCGAAGGCCCAAGCCCGCTGGCCTCCGGATCTCCGATTCCTCCCCCTTCCGAGCCACGAGAAAGGAGCATCTGTCGGGTGCGGCACCGGCCTGCGGCGTCAGGAAGACGGCTTTTGGCTCTCCACGGGCTGAGACGTCCGCAGCGCAGGATCCGATCTCAGAGGCTGCTTTGATTTTACAGATGGAGAAAGTGAGCCGGGGAAACACGATGAGGCGTCATGTCAAAAGCCACGGACGTTAGTCACGCACCTACGGCCTTTCAGGTTAATAGACTGTGACATCTTGGAATGTTCCCGAAGGCTCGAAATTCTGAGGTCAGAACAGCGTTCTGGAAGAGTTTAGAGAAGTCTAGCTCTCAGAGCAGGACTGTTCTCATTGCTTCCGGTCCCGCATCTCTTAGATGTGGATGTTGGGCCGTCCCGGCCGGTGTTAAACGTGCCGGAGCAGTGGCCACGCGCCCACGTGCGATCGTGGGAGAATCATTCAACCTCGCCGAGCTTTGACTTCCTGGAGTAGGAAACAGACCCGAGAGCTACCTCGCGGGCTCGCCCTCAGACGTGAGCAAGATTTGAACCTACCCGTGTCCTCAACGATTATTTAAGCGACTGTTACGTATCAGAACGTCGTGTTAAGCCGTGACATGGCGTCAGCGGTCGAGACACACCGCTGGTCCTCGTGCCGTGCACAGTCTGGATGGACTTGCGGCCTGAAGGGGCCGGCAGCCCACTTAGCTCCTCGCGCAGAAGCCGTCCTCGGCTCAGAACACTGAGCTAATACACTCGTGACGGCTCGTCGTCTCCTCCTCCCCTTGGGCGGTGACTAACGGCTGCTTCACCCGCGGGGCCCCCAGCCGTGCCCACTGGGGCGTTTTGATGGAAACCACCACGAGGAAGGACGTGCGCCCTCCTGCCCGGCCCCTCAGCCCCGCGCCCACGTTTAGGAGTCCGGCCGAGCTTCCCCCAGCGGAGGATCGACGCGGGCTGCCCTGGGCGAGCGCCGCGGCGAGGGGCCGCCGCCTGTCTGCGGCTCAGCTCCAGGCCTCACTAAGGGCGGCGGCCCGGCGCGGCCCACGGGAGACCTGCCGGCCACGGGGAGAGGCCAGGGGGTCCGGGCGCCACACACCCGGTACGCCGGAGCACGAGGGGCCTTGCACGTGGGGACAGTTCCCTGAGTGTGGAGAGCGAGCGACAGAGGCCTGCCCCCCCCGCGGCACCTGACGGGGCGGCACCTGACAGGCGGCACCTGACGGGGCGGCACCTGACAGGCGGCACCTGACAGGCGGCACCTGACTGGCGGCTGCTGACGGGTCGGTACCTGACAGGGCAGCTGCTGACAGGGCGGCAACTGACGGGGTGGCGCCTGATGGGGCGGCTGCTGACAGCGGGGCACCTGACGGGCAGCTGCTGACCAGGCGGTTGCTGATGGGGCCGCTGCTGACCGGGCGGCACCTGACGGTGGCACCTGATGGGGGCCGCTGCTGACGGGGCACGGTCCTGCCCACTGTGCCGAGGGAACCGCGTGGCGCCGGGTCAGCCCGGGGCGGCCTCTCACGCGCTCGCGTGTCCGGGAGACCGGCCCGGGGAGAATCGCGCCTCGGGAGCAGGACCCGGGCGGCTCCCCGCGGCCGGCGCGGCGGGGGGGGGGGTCACCGGAGCGCCTGCAGGCGAGCACGAGCCCCCCCGCCCCCGGCACCCACCTTGCGGCCTCGCAGGCAGCGCCGCAGCTCGGGCCTGCTCAGGACGGCGTGCCGGCAGTCGAGCGGCTGCCACGTCACTGCTCTCCAGTCACAGGTGCGGGCGTCTGAGCAGCTGAGGCACGGCACGATCCACTGGCCTGGAAGACACAGCGACACGTCGCTCAGCTCCACGCGCAGGCCGGCCGGGGACGGGGACGGGGGCGGGGGACGGGAGGGGAACGGGACGGGGGATGGGACGGGGGACGGGACGGGGGACGGGGACGGGGCGGGCTCTGCCACCACGCGGTCCGGGCTGACCCCAGGCCAGCCACGGGACGCCACGCGGCGGTCGCTCGTTTCTGGAAACCACGTGAGGCCTTGAGGGGCCAAGGCAGCGGCGGGGCGCCCCGGGGCAGGACCCCACGCCCAGGCCGCCGCCGAAGCTCTGATACCGTGTCCCCTGGAGGCCGAGGCACTGCGCCTTGCCCCCTCCCCCGGCCGCGTCCCCGCAGGAGGCCGCCGCAGCCCGCGTGCTCGGGCGCTAAGGTCTCCCGCTTCCCCGCGGAGTCTCGTGCTTCAGGACGCGCCAGGCAGCCTCAGCGTCAGAAGACGTGTTGATCATTTAGGAGGAAAAAATCCAGAAATGATTCTTGATTTTTTTTTTAAGATTTTATTTATTTACTCCTGAGAGACACACAGAGAGAGACAGAGTGAGGCAGAGGGAGGGGCAGGTTCCCTGCAGGGAGCCCTACACGAGACCCGATCCCGGGACCCAGGGTCACGCCCTGGGCCCAAGGCAGACGCTCAACCGCTGAGCCCCCCGGGGCCACCCAGTGATTCTTGATTTTTGTTTCTTCCCCGAAGTCTTTTCAGGAGTGGAGTGTGAACGGCCCGCCGCCCCGGGGGGTTAGTCGTGTCTTCCGTGGAATGCTCTGAGGTCTCCAGCAGTCATGCTCCGGCCTGCCCAAGGGCTCACTTCCCGGACCACTAGGCCTGGCTCTTCGACATCCCCGAGCTCGACATTCCTACCTTCGGAGTCAGCAAGGGGGCGAGGGTGGAGAGCTCGCTGGCCCCGGCTCTGCTTTGTGCTTCTCACCCAAGTACCTGTGCCGCATTACCTTCAGCGGGAACGAGTCCCACCCGCAGGCCGCGACCACGGGTGTTGACATTTCAAGACCTCAGGGACGTCAGAATGGTGTGTTTGCGGAATAACAGTGAACAGAAGTGATAAAATATGAAAGAGCTAGCTTGTTGGTCACTAGTTGGTCACAAAAGGGAAAAAAGAAGTGTGGGTTGATTAAGGACTGGGGAAGACAAAACAGTTCTCTCTAGGGGGATTTGAACTCAAGACATCATTGAACTATCTGCTCTCCTAGATGGTGGGTGCTACTGGTGTTAAGACATAATAAGTAAAAAAGAAATAATAATAATAATGCTTCATAGCGTGTGTCAGATGCTAGGGATTTCCCGAGCACTTTAACATATTAACGTGTTTAACCCTCTTAACCACGATGCTAAACCTCAAAAAATTAATGGTCAGGTCAGAGGGTTACGATTTAAACACGTAAATTAGTTACAACATCCTAAAGGTAAGGCACAGGTGAGTAAAAGTATCTGTGCGGTGCCCAAGGAGTGTGGGCTCTAGAGGCGCACGCACCCCAACGCTGCCCGCAGCCAGCACGTCGGAGTCACCTCAAAACCTTTTGAAAGCCCCCACGCTCACATGGGATCCTAATGATTAAGTCAGAACCACGGGGTGCGGAGCCCAGGTATGTTTTAAAAGCTTTCCCGGTGATTCCAACGCGCAGCCACGCTGGGGACCACCGTTTAGCTGGGAACACGGCCTCAGAGTCCCTCCCGGAGGCCCGCACAGCCCCTGCCACGGCCCGGCACCCAGCAGCCGGTGACTGCACTTTCCGCCCCTGGCCCCCAGGGAAGCCGGGGCAGTTCAGAACCAGGCAAGCGTCGCGAGGGGCAGGTGTCTGGAAGGTCCCATGGGGCCTGTGAGTGTGACCGCGTCCGCTGGATGGAGGCGATTTGGAGAGATGGCGTGGGGGGTACCTGGGGGCCGGTGACAAGACAGCCCTGCGGCGTGGGGGCTGAAGAAGCGAGGCCCCCACAGAAGATCAGAGGCAGCAGAGAGAAGGGAACGTGCTGGGTGAGACGCATCGCCGAAGCTTCCAGATGCAGAGAAGAGCGGTGCTACTAAGAGACACGACGGAGAGTTTAGGACAGCTGCTGCATGTTGAACGGCAAGGTGAAGACGGCCCCTCCGATCCCCTTCTGTGATTTTTCTGTGGTTCTCATCCAGAGTACATCTTGCTTTTAAATCTAACTTTGCCCCGGGACATAGGGGTTGTCATCAGCCACCGACGCCGGCATCTTCGTGGAGAGTTGCGGTCAGCGGGACCCTCTTGAATGGGGTCGGAGGGTCGGAGTGGGGCTTTGGATCCCCTGTCGGTCCTCCTCTTTCGCAGATGAGGTAAACTGAGGACCCAAGAATTACATGACAGGAATGGGATCGTGCTGTTGATGACAGGCTGGACTAAAACCGAGGTCCCAGAGCCTCCGATTTTGCTGGTCCCTTTGTCAGGGTAGACAGGGGAAATCATCAGCCGAAAATGAAATATGGACCCATGGTCTCTCTGGTCGCACTTACACGAAAACCCACAAATAGGCTATTTTAATGAACTTATCTTTGGTTTTAAAAGCTGAATTTATTTGGTGGGTTCACGTGTTGACAGAGACTATGTTAAAAAAAAAAAAGATTGTTAATTTTCCTTCTAATAGGATGGTGGTTTGTTGGGGACGTAAATGTGTGTCTGTAATGAGATTATATCTAGTAATATTTTGAAAGGCTCAGTGTTCATCAGATCCTTGAGTATTTCAGAACACATCATCCTCTCCCCCAGACGCTCTCTCCGCCTCTAACCTTGCTGACAGCTAACATTGCACACACTGGGGCCTTCTTTGGCCATTCGCTTCTAAGGCTGAAGAAACAAGTGGCCAATTGCGTGCACAAAAATCCAAATATGGGTACAATTAGTTTGCAGGCATAAAATCTCCTGCACATCAAAAGGACTCCTGATTGGGCCTCTGAAAGCTTGGCCCCAATGGTTCATACTACTATGTATTTATACAGTCGTAACTCTTTGCATTTTCGTATTGGTTAAAAATGCCCCCCCCTCCCCTTTACTGTGATTTAGTAATACTGCTTGAAATAGACATCTGTATAACATCTGCAGGACTGGAGTTTCTTGACATTTTAAATGATACCAGCTCTTAACTAAAATTGTCAAAAAGAGGGACATAAATTCTACGTTATATATTTAAACATTGAATGAATCAAAGCTGTGATTTCTGAAATAGGGTATGACATGTGTTTTAGGGAATGGCATCCTGAGGAATAAAAATGGCTTTTGGGAGGAGTTATTTGGTTTATAATTAAAGCTTTATACTTAATGCGAGCTTAGAGCTCAGCCATTTAAGTGGATCAGATTGGCTGCCATGACGGAGAGAAGAAATTCAACTTTGTGACTTAGGGCCACGGTGAGATGTAAGATCATATAGATAGCCCTGATTCCTGACTCCATAATGTCGTAACATAAAGCAGTTTTCACTTAAGAAAAAAAAAATCATATTTTCAACACTAGAGATATTAAGGTATAAGTTGTCATATTTCCTTGCTACAAACAGAAGATGGTAATATCTTTTGTTTACATGTCATAAAATGCATTTGGAGCTATTTTCCTTTAAGGTAATTCTCATTCAAAAATCACTGTATAAACTTCTTCTTCAGATGAAAAGAATATTTTTTTCTTTCTTAAGCAAGAGATCTTATTATTTGGCTGTATCTTGTAGTTAAATTATTTTCTAAAGGCTAAAAATCAACTTTAAAATTAAAAAAAAAAAACCCAGGCACTCAAAATTATATTAGCTAGTGTTATTGAAAAGACACATAGACCATCATTTCATTGGCAAGGTGAAAAAAAAAAGGATACAGTTTGCTAAATAACTGTAATGTGCTGTGAAAATAAGATTTTGGAACAGATCTATGGCCGTGCACACTGGAGCCGGAGTGCCTAAATAAATTTCCTTCCAGTGGTGTCCACCGTGACAACCTCTTTCAGCAGGAGGGAGTCCTACATCAAGGAAGGAAATCTCTGGCAGAAAAAAAAAAAAAAAAAAAAAATCCATTCTTGTAAACTGCTATTCCTGACCTCACTCATTTGTTTTGAATCTTGAGGTCTTTGGGACCATAAGGGTGGAGCACATAGCCCTGGCCAACCGTGCCCTGACCGCTCACAGTCTTCTGCGGAAAGGGGGAGGACTTGGACCTTGGTTTTAGTTCAACGACCATTTTAAAATAAGGAACATTCTCTGCTCTGGAGAAACCTACGACCTCGGGCAGTCATGAGTAGTAGTAGTCATGCACTTTGGTGTGTTAACACACGCACGCTGTAATGTAGGCGCCTGTCCTCCTGTATCTGTGAGTTATGGTCATTATAAAACAAAAATAAGAAGGATCAGATCAAACTAAATGTTTATATTTTAGTCTACTGGCTTCATCCTGTGGACTGTCCCATGGCACCCCCACCCCTTGCTCCGATCATCGTTCCACTCTGAAGACCACTGATTAGTGAAAGAGAGAGAAACATATAAACATTTGAAACAATGAGGCAGATGCTACTGTAGACACGTACCCAAAGTATTCTGGGGTCACGGCAGAGAAGCCAATCTGAGGGGGTGGGAGTGGGCGGATGGTAAGGAGGGGCTTCCTGGAGAGAAAAATAGAGCATCAGGAGAATGGGCTAAGACGGGAAGAGGACGTTTTAGGAGCAGGTGACAGCATGGACAATGCGGAGCCTGCAGCAGCCTGATGGGCATGAAGGGAATAGGGAGGAGGCTAGGAGGAGCTGGAAGAGAGGGGAGGTCGAATTTAGGGGCCTGGTATTGTCAGGCGAAGGGACCTGGTCTTGCATGGGGAGTCACTTTTGGGGTCTTCCCTAAAGGAGCCTGGCTACGCAAGTTGCCAGCAGGTCCCTGCTCGAAGACAGCCTCTCCTGGAAGGACCAGGCACCGAGGTAGCCTCATGTCAGGGCCCGGCGTAACTTACAGCAAATTTAATGAACAGGAAAAGATGCCACTTCCTGAGGAAGCTCAGTATCGTATCTTCAACTTTTTGTTGAAGAACTTTTGACTTTGGTTCAGTAGGAGGAACGGAATTACTTTGTTTTACGATTCTCATAAAATGTCATCTGATTAAAAAAAAAATCCTTAACCAGACACATCGGTGTCTCCTTTGTATGTGAGAGTATATATCTCACTTAGCTGAGACTTGTAAACCATACCACCTGACATGCCATCATGGGTAAATCCCTCCCTGTGCACGGACCGTAATTTATTATTTAGAACACATGTTCGAGAACAGGGACATGCCCACGTTGGCTAACTGGGCATGCCAAATCGCAATTTGTACCGCTCATTTGTGAAACTCATTTCCCACTCAAGTTGTGGTGTGAAGTTCACGGCGAGGGTAGAAAAGCTCCTGAGTGTTTTCTTAGGCTCTTTAGATGAAGGGAGATGCGGGGTCATAAGGCCAGAGGGCCGACCAGGAATCTCAGAGAAGGTGCTCCTTGCTCCTCTTATCTCTTTGGAGGTATTTTTAGTCGTAGCTTTAGCCTGACCCCAAGGGCCTCCCCAGAAAGAAGAGCCCTGGGGAAGGAGAGAAACAGGGAATGTGGACGGTGGCATCGAGGTGTCTCCTTCCAGGTCTGCTCTGGGATGAGGTGGGATTCAACACTGTAATTGCAATGCGACGTCAGGATTCTCCTGCCTCTCTTAATGCTCAATATGTGGGAGACATAGTGAGCATTCTCAAAGATTTTTTTTTTTTGTAATTAGAGAAATGATTTGTTTTTTTTTTAATTTAATTTTATTTTTATTTATTTATTTTTTTTTAGAGAAATGATTTAAACTAGACTTATTTTCTTAAGCAGTTCTTTGGTCCACACACTCAACAGATATTTATTTTGTACCTACTCTGTGGAAATTATAGTGCTAACTGTGAACAAGTCTGATTCCCTGTCCTCACCCAGCGGACAACTTGGGAAGACTGACATCAAAGAATTAGTTATATATTTAACATTTAAATGGTTGTGGAAATGATCATGAAAGACGAGCACAGGGTGTTATGAAAATATACCATAAGGAAACAGATCGGGGGTTCAAGAAAGGCTTTCTGGTACAAGTGACTTTTCTGGCTGATATCTATAGATGAATATGGATTAACTAGGCAAAGAACAGACGGTGAAGAAAAGAGAATTTGATGAATCAAAGTATTTCACATATTAAAACACTGCATTCAGATTAATCATAGGTGTTACAGTTTATGCAAATGAAAAAAGTCATGTGGTACCTTGATTTTTTTCTTATATAAGGATAGTTTAAGCGTACACTTATCTACATTGAAAGTTTTTTTTCACAGAAGTCATATCTAATATAATAGTCACCTGTTGTGTCCCCAGATGGACAGATCTTCAGTTCGGGCCGTGAAATGGCTTCAATGTAGTCCGAAGAAATAGGCTGTAACCCACAGCTTTCCTCTGGGTGAATCAGCAAACCACAGTCCTGCATTAAAATGGTAGAAATTAGCTGTAATTAACCTGACCTATAGTAATAAAATCTAAAAAATAAGTTTTTGTGTGTGTGTGCCAAATAACCTTTGCAGATAAAAGGGACCGATTGTGGTGCCTTTTAGGGACTTGTCAATAGTTGTTTGTGTTAGAAGTAGCTACTTGCATTGAGAGATGAATATAAATTCTAATGACAATTTAATCTTTATTTTGGCATTGATATTCATTATTGCACTGATATGATTTCTCTACCAATTTTTAAAGAAATAGGTGCAAGTTTTATCTTAAAAAATACACCTGTGGGTTGTTGGTTCATTAAAAATAGACTGTAAGACAATCCATCGAGTGCAAAAACCCACTGATGTGAAAACAAAAGGGAAATCTTTGAGAAGGATGTTAACAGATGAATCTCATTTCAATGCACATTTATTAAAGACCCATGATATGCCATAAATGGAATCAAATACATATATTTTAGTCAAAGCATGTTTATATATTTACAAAAGGGGGTAACCTCCCACTGCCGGGAATATCATTCTAGAGGCCTGTTCCGCAGTGAGCGATGCCTTCTCTAGCTGACGTGTGCAGCGAGAACGGTGGTTTGGCTTTCTGAGATTTCTCCTCTCTGTCTCCTCTGCTCGAGCAGGTCAGAGCACCCTCATTTGCACTAAGCCCCCCTCTTCTCTCTCTCAAGCATCCCTGTCCTGTCTTCTGATGGCGGTAAAGTTGACGCACAACATCATAGACGTCTCAGCGGTAAACCATTACAATTGGACATGTGGGCACACTCCAGAGTGATCTTCTAGCTTGTTCTTACAAGGTATTGGCCCCCGTACCTGGCCTGTGTCCCTCCATCCTACCTCACCTGATTCCACTCCCTCCCTTCTCACCCAGGTCCCTCAGCTATCACAATCTAGGGCGGGTAAAAACGCTGTTATCCCCGTCAGGAATGCTTTCCCTCTCATTTTGTGCATCTTTTGTGTTTCAGGCCTCAGCAAGGCCTTCTTGAAACGCTGGCATCATTGTGTATCCCCACTCCTGTCCGCGCCATCCCCGCTGGTTTCCTCCATACCCTTCACCATCAGGTGATAATTTGTTATTTATGTCTTTTCCATTAGACTGAATACTCCCTGAGAGCAAAGAATTATTTCACTCGCACATATCCCCAGTCCCTAACATACAATAGGCAAATATTTATTGAATGCATAAAAGTTTAGACGTAATTCTTTCCCATTTCATATCATAAATTCTCAGTAATGGAGAAAAATAATTGGTTTGACCTCCTCTTTGCTTTGTGACTCTGTCTCTAATGAGCAATTTCTCGTCACCTTCCCTTACCCTCTCATACATTCTCACACCCAACTCAGATTTCCACATCTCAGATGAGAAGGTCCAGGATATTAAGGAACAAAAGGAAGGAGGGTCATGCACAGACTTCACGAAATACCGATTCAGTATACATATTTCCATTTTTAAATTCATAACTGGAACTGGAATTTAGAATACTGATTAAAGATCAGGAATGTAGGGGATCCCAGGGTGGCTCAGTGGTTTGGCACCTGCCTTTGGCCCAGGGCTCGATCCTGGAGTCCAGGGATCGAGTCCCACATCGGGCTCCCTGCATGGAGCCTGCTTCTCCCTCTGCCTGTGTCTCTGTCTCTCTCTGTCTCTCTCTCTCTCTCTCTCTCTCTATGTCTATCATGAATAAATAAATAAAATCTTAAAAAAAAAAGCTCAGGAATGTGATTTGCATTAGTGTTCATTATAAAAAAGCAATTAAAATAACACAAAGTTAAGGAGGAGTTTTAGTCTGAATAAACATCTGTGAATGGTGTGTGTGTGATAGCTGTCTATACATTTAATTTTTGGTGCAGGCTGGACCTTTTTTAAGGCCAGAAAAAAAAATACACAAAGCATCTACGAGATTACAAAAAAAAAAATGTTTATATCAAACATTAGGGAGAAAAAACCCTCATATAACGTACAGGATAAATCTAAGCAGAGCAACATGGAGAGATTTCCAAGACACACGAGAAAGACAAAAACCTAAAGCAGTGCTTTGTTACAGAACAACATATGTCATATGAAACACACCATGAACATGCCGCCAAGTCACCTAAATTCAGGTACTTCAGACTGAGACATTGTGCTCAACGTATTAATAGAAAGATATCTTGTGGAGTGTATAAACCGACACACGGAGATGCAGAGAGATGGTGATGATAGATTCATTCATTCATGCAAATAACGTTGAAACATTTCAAAAACTCTAGATTTAGATAAACCTTTGCCTGAAAATTATTGTTTGTTTGGGGTCTCTCTGGCGTGTGTGTGCGCAGGTCTGCAAGGTCATATCCTCATATTCACCTGGAGAGAGTCCAACCACAGCTGACAGAGTCCTAGCTACTCGGTTAAAGCCCTACACGTGGTTGACATGCATCAGTCAAGGAGAGGAATGGCCCGTTCTGTACGCCTGATGGCTTGTCCGCTGGCCCCCCAACCCAATCACTGATGAGTGCATGTGGGCTCTCTCAGCTACGTTAGTCCCAGGACCTTTTCTGAGGTAGCAACATCTTTTTTTTCTTTTTAATATTTTTATTTATTTACTTATTTTTTATAAATTTATTTTTTATTGGTGTTCAATTTGCCAACATATAGAATAACACCCAGTGCTCATCCCGTCAAGTGCCCCCCTCAGTGCCCGTCACCCAGTCACCGCCACCCCCCACCCACCTCCACCCCAAGATTGCAAGAACTCACACAGCAATTCGGCAGCGTGGCAGGATACAAAATCAATGCCCAGAAGTAAGTGGCATTTCTATACACTAACAATGAGACTGAAGAAAGAGAAATTAAGGGGTCAATCCCATGTACAATTGCACCCAAAAGCATAAGATACCTAGGAATAAACCTAACCAAAGAGGTAAAGGATCTATACCCTAAAAAATATAGAACGGTTCTGAAAGAAATTGAGGAAGACACAAAGAAATATTATTTATTCATGAGAGACACACAGAGAGAGGCAGAGAACCAGGCAGAAGAAGCAGGCTCCCTGCAGGGAGCCCAACGTGGGACTCGATCCCGGGACTCCAGGATCACGCCCTGGGCCAAAGGCAGCGCTAAACCGCTGAGCCCCCCAGGAATCCTCTGAGGTAGCAACATCTGAACTGAATAATGAGAAAAACAGGGCAGGAGAGTTCTGAGGAGAAGAAATTGCATGTCAAAGGCCATTAGATAAGGCAGGAAAAGGATTTATCTGACATCTTAAGTATAAAGAAAGTCACTTTTGAGGAACTCATATGCTGACAATGTACATTATAATGATTGAAATCATGGGCCTTTCTGGAGATGCCACGTCCAAGCTTATCTACTACAAACTCTTACTCAGAGGAAGAATGATTAATTTATAGTGTGATTCTAAGCATTTTTTTTTTAAACACATCTTCAAAATGGAAAAGTATTCATGCCTGGAGTGTGCAAAGTTCTTGCTGGAAGTGCGCGTCTGCGGCCTGTCCGGGGGCACAGTCCAGCTCCTTGCCAGGAGCGCCTTCCTCGGCTCCCGCTGAATCCTCCATCTCATTTGTTCTAATTATCCTCTTAGGTGCGGCTTAGAAAAAAATCGCTTAATATTACAGAAGCGTGTTCTGATCTGACTTCGAAGCTTATTTTATTTTATTTTATTTTATTTTATTTTATTTTATTTATTTACTTTTGACTTCGAAGCTTCTGAAACAAATGGCTGGCAGTAGAGCGGGTAGAACTCTTCCGAAGTGTTCAGTGTTGCCCTCTCGGAGCACTGGGGCCTCACGGACGAGCCAAGGACGATAGGCTGAACGTCTGCAGGTCACGGGAAGGCGGAGTGGGAGTCGCACCCGGTGACCACTGCTGCCACTTGGAACTCTCGCCGGACTTGGTGCTTGAAGCGTTCCCGGAGTGGTGCTATTTCTGCCTCAGGTGGAGGCTCCCAGGGGCCGCTGTTCTGTGACAGGTGGCAGGTCGGGCCTGTTGGTTCTAACTAAACGGCAGCAAATCGGACGCAGGACAGGAGTCCAGGCGAGATTGCAAAGGAAAGCCAGCAGGGTGGGACAGGGAGCGCGGACTTCAAGGTAAAGGAAATTCAGTCGCAGCCTCCTTTCTGTAGTTTAGGTCAAAGAATCTTCTATCGTGTTCTGTGTTTCCTTTTGAAATTCTCCTTAGCAGCTAATCTTTGTTTGCAGTTCATAAATCTTGACTCTTTAAGTTAAACTCTTGGCTATTTTGGAAAACCAAAGCAGCCCGCCGAAGCGGACGTTATTCATTTCCCAGCTGCAGCCAAACGACGTTGCTCTTAGGGTTGAACGAACCCGCAGATGGCTCCGTGCAGACCCGAGCCTGGACGCCGGCTGCCGGCGCCGGGAGGGTAAGGGCGTCCTCGGGCTGGCTGCTGGCTCCGGGCAGCGTATTAGAGAGGAGGGTAGTGGCCTATCCTGAAAGCACCACTGGGTCAGGAGTCACACTTACCAATTTTAATTCCGGCTTTGCCGCGAACTGGTTGTATGAGTTTGAGCGAGTCACTGATCTAGTTTTCTCAATATATAATGATGAAAGGTGGAGAGAAAAGAGGGGGAACATGCATTAGATGATCTCTTAGGCATGGCGGCAGACAATGTTAGGTGCCTACACCACATCCGTTCTCCTTTCTTTCTTCTTTGTTTTCTTGCAGGCAGCAATGTATCTAGCATTTTAAATAAGAAGAAGGAGGGGATCCCTGGGTGGCTCAGCGGTTTAGCGCCTGCCTTTGGCCCAGGGCACGATCCTGGAGTCCCGGGATCGAGTCCCACGTTGGGCTCCCGGCATGGAGCCTGTCTCTGCCTCTCTCTATCTCTATGTCTATCATAAATAAATAAATCTTTAAAAAAATATGAAGAAGGAACTCTATTTCCCACTCTCCTTTTAGCCAGACATAGCCATGCAACTCTATTCTAGCAAAAAAAAAAAAAAGTGGAAGCTGGCAATGGATTTCTAGAAAAGTTTTGCTTCTCTGATGTAAGCTTAGCCTCCTTGATGTGCTTTTTTTTCTTTTTTTTTTTTTGTCACTCTGTTTCTCAATTCCTCTTAGAAGGAGGAGCAGCCGTGTCATGACCATGAGTCAACCGTGCGTAGAAGTCTGAAAGAGCCCAGGGCATAGGTGATGCTGCAGAAACGCGGCGCTAACTTTGGGTTGTCTACCTCTGTGCTCCTTGCTATGGAAGAGAAACAAACCCACACTTGGTCACACCACTATGGAAAAAGAATATGCAGCCAATTTTCTCTTTTCCTCTAAGAGTCTGTGAAACCTGTTCTTCGCAGGCCATGTGGATCTTTTTGAATACTGCCTTCGGTATGAAAAGTAATTAACCTACTAATAACAAAATTTAAACTACCTTGACAGAAAAAAAAATTCATTAGCCTCTCTCACTTCTTTCTTCACTGGGGTAATTAGTAATTTGTTCAGGTTCAGGCATATTTAAGAAGACGAATGACAGCTCTTTTGGCCTTACGTGTCATCTCTTGGAGCCTCAGAGTCTAGATACACAAAAAAAGGTAGTATTTAGCAGAGTTGCTTAAAATGGCATTAACCCCAGAAAGCTCCACATTTAGAGCACATCATTTTGCTGCAGACTTCACAGATTCCAGACTGGATGGCCATAGCTCTCACTAGACTGCAGGAAGCTAATTAGCAGGGATTTCCTTGTTTAAACATGTGTAGAGTGTGTATGTTTAGTATGTAATTTTAAAGATTGACTAAGTTTTCATGAAGTGTTGCAATGACTAGCAGAAGAATATTAAGGAGTCCTTGGTTTTGCCCCCTGTCTTACCCATGAATTCATGATCACTATTTCTTGTTACCAGTTTTTCTGCAAGCCTTTTTAATTCTTAAAAAAGGGGGTGTTTAGCCATAAAGGAATTAGTAGTATTTCTCATTTTTAGTAAGATATTGCCATAGTTTTAGAGCCATGGACTATTTGATCTGGGTGGAATCTTTACATCTTACTTGCTTTTCTGGCTCCATGGAATCATTCCTTTAAGATGAAATGATTGTCTCCCTCTCCTACTAAGTAATGAAAAATGCCCATCTAATTTTAAAACTATACATTCACTCCCTGTGGCACCACTCCTTCGGAGGCACCCATTTCTTCCTCTTTCCCTGGTCTGCTCCTATTTCCTGGAACTCAGTGGTGACTCTCAAACTTGACAATCCTGGCACAGTCCTAGGGAGGCAGAGTCCCCTTCCATATCAAGACTGTTCTTTCCTACAAGAAATGAAGTTCCTAAGGATCCTAACATTTGGGTGGAACCACAAAAAACCTTCCAAATGGCCAAAGCAATTTTGAGAAGGAAGAACAAAGCTGGAGCTTCCTGATTTTGAACTATGCTGCAAAGCTCTCTTAATCAAAACAGTATGGTACTGGCACAAAAACAAACACATAGATCAGTAGAATAGAACAGAGAGCCTCCCAAAACCCCATGCATATATGGTCAATTAATCTATGATGTAGGAAGCAAAATGTACAATGGGGAAAAGACAGTCTCTTCAACAGATGGTGCTGGGAAAACTGGACAGATAACGTGCAAAAGAATAAAACTGGAGAACTATCTTATACCACCTATAAAAATAAATTCAAATTGAATTAAAGACTTGAATATAATATGTGAAACCACAAAACTCTTAGAAGAAAACATAGGTTAAAAACTCTATGACACTGGTCTTAGCAATATTTTTTTTGGATCAGTCTCCTCAGGCAAGGGCAACAAAAGCTAAAATAAACAGAAGGGATTACGTCAAACTAAGACGCTTTTGCACAGGGAAGAAAACCATTAACAAAACAAAAAGGCAACCTACTGAATGGGAAAAGATGTCTGCAAATCATATAACCAGTAAGCAGCTAATATCCAAAATCTACGAAGAACCTACACGGCTAAATGTCAAAAACTCCAAATAACCAGATTTAAAAAATGGGCAGAGGACTCGAGTGGACATTTTTCCAAAGAAGACATAGAGATGGCCGAAAGGTACATGGAAAGATGCTCAAAATTGCTAACCATTGATGAAAACTACAGTAAAATATCCCCCACACACTTGTCAGATTGGCCATTATCAAAAAGACAAAAAATAACAAGTGTTGATGAGGATGTGGAGAAGAGGGAACCCTTGTGCGCTGTTGGTGGAAATGCAAATTGGTGCAGCCACTATGGGAAACAGTATGGCATTTTCCCCCAAAACATAAAAAATAGAACTACAATACAATCCAGTAGTTCCACTTCTGGGCATTTGTCCAAAGAAAATGAAAACGTCAATCCAAAAAGATACATGCACCCCTATGTTCATTGAGGTATTACCTACAACAGCCAAGATATGAAAGAAACCTAAGTGTCCCTTGACAGAAGGATGGATAAAAGAGTGGTAGATTCATACAATGGACTATTACTCGCCCATTAAGAAGAATGAGTTCTGGCCGTTTGCATTACGTGCTTGGACCTAGAGCATATTACACTAAGTGAAGTAAGTCAATCAGAGAAAGACAAATACTATGTGACTTCACTTACTTGTGGAATCTGAAAACCAAAACAAATGAACAAATGAAATAAAGCAGAAATAGATCGATGATAGACGAAACAAATTACTGGGAGGCAGACAAAATAGGTAAAGGGGATTAAGAAGTATAAATTTTCAGTTAGAAAATAAACGTCAGGAAGATGAAATGTGCGCTTGGGGAATATCGTAGATGGTATGTAATAACTTCATAAGATGACAGACAGTAACCAGACTTATCATTTGTAACATACAAAAATACTGGATCACTGTGTTGTACACATGAAACTAATAAGATGCTCTACATCAGTTGTATTTCGGTTTAAAAAAAAAAAAAAAAAAGAAGAAGGAAATGAAGCTCCAGAGGAGCTAATTTCACTATCTTGTTCCAAAAGGAATGAATTATTTTTTGTCTTCACATTGTCTCTGAACTTAACAACTGCTTTCCTTGTATTGTAGTCCGCAAGCCATAAAACACTGAGTAGCTATTATGCAATTCACATTAGTAGACACCCAATGAACATTCGTAGGAAATTAGCTGAGGTATACAGTAGCAATAAATAATTATGACATAATCCATCTGAAACCATCCTTTACATACCACAGTGATCCTAAAACTGAACTTTTTCATTAAGAAAAAAGTGTAACGCATATACATTCATATGAAAGGAGATTTATATCCTTTAGGGAAGGTATTTTGGAAATATCTTCTGAATATAATTATACTCCAAAGACTTTATCCTACAGATAATACTTTATATAGTCTGCAAGGAAATTTACTGGAGTGCTTTGTATAATAATGGAAAACTTGACACAACTCAAGTGTCCGTCAACAGGGAACTGGTTAAATAACATCCATTTAATGGAATGCCTTTTGATTCTTAGAAAAGAAGGATGCAGAGTAAACATATGGAGAGATATATAAGATACATGATTAAGAGCAATAAAGCAAGTTGCAGGACATTATGTATTCCAGGATCTTATTTAAGTAAAATAAAATGCCAAATATCACATGTCCTCAACTGTGCCTACATAATTGTTGAAACGACGCATGAGAAACACTGAACAGTGGCTCTATTAGAGGATTAAGGATGGGGGCCGCTGGGGGGCTCAGCGGTGGAGCGTCTGCCTTCGGCTCAGGTCACGACCCGGGGGTCCTGGGATCAAGTCCCGCCTGCATTGGGCTCCCTGCATGGAGCCTGCTTCTCCCTCTGCCTGTGTCGCTGCCTCTCTCTCTGGGTCTCTCATGAATAAATAAAGTTTTTTAAAAAAATTCTTATCAGATAGTCTCTCAGCTCCTTCTGTAAAACTTACAAAAGTTTTTACTAAGTAGATGCCCTTGTAAGAAACAGTAAGAAATTAGGCATTTTACCGAGGAGCAGGAGACACTTTGACTTTGACTTTGCACTGTTCTGATAAAACGTGTGCAGTGAGTAGGCTTCACCTACACAGTTGCCTCACTTTGAGTTTTAATGAAAACGAGCAGCCTGCCAAGTCCTTCTACCCCGTGGAGAAGGGAACCCTAACAACACTGCTTTGAAGGTTGATACTTTTCAATGCTTGATATTTCTGTTCTAGTGAGAGTTTATAAATAAGTTTTTGATTTTAATGGTTTTTAAGGAATAATGGAGCTCGGCGTTGGGTAGCCCAACTGTGAATGCTGCTTGACTTGTGATTTGTGCTTAGAGTTTGGAGTTCTGACGCAGAACAGAGTAGGACCCACGTAGTGATGAGCCATCGATAGGATAACACAATTGTGTGTTTCTTTCCTTAAACATCAGCTGAAAAGTGGCCGTATATTATAACTACCTGCAAATATTAAGATGGTCCCCAATGAACTCAGGAAAAGGGGAAATTGAAACAAATTATAAACAGATGAATTAGTTCCACTCAATTAAATTTATTAATATTACATCAATATTTGGAATACTTCTATATATTTCTCATGCATTCCAAATCCCTGAACTAATAGGCAATTTTCTCTTTTTTAACCTAGATGGCCTCTCAAGTTAACCAGGATGGGGCCGGCATGATCCCGCTTGCTGGAGTTCCATTCTGAAAGGCACCCTGTATTCTCAGCTTAGACGTGCATACGAACGTCTGGGTTTGTGGAGTTGGGTCTGGAAATCTAGTGAGCTGGAGCCTGTGAAGGCCCTGATGCTTCCCACTTCCGGTGAGCTGGGAACTCCAAGGAAAGCAGCCTTTGTTGTGGTCTTTCAGCACTTTTGGTTTTGGACCCAGATGGAATCCAGAGGGTAGATGTGAATGCAAATGAAAAGAAAGAATGAATTTATAGGTTTGGATATTTGAAAAAGTTCAGTTCTTTTTGATTTGTGAACAAAGGAGGGTGGAATTGGAACTGAATGCACGACCGTGGGGCCTCTCATGCTTCGGAGCATCTGGATCGGTTTGCGAAGTGACAAAACAACAACATCAACAACAACTAGAAAAGGTCATTTTCCTATTCCAAAGGAGCAAACCTATTATGTGTGGGCCGAAGCTGAAATAGCAGTGAGTGGAAAGAGGCAGGAGGCCACGGAGATATTTTAAAAGACAACTTTTAATTGATGTTTACCTGTCAATCAGGGTGACGCCAAGCATAGCAAGCGTTCGCCCGCATATTAAGTAGTAAGCAGGTCTCCCGGGAAGTACCGACCCCTCGTAGGGAGTGGAACTCCCGATGTGCTTCAGCACGGCCTGTGCCGCGGGGCCCTGGTCCACTCAAAGCACATGAGGCTGTGATCCTTGAAAATGTAGCTTTGGTAGGGAATCTTCTGAGGGGCGCAAGTAGAACTGAGTATTTTAATGCAACATGCGGTCACCCTAGTTTGGGGCACCTGGCGGGCATTTCCTGCCCACATTCATCCCGGTGACTGCATGACACACACATGCCCATACCTACCCACCCGCACGCATGCACGCACATGTGGGTGCACAGGCTCAAGGATCCTCAGAATTAGAGAATTTTAAACCTTAAATGAAACTTAAACCAAGTGACATGTGTCATGCTACAAACGAATGATCTCATTACATGTCTTACATTACAAATTCCAGGTCTTTTGAGGCTTTGATAGTAACCCCTGAGTGCTAATAGTTTTTAAAAATCACCCACTAATCAGCATCTTGTACATCCATAGTTGAGCTCCAGGCATGCTAAATGTGGCTACATTATGCTTAGAAGGAAATGTTGATGCATTCAAAACTGAAATCCAAGCTGCCATGACACTGTAAGATCAAAAGTTAATATTAATTTTTGGTATAAATATGTCCTAACAATGCAAATATTAACAGCTATGAAAATAATTGTTCTATGACAGGACAGCCCTCCCTATGTGTAGTTTTATATGTTTTTTTTAAGATTTTCTTTATTTATTCATGAGAGATACAGAGAGAGAGGCAGAGACACAGGCAGAGGGAGAAGGAGGCTCCCTGCAGGGAGCCCCACGTGGGACTCGATCCCAGGACCCCAGGGTCACACCCTGAGCCAAAGGCAGACACTCAACTGCTGAGCCACCCAGGTGCCCCAGTTTTATATGTTTATACATGTTTATACATGTTAATCAGACTTTTAAAAATACTCTAGGATTAGTCTAAAGGTCACCCACCCTAAGATATTATTACACAGAGAAAAATGTAACTTCACAGTGGAGAAACCCAGCCAGCACTTGTCCTCATTAAGTGATCAAGAGAAACACATCACTTCTGCAGATTTTCTGCCACAAATGTGTAAAGTTAATCAGACAAGACATACGATTCCAAACTGAGAGGCATCCTACCAAATAACCGACCTGCATTCTCCAAGTGTCAAAGTCATAAAAAAAAACCGCCCCCCAAAAACCAAGGGAAGATTGTGAAACCGCCACAGATTTGAGAAGACTAAAGAACATGATAACTAAAAGCCATTTGAGATCCCGGAACAGAAAAAGAAAATTATTGGAAAGACTAGTGAAATCCATAAAAGGTGTTTCGCGAAGCAAATATACTGTACCAATATTAATTTCCTAAGTATTGATAAAGTATCATATTCATGTGAAATGTTAATATTAGGAAAAGCTAGAGGAAGGGTCTTCTGTAATTGTAAAATTGATTTTACATGTTAAAAGATAGTCTAACACAATTTGATAGTCATGTTTTAGGATTTTCTTGATGGGCAAATATATGCTAACAGTAGAAGAATGTTCTAATCATTAAAAAGCTTTTAACCATTTTGTTGACATGTCCTACTGCAGGGCAATGGCTCTGCGTGGTCACATGTTATTGGCATCCATGCATATCCCATGGCAGAAATTGTGATCTATGAGCATTTTGCTCTTAAAAATTGTGGGAATGGTGGGAGGACAGTCCACAGGCTACAGAAGAGGTAAGGTGCACTTACTGTATTTATGGTCTAACTTTTGGGGGGACGCCAATCTTCTGGTGAGTTAGCAGGGAGGAAGAGAAATGCTCTTTTTGAAAAAAAGATTTTATTTATTTATGAGAGAGAGAGAGAGAGAGAGAGAGAGGCGGAGACCCAGGCAGAGGGAGAAGCAAGCTCCCTGCAGGGAGCCCGATGTGGGACTCGATCCTAGGACCCCGGGGTCACTCCCTGAGCCAAAGGCAGACGCTCAATTCACTGAGCCCCCCTGGTGCCCCGAAAGATGCTCTTTACAGAGGGCCTGGCTCCTGCAAAGCACCACAGTAGGCACTTCACATGCCCGACTGCATTGAATCTTTACAACCGTTTGAACATTCATTCAACAGATGAGGAAATAAAGGTTTGTAGAGTTTGGGGAAGTTCTTCTGAAGTCAACTTCATGAAGAGAGTAGCTGGAGTTTGAATCCTGGGTCTAAGTTTAAACCCATGCTTCATAGACTGAAGAACAAAACAAAAGAAAAGAAAACACACCATACTAAGAAACGAAGATTGTGTTTATGAAACATTTCCAGACCAATTAACTCTTCATCAGGGAGGACTCTTTTTTCGTGGCTACAGATGGCATCTCTAAACATAACCAGCTGCTCTTTAAAATGCTTACAGTTGGTCAAAATGGGACTCAGCAAGAATGTGAATGATTCAGGTCAAATCTATTCCCTCCGATGGAAAAAAAAAAAAAAAAAAAAGCCCCCAAGCACCTTTCCAGCTCATGCTTGGTCACTCAAATATTTTTGACTTTTGAATAATAGCACATCGAGAAGTTACTTATTAACTGAACACAAATTAATTACCATGGTAGACAATGAACAGTTATTTACATATTACGGCCTATCATCAGGGAAAGTATTTGTTTCAATATAATTTTCGGAATCATCGGGATTCATCTGTCATGTGGATGTCGTGCTCCCAAGAAGTGTACAGTTGATGACACTCACTCGCTTGGGTTTTTTTTCAGCCGATTCCTTTAGCAGACATCTGTTGGGTCCGTCGGGGGCTGTGGCCACAGCCAGCACACTGGTGGGGTGCTCGCAGGGAAGGCGGCCACGGGGCCCCACAACCCAAGGGCTGTAAGGGAGATGGCTCAGGACTCGGCGTTGGCCCAGAGGGACGGGCCCGACTGTGCTTTGGGAAGCAGGTTACAGCCTCAGGTATGCTCCGGGTTCAGCGGGCAGATGAGGGCCTGCTGGGCTTTCGGACCCGGGGCCGTGCGGTCAGGGCCAGGGCCAAGGCACTGGCTTCTGTGGCCCACGAGGCCTGGACTGGAGTGGCACCCGGGTGTCTGAGGGCTGGCACATCCAGGCGCCGCTGATTGTCCTCCCCCCGTGACCGTTAGCTCAGGAAATTCAAGGCCCAGGCCCTTGGGAAGACCCTGAGGATGATTTTCGGGTTTGGGGACAGCGGAGATCGTGTGGGGCGGCTTGGTGGCGGCAACGTTGCCGTGAGCGGTCCGTGTGCCCCAGGAGGAGCTGGCACGTTCTGCGGTGGACAACGCGCTCTCTGCCCAGGTGGGCGACGCAGGACGAAGTGTCGCCCATTTCCATGGGGGCGATCAGGACTCTAGGGCTCCACATTGAAGACAAGGTGTCCTGGAGAAACGTGGAGATGTAAGACTGTCATTTTAGCTTGTCTTAAGCTTCCCATGGGTTTTACATCAGCTCATTGTTTCCTGAACTTGGATGCCGTTGCTGCGATTTGATCATTCCTGCGAAGCGGTTGTCACAACTCCCGGCGTGGGATGAAATGGCTCTTTCATTTGAAGCCAACTCTGGAGCATGGGTCCTTATAGGCCACATGCCTCTAAAGCTCTGCAGCGTGAGCCTCCAAGGGCCGTGCTCTGCAAAGGCCTGTCTCCACGCACGAGAACCCACGGGGTCCCCTCTCCTTGGACACGCGGTCCGTGGGCTTGCATCTCAAGGACCCGCGGCCACATGGCATTTGCAGCTGATTGCCAGAGTGTCACTTCTCTGCATTAGGCCACAGCTGTTCTGGGATCCTGCTGTCACCAATCAGATATGCTCGCCTGGCCTAGCAGAGCCAAGTGATAGCTAACATGGCTTTAAAATCAGAGGCCTGGCTTTGTTCTAGAACTCTGCAGTTGTTACCCTGCTCAGATCTTTGTTGCTCCTCAGTGTTTTATCTCTCAAAGGCCAACTGTGTCTTAAGGCTCCCCTGTATTGGCCAACTCTGACAGGTCAAAACCAAAGTGGACATAGCATTAGAGAATGTTAACTCCCACTGAGTCTCCGTGCCCTATGCCAGGTGTTCCCTGTCACTGGAACTGGGCATATAACTGAAGGGTTTGGCAGCCGAGGCTGATAATTGGAGGGAAAATAGTATCTAAGAGGATAAATTGCTCAATAGATGGGCCATTATTTTTTAAATCATTCCCTATGGTGTTTCACAATGTTTCAAAAGCCTATTTTCCCTGTGATTTAGACATTTCATTGAAATAAAAAGGATATAATAATGATTCAAAGAAGGGCTATATGTTCCCCCAAAGTGTGTTCCGTGAAGCATAGGTCTTTAGGAAGTCAGTATGTAGGTGTTAAGTAAAAAAAAAAAAAAAAAAAAAAAAAAGGTGTAGACCAACCAAACTGTTGGCAAAAAAAGTTTTAAATATGTTTTGCCTATTTTCACTGTTAGTAGTAAGTCATTCTATCAGCAGATCTTTCTAATTTGATAAAACTCTTTCTTTTAAAAAAAATGCGTAACAAGTTGTCATTGTTTATACTGGAGAGGATTCAGCTATCTCAGGGAGTCTGTATTTCCCGAGGACAAAGTCATTTTTGATGACATCTCTTTGACTATCTATTAAAGAACCTATGATCAGGAGAATCTTTACCAACTTAGCTGCTCTGATGACTAGTTTACGTCGAAAACACAACTAAGAAATCATGTGGGATCATTTGTTCTATCATGTGGTCACGAGTGAAAAACTCCTATGTGGCCCCTAAGATCAAAACAAAAGAAAATGTCACAAAGCTGTATGGAAACAATTGACATCCATTTACTATTCTTTTTAAAATTATAAACAAAAGAAATATTCCCTGCTGACAGACATCTGTCTGGCACAACTAAGAAATCCTCCCCGGGAATGGATCAGCTCTGGAGTTAGTCGCAAGTTTTCCTTTGTCCGGAACGTAACCATTTATGTACACGGTGGGAGTCACATTCTACGGCTACACCAATTTCTTTAAGTTACGGCCCTTCCTGCTCCTGGGTGTCAGTAGCAAAAGTCATTATGCAGACAGGACACTATGCTACTAGATTTCATTTTTTAAATGGGATTTCTTTTCCTAAACATATTAATCGTATTTTGCAGGCTACCTCAGATGCTGCCCATGATTGTGCCCTGGAAATTGGTGTATATGCCATGGAGCTCTCCTATGAGACTCACTTGCCTGTGGGCCACCGGGACACAAGAGTCACGGAGGCCAGGGCATCACAGAAGAGATCTGAAGGGTCCAGGTCTCACGTTATCAGTAGCCCGGTGGCCGAGGAGGGGGAGGGGGGCTACCGTGTCAGACTGCAGAATTCTAACCTCAGCTCCACCACTTGCTGTCTTTGTGATCCTGCGCGAATTAAATCCTTTCTTACTCTAGGTTCCTCTCTGTGAAAGCCTGCCTCATGAGATGGCTGAGGGGATTAAAGAAATAAAAATACATGTGATGCATGCAGAACCAGGCACGATCACAGTAAGACCTCGACGAACGTGGTTATGATTAAAACTGAATCTCTACAAAACAAAACATAACCAAAAAAAAAAAAAAAGCTGAATATCTATCATGCACCAATGACCACCTTATGCACATTATGTAACATAGCTGTGCATTAGTATTAGCTCCATTGAGAGGCATTCTAATTTTATTTTTTATTTTTTTATTTCTTTTTATTTATTTATGATAGTCACAGAGAGAGAGAGAGAGAGAGGCAGAGACACAGGCAGAGGGAGAAGCAGGCTCCATTCACCGGGGACGTGGGATTCGATCCCGGGTCTCCAGGATCGCACCCTGGGCCAAAGGCAGGCGCCAAACCGCTGCGCCTCCCAGGGATCCCCATTGAGAGGCATTCTAAACAAATAGCATTTGTAGAATTTAACTAATTTGTCTGATGGAAGGTCAGAAGTTAGACCCAAGACTGTATGATTCTAACACCCATACTCGTTTCCTTGTATCATCCTAAATTTAAAAGAATACCTGGGTTCGTGCTAGCTGTGCAATGTGGCACAAATAAATAACTTTTCTCTGAGCCTCAGTTTCCTCACATTTAAAATGGGCTACCAAAAAATGAAAATAAAAATAAATAGAGCGGGACACCTATGTTTATTGCTCACATACCCCTTAGAATTTTTTCTGGTTGTTCAAATACTGTGCGACCAGAAGGCGCTGGTTACTGGTAAGCCACAAGGCAATGCCTCACTTTTATTCTTTTTCTTCTTTCAAAGACTTTATTTATTTATTTTAGAGAGAGAGAGGGAGAGAGATCGAGTACATGCAAGCAGGGGGGAAGGCAGAGGGAGAGGGAGAGAGAATCTGAAGCAGACTCCATGCTGAGCACCGAGCCCTACGTGAGGCTCCATCTCACGACCCCTGAGCTCATGACCTGAGCTGAAATCAAGAGACACTTAACTGACTGAGCCACCCAGGTGCCCCTCACTTCTATTCTTGATGACCACCATCTAATTTATCCCTCCGCAACTGGCTCATGATGAATGTAGAGGTTGGCAGGGGGTAAACTCAATTAAATAGCCGTATAATTTAAGTTTCCTTTGAGGTAAGTCGATGTTTTCAGGGTTTTTCCCTCCTTGAGAAAGTTTCTTACATACATAGGAGGAACATTTGTTTTTACTGGCAACTGTATTATGACAAGCCACAGTGTGAAAGTATATAAATTTCATTTTTAATGATTTAGGTTGAAAACAAAAACAATGTGTTGCTTGTAATGAGAATTAGACATTCCAACACTTTTCTCACGTTTTAAGATCAATTTTGTAAGTACTGTAAGTCAATAAAAATCTGAAGGTGATGTGATATTGTTGAGCAATATTAAATAGTAAAAGTGGACTGCAGGTTAGAAAAAACAATTATTGGAAAAATTCTGTGATTGTATATTACAGGAGAACATGTATCCAAAGATTGTCCTTCTGTGATTGGAATAGGAGAAATGAAAATCTTAAAAACCTGCTTTAGGGGGTTGTGACTATGAAGAGAAATGAGTGAGGAGAGCGCAGAGGATTTTTAGGGCAGTGAATATACAATGTATGATGTTATTATGATGGACAAGTGTCATTATACATTTTTCCAAACCCATAGAATGTGCAAAACCAGGAGCAAACTTTGAGTATGGGTTTTGGGTGATTATGATGCATCAATGTAGGTTTGTCGCTGGTTTTGAAAAAAAAAGTACCAATCTGGTAATGGTGATACAATTTTATTGTAAACCTAAAACTCCTCTAAAAAAAATTATGTATTTTTTTGAAAAGTAGCTATAAAATCAGAACCGGAGGCAGGATGGAGCTTACACTGAACTGAAAATAAATGCAGTTCAGTTATACCATGTGTAAGAGGCTGAGAGCTAGTTGGCAGCTAAGGATGGACAGTTGGACAAGGTCAAAGTCATCTAAGGGAAAGTTGAGATAATCTCTTTGGGATTTTCAGAATTGAATTACTGTCAAAAGTAATGATTATTCTCTTTCTGTCTCACAGTCACACACAGAAATTAAATGTATTCACTTAAAACTGCAAATCACTTAAGTAGATATCAGTTTATTTAATACCCATTTAATTTTTCATGACAAGTGATGTTTCTCGTGCTATACGTAACAAAAAAATAACAAAATTGGAAAAAAACCTGCTTTAGAAGGTCACATATATACAGAATCATATTAGTTTCGATAAGTACACATGTAAGCTGGTAATATTTATATGCTTGAGAATTAAGAAATTGTGTTTCGTTTTGCTATTATTAGTCTTAAACACCTTTACAATCACCTAATAAGTGTTAGCTTATTTAATGCTCAGTGAATTTAAATAGCAATATGTATGTAGTTAAATGCGTCCTTTCTAGTGATATTAAAAATGACTGCGGGCATTTCCATATTAAGGAAATAAAATGCATTATATGTAAAAATAATTAAATCAGAAGCTTCAAGCTATACTAAAGGGTTTGGATTTTATCTTTCCTCTCATTAATTAATTAGTCTATATACATACTCATTAGAAGGATGGAGAATAAAAAATAAAATTTAAAAATGGAAAGCATAGATGATATTTTGGATTTTACCATTCCTCTATACATGCATATTATGTTCAGTTGTGTATTATGCACTTAGTACTTATTACATGTGCATACATTTCACAAGAATAGAGTTAAACTGTTCACTATGTTTTGTGATCACTTTTTTTGACCTTTATGTAATATTAGGACATGATAGAAGGATTTTGATGGTGATGGTGGTGGATGGGCCATTGGACTTTAATTGATCTGCATATTTTAAAAAAAAAACCCTAGGGTGAATGGGTGGCTCAGTCGGTTAAGGGGCTGCCTTCAGCTCTGGTCACCATCCCAGGGTCCTGGGAGCGAGCCCCACGCAGGACTCCCTGCTCCATGGGCAGCCTGCTTCTCCCTCTCCACAGCTTGGGCTCTCCTGCGTGCCTGCATGCTCTCATTCTCTCTCAAAGAAAGAAAGAAAGAAATTCCTTATTAAAAAAAAAAAAAAAAGACCCTAATGAGGCTCTACTGAGACTGCTGGGTCTAGAGGCAGGAAGGTAGGTGTGACAACTACTGTAATTGTTCAGAGAAAAGAGGATCACAGGCTGAATTAGAATGTGGGGAAGGGGCCAGGGTACAAGAGATCTGTAGGAGGAGGTTGAAAGTAGTGAAGGAGAGGGGTAAAGATGATCTAGGGAATCTTTGAGCTACTGGATGGACACACGAGAAGGGAGAAAATAGCTCGTTCATGAAGGGAGGTGCAGGAGGAAATGCTCAGTTAGTCGTCAAGCTCAAAAATACCTGGGGGGACATGCAGGTAGACTGCCCAAAGGACGGCGGCAGAAGATGCTTACGTACAGCATTCTGAGGGGAGGGCCAATCCGGTGGTATTTATTAAAATACTGCTTTTTGGGATCTGAGTTCTGTTTCCTTGACCACTGTCTCACTGGGGATTATGAGAAGTTGCACACGCGCAGGCGGGCATAACAACCCGAAGCCTTCACAAGCGAGATCAATTGTCCTCACTGCAGGGCCTGTCCCTTGCTCTTCCTATTGTCATCCTGCCTTCCCGGCCCGTAGAGCTGCATGCTCTTCCCCCAGGATTTCGCTTCTGTCTAGAAATCCTCGTGTGCTCTGGGACCATGCAAAATCGTGATCTCTCATGAGCAGCCTTTCTTGGCTTCCACTTCCTTCAAAGACGCTGTTCTCTCTTCGCAGCAATGTCATAACATTACACTTTATCGGACATATGACGCTCTACTGTAGCCACTTATCTCTGGGTAGGAGTCGCTTGTTCTTTACGCTTCTTCAGAGATGGATATGTGTGCATCAGTATGTATGAATTACATTTACACATGTGTTTAGATATGTGAAATTTATGAGAATTTCATAGATTCTCATAGAATTTCATAAATTCATAGATATGAATTTATGAGAGAGTGTACAATTTACCCCAAGAACCAGACAACCTAGATGGGACACACACAATAAGATCTGCTGAATAAAATTGGGTTTTGAGTCAGTTTGGCCTTTGTTCAACATGTGATATGTATCACACCGTGTATATAATCAGGACTAAATGTCAATTCAATTCTTTCCCTGCTTCTTGGCACATAACGATATTCCCCTTGCTTATAAGAGAACCTGAAATTAATACTATTGGAGAGAAGAATCAATATCTCTTTGTGATGTGTGTGAATTAATAGAGCACTTCCTTGTGCAAGATTTGTCCCTGTGTCTGAGAACCAGGCTGACCATCTACTCTTCACTTCAACACGTACTGTTGTGACTAACACCCGTGTTCATGGGAGTGTGGGAAAGCAGGCTCACTTCCACATTGTTTGTTCAAAGTACTTGGCGAGATCTATTATAGTTTAAAATACTCATTCTTTTTAATCTATTAATTCTACTTACATTCTCTTTCTTACACTAATATTTTGCATGTATGTAAAAATATAATGCAAAGGAGGTATATAATGCATAGAATGCAAAAGGATGATTATTATAGCAATGTTTGTGACAACAAAGCATAAGAAACTTTCCGAATGCCTATCAGTGAAGGACTAAGTACGTCAATACATATGATTCATGTCACAAAATATTATGTAGCCACTAAAAGGATGGATGGATCAATAAACATATCTATTGATCTGGAAAGATGTACATATGTTCCAGTTGGGGAACAACAGAAATTTCAGACCACTATTATAGCACAGTTTCATTTTTATTTAAAAAGTCACATAGGGACACCTGGGTGGCTCAGCGGTTGAGTGTCTGCCTTCAGCTCAGGGGCATGATCCGGGGTCCTGGGATCGAGTCCTGCATCAGGCTCCTTGCAGGGAGCCTGCTTCTCTGCCTATGTCTCTGCATCTCTCTCTCCGTGACTCTTATGAATAAATAAATAAGATCTTTAAAAAGTAAAAAAATACATATATACGCAGATGAGTGTATAGATATGCCAATCAGTATCAGTTTGGTCAAACTCTGCAAGGATATGCTCAACAGTAGTCATTATCCAGATTCCAAGTGTGGGTAGGTAGGATCAGATGAATGGAGGGATAATCACTGACTATTTTATATAAGGTTTTTTGGATTATGAGTAATTATTTTCTTTCTTCAGCGATTCTGTTCTTTCAGCCAATAAAAAGAAAAAAATAAGAGAATAAAGCATGTGGGTGCATATTGATCTAAAAGGATATCCATAATATTGGAAGTGAAAAATGTAGGTTACAAATAAAAGCTTATGTTGAATTTCTTCACTTTTTGATAAATACATATAATAGTTAAAAAACTAGATGTGGGGACGCCTCAGTGGCTCAGTAGTTGGGCACCTGCCTTTGGCTCAGGTCATGATCCCAGGATCTGGGATCGAGTCCCGCATCAGGCTCCCTGCGAGGAGCCTGCTTCTCCCTCTGCCTATGTCTCTGCCTCTCTCTCTCAGTCTGTATGAATAAATAAATAAATCTTAAAAATATAAATAAATAAATAAATAAATAAATAAATAAATAAATAAATAAAACTAGATGTGTATATACCAGGCCGTGAAGCTCGGGTCAGGACTAGAAAAAAAAAAATGCTCACGGTTTGCTATGTACATTTTGTTTTATTTGTAACAAAATCAATAAAAAGAATAAAATAAATAACCATTAATAAAAGGTCATCACGGTCTGTTTTATACCCTAGATATGTTCTTTAAAAGTTCTGTGCAAATTGAATTTTAGTAAGGAAAATTGTATTTTAATTAGAACAATAGGGTTTTCAATTATGCAAAATATTCTTCTGTAAAGAGAATATAACCTTCTGTGATATTAATACTCACGACTCCCAGCTGCCCATTTTGGCCTATTTAATGCTTGTCCTTCAGAGAAATAAGAGTCAAAGTTTCTTAATTATCTGTTTAAAATTTGTCAGCGAAAAATGTCATTATTTTGCTTTTATTAGCACTGCCCGGGAAGGCTCCGAGCCCCACTTCCACGCAGTCCCTCGCTCTTCCTTTTCGAGGGAGGGGATCCCTCCCTGGCCGCGGAGGCCCCTGTTGGCATTGATGGGGCTTCGATTTCACTTCGATTTCAAGATGGAAGAAGGAAAGGGACGACTGTCTGTGCTCACATACAGGGGACGGATGACTGGGTTTGCTGGAGTCAAAACAAAGCCCTGTAGCAACGGCTGTCCCGTGCGGCTGTCCCACGAGCGGAGCGGGGGATGCGGGACCCGCCCTGGTCGGCCTGTGTAAGGAGACCAGCTCCCTGGCTGGGGGGCTGCAGCTTTCTACCTGCTTCCCACGCAAGACTTAACGAGCTTTTCCCTATCTGGATATTTAAATTACTCTTGAACCCAACAGGTCCCAGTCTCTTCTGCTTTCAAAGTGAGCAAAGTGTGAGCTTGCTGCCAGTGATCCTTATAAGTGAATGCTTTTGAGGGATTTAAGAGAAATAAGCCAAACGAACGGTTTAATCCTATTTCTTTATTTTTTTAATTAATTTATTTTTTTAAATCCTATCTCTTTATTTAGAATCGTAGCCAACTCTCTTCTCCAGGTCGGGACAACTGAAAGAAAAAAAATTCTCTGTCTTAACTGAAGCTCAGTTTCCAGAAAATAAAAATAAAGACGATATCAGAAACCTCTGAAAGTGGAAAGAAAAGATTATATCGAAAAGTGCCTGAAAATAGACTTTCCTAAATATCAACTGAAGGGTGACCAGAAAAATCTCCACACGGTGTGCAAAGTGAACGCAGAATTCAGATTTACTCACTCACAGGGTGGAAACTAAGAGGGATGAAACAATCAACCTACTCCAAACGGCGGTACTGCCCCACTGACAGGTAAGTGGGATTTGTAAGATCCGAAGTCACAGAATTTCTCCATTTCTGGATTATAAAGGGCAGTGCTCCTAACGGTCTCATAAAACACAGCACGGCTTTCTGTGTGTGGTCACACGCGTGCACGCGAGAAGAAATCCTCAAGGAAGGAGGAATCGCCCTAAGGATTTTACCTATTACAGGCAGGGCCGTGGAGTCTTATCAGTCCTCGAAACTCATCCCAAATCTTCATCAGCAAAACAAACTTTGCCTTCCAGAGGGGACGGTAATTCGACCTCTTCTCCAGTTAATCATGAAAAGGGACCACCTCTCAGGAAAGAAAACCGGTGTTGTATGGAGGGGCCCGCAGCCCCCCCTTGCACCGTCAAGATGAGGCATCGGCTCTTTCTGGGTTTTACCCACCTGACCGCTGTGTGTCGGGGACGGGCCTGCCAGCGACACACGGCCTCCCCCCTGCCCACCCACGGCTGCGAGACCCGCTCTCGCCTCGGCCTGTAAACGGCTCCGTGTCCCGCACCAGCCCGGGCCCGGGGGCGCAGGAAGCTTGGCCTGCACCCGGGGCTTACGAAGCTGTGGCTCTCCGCTCCCCACTCTGCCCACCTTTAACTAGGATTGTGTCCGGGGGCAACGAGCTGACGCGCCTCCGGGACAGGTGATCGGGGCCACGGAGCAGTCCCGTGTGCGGGGACAGTGGCATCGGGCCTGGGCCGCCCCGGCCGTCTCGCTGCAGGATCCTGGGCCCCGGCCCAGGGACGTACATGGGGGCTCCGCCCGTCGGCCAGGGCCTGAGACCACGGGCCTCTCAGTCTGTCCCTACAGGACTTCTGTCTGCCTCTACCCAAAGAGCGGGGCTTTCCGGCGGGTTTAGTCCAGCGCTTCTCCTGGAGCACCTCCAGGCTTCTGCTGATCCCCTTTCTCCTTCCGGGGCTTCCGCTGGGTAGCTGTTAGGGGTGTCCTCTTGGTAGCTGTTAGGGGCATCCACTGGATAGCCGTTAAGGGTATCCGCTGGGTAGCCGTTAGAGGTATCCGGTGGGTAGCTGTTAGAGACGTCCACTGAGTAGCCATTAGGGGCATCCACTGGGTAGCCTTTAGGGGCGTCCACTGGGTAGCCATTAGGGGCGTCCACTGGGTAGCTGTTAGGGGCGTCCTCTTGGTAGCTGTTAGGGACATCCACTGGGTAGCCGTTAGGGGCATCCACTGGGTAGCTGTTAGGGGCGTCCTCTTGGTAGCTGTTAGGGGTGTCCTCTTGGTAGCTGTTAGGGACATCCTGTTGGTAGCTGTTAGGGGCATCCGCTGGGTAGCTGTTAGGGGCATCCACTTGATAGCTGTTAGGGGCATCCACTTGGTAGCTGTTAGGGGTGTCCTCTTGGTAGCTGTTAGGGGTGTCCTCTTGGTAGCTGTTAGGGGGGTCCACTGGGGAGCCATTAGGGGCCTCCAAGACCCTGACGTGCAGCCTTTAAGCCACCACCACAACCACAGCACCAGACAACGAGGCCGTCATGGTTTTCCTCACCTAGACTAAGCTGTCTCCCCCCACATGTGGAACAAAGGGCTTTTAACCGAGACGTCCATGAAGTACAGGAGAGAAGGTTTCAGGGTAGAGACCTCTTCTCCCGGGTGTCCGGGAATTTCAGGTGTTTAAGGGAAGAAGACCACGCGGAATGTCCTCTTTCTGAGTCCGACCTGCCCTTCGTCCCTGAGGGCGCGGGAAGCTGTCGGAGGGGAGCAGGTGCGAGTGCACCAGCGCCGGTACAGAGGGGAAGCCCTGGCCCTTTTGAAAAATTTTTACTTATTTATTTGAGAGAGAGAGCAGGAGCAAGAAAGAGAGCATGAGCAGGTGAGAGGCAGAGGGAGAGGGAGAGAGGAGTGGGGGAGAGCAAGGGGGAGAGGGAGAGAGTCCTCTGGCCGACTTCCCACGGAGCAGGAGGCCCGACCTGGCCCGGGGCCCCCCCCTTGACCCTGAGATCACGACCTGAGCCAAAATCAAGGGTCAGATGCTTCACCGAGTGAGCCACTCAGGCGGCCCGGGGTCTGGCTTTTGGACCCCACGCGGTGGTACTTCCACGACCGAGGACCCCCCCACCCCCCCGCCACACATGCCCAACTAGCAAGCAACTCCCTGCCTTTTCTCCTTTCCTTGCCAACTCTCCTATTCCATCTTCTCATCTCCACCCTTGGACACTCAAACAAGACATGGCCTCATAACCAAGTCACTCAACACAGTCACCCTCCTCCTCCATCACGCCTCTGGCCATGCTTCCTCCTGATAATAGGGAAAGTATTCATTTTGTTAGCTCTCAGAGAGAAAATTTCCATTTCCATAGCACCATGAAAACCAGACGTCGTGTGGGAAGGGGACAGAAACTTCTGGACTTGCTGCTCAAGCACACGAGGGTGGTCAGTGATTGACTTCACTTGATGGACAGGGAAGCCGCTGCGGCCCCCGGGGTACAGAGCGGTCTATTGGCAGAGTAGAGGTGGTGATTCGGCGAGTGGGGGGCTTTGCTTTTGACAGAGGAGGAGGTGGAAAGGTGGTAAGAGCTCCTCGGGGGTCACAGGGATAAAGAATTATCTTCAAATACAGAGGTGACTTGTAGGTTTGCTGACACAGAGGAAGGAGTCAGTAGAAAGGATGAATTTGAAAACTATTTAACTGATGGATGGAGCAAAGTTTCCAGAAGATAGGAAGTAGCGAGGTCCGAGGGAAGAGGGGAAATCGGTCTTTGGGACAAGAGGGACACCTCCCTCTCGGAGAAAGGAAGGGTGTGTGAAGGTATAGAAGAATTTGGAGACATTGTGAGTTCATACCAGCTGACTTTGATCTTGTTAATGATCTGTTGAGACTTAGGGCATGGGGATGAAAGCTTGAGAAGAGTGGAAAAGATTTGGAATGGATGGATCATGTCCGCTGGTGGTGGGCCAGGTGTGTCATCTTTATTTACGATGGGCTACGTGCCAGCGTGTCTTAAAATAGGAGCGACTGGTTGCAGAAATTAATAAAAGCCTAAACCTAAAGGAGGGAGTAATTCTAGAAAAAAAAAATGTAATCTGCGTGTTTTGCATCAGGCATGCTTTGAAAGCTTGCTGAGTACAGAGGGCTTTCTAGAGGTGCTTTGGAAAATGTATCAAATGACCTTGGTCACAGCACCACCCCAGCTACTTAACAACTTTGTTGTCTTTGGCATGATCGTTAGTTATTCCCAAATCAGATTTTCCATTTGCATCCAGTAATTCACTCAATAAATATTCATTGAATGCCCACCCCATGCCAGGAGCTCTGTTGGGTATCACAGGCACAATGGTAAGCAAGACGCTCTGTCCTCAAGTTTCCGCCAGGCCGGGGACCCCCTACCCTACTTCCTTTACCAGGAAGGTCACAGCGTATTTCAAAAATTTTGAAGCCCATCTATAGCAAAGAAAAACCTATAGAAAAGCGATTTTTTTTTTCTTGTGTTGTGATCACCATCTTACCAGTGAGTATAAGTTCTGGAGAGCAGACTCTACCTCCAAAGAACGCCCTGTGGCTCTCCCAGGCTTAGCCCTCCCTCCTACACAGCTTCCCAACCAGGAGTGGCAGCCACCTTCTCGCTGGGAAGCAGGGAGCATGGCTTTACACCGGGCTCATGGAATCTTCACCGCTTCCTCACGTCTCCAGTGACGGGCTGCCCTGTCCCTGGGGCTGGCTCCTCTGAAGACATCGGTGCTAATTCCAGCAGGGACACAACCCAGCGCTGTCCCAGCAGCCAAGTGTAAAGAGTTCTTTGATCTTCAGCCTGGTGCATTCTTTGGGTGGTCAAAACTTTGGAAGGACAAGCTAGAAGAGTATGTCTGGTGATTGGAAGCCAGGTCAGAGGTAATGTTCTGGACAGGATTTCTGGGAGTAGAATTAAGGACGTTGTCCTTTGTTTTAGACGTTTAAGTCTGGCATAGGAAACACTTCCTGAAACGTACCCGAGAGTTCTGGGAAGAGGCAATCGTTACACTGTGGTCACAGCTTTAACTTCTCTACAGCCCGCTCAACCGCTTTACATACTCCCTCTTACCCCATGTTTCCATTTTATCAGGGACAGTCAAAAATCGTCATCAGCGGTAGAAAGCAGTAGGTGTCTTTCTCTTCTTTTGTGTTCAGACTAAGAGAGGGAGCCCGTTTCTAAAACCAGATTTTGCAGATAAGAAAAAAAAATGCAGACTACGGATTGGGTGAAGAGTAGAGAGGAAGACAGAACTGAGCTTGCTTTACTCTCTGCTCTGGCTTCCCCTCGGAAAGCCCGTGTCTATGAGTGGATCCAGGAATGAGACTCCGAGAGCTTACCAGCTAGGGCCATGGGTCAATCACGGCCCATCTAGATGTGAGAAAAGCAGCAAAAAGCTGTGAGGAAGGCAATTAACTCAGCATTCAACTCTAAAAAAATTCATTTCAGGAAATCATGTGATTCTTGGGTATCTGGGTAGAAAACTCTGAAAACTTTCCAGAGTTTCTTTCCCAAGCTCTGGTTCTTGACTGTTTTATGTGACATACTATCTCCTGCCTTTTGTCTCAGATCTCATGGTCTCAAAAAAGCCCTAGACATTTAGCTGGGAAAGGCAGAAACTCCCACACATGTTGGGTGAAGAACATTTTTATTGAATTTTGGCATACTATTCCCACCTTGTTCTGTCTACCCCTCTCTCCCTTGCTTTCCTGGCTCTCTCTTGTTCTCTGCCGTGCCTTGCGTGTGGCCATTCTCCAGTGGAGGCGTGAGA
The DNA here is from genome assembly GCF_048164855.1 of Canis lupus baileyi. Classification (NCBI taxonomy): domain Eukaryota; kingdom Metazoa; phylum Chordata; class Mammalia; order Carnivora; family Canidae; genus Canis; species Canis lupus. The sequence continues at coordinate 1,693,990 of NC_132855.1, forward strand.
GGAGTTGGGAGGGGCTTCCCTGCTGAGTCAGGAAGGACCAGTTCCCTCACTGTCTTTTCCCCATTAACCTCAACTTGGTAGAGTGATGGTTTCTCTTCTTGGGCTTACGAAGTTCTTTTCTCTTCAAGTGCTCAACTCTGCGCTGGTCTCCACCAAACTTTCTCTTTAATTCAACCCCGCAAATATTTACTGGTAACGTTGCTTGGTTCAGTGTGAGATCAAGATGTGAATCAGAATCGGTCTCTTCTTTTTCCCTAAAGAACCTCCAGGGAGGCCGCCACGTGCAGAACGGCCAAATGCTATCACAGAGATCCTGTTGGACACACTGGAGAAGACTTAGCTGAGGGTTCGCCCACACCCCCGCAAAGGCTTCCCAGGAAGGCTCCGTTTCACCTCTTTCCGATTTCCAAATTCCTACATCACTGATTTTGGGCTTAAATCAGCATTTTCCACAATATGTTCCTTGTAACACTACACCCAAGAGATGTTCTGTGAAAAACGATTTCATGATCAATTAGGAATAGGAAATATCGTATACACATTCTCTTCTTGGAAATCCACAATGTACATCAGCACATCCAAAGTTTTCACTAGCAGAGGAGGAGATGAAAATTTGTTTAACCCGGAATTTTCTGATCCTATATAATCATACACCTCACTTTTTAACCAGGCATCTATGGGAAAAGTATGTTTCTCGGACTACACCCTTAGAAATATTGCACTAATTGGTTAATTAAATGATGACTATGAGTGTTATGAAAAACTTATTTGTAACATTTTATTTTTATCACCATGTAAAAAAACCCTTTCATGCCAATTGGATTTTTTTTTTAAAGACTTTATTTATTCATGAGAGACACTGAGAGAGAGGCAGAGACACAGGCAGAGGGAGAAGCAGGCTCCTTGCAAGGAGCCTGATGTGGGACTCAATCCCAGGTCTCCAGGATCATGCCCTGAGCCAAAGGTAGACGCTCACCACTGAGCCCCCCGGGTGCCCCACCAATTGGATTTTTAAATGTCTAGGATCGTGTTGTCCAATATGGTAGCCACACGCCACATGTAGCTCATCTCACTTGAGATGCTCTCTAAGTATAAAATACAGAGCAGATTTGGAAAACAACATGAAAAAAAATGTAAAGTATTTCATTAACAATTTTATATTGATTACATATTGAGATAATCTGGATATATTTGGTTAAAAACTATTTTTATCTCAATAAAAAAATATAGTTAAAAAAAGAGCAAAGTATGGGCAGCCCCGGTGGCTCAGTGGTTTAGTGCCGCCTGTGGCCCGGGGCGTGATCCTGGAGACCCTGGATCGAGTCCCACGTCAGCGTCCCCACATGGAGCCTGCTTCTCCCTCTGCCTGTGTCTCTATGAATAAATAAATAAAATCTTTTTTAAAAATTAAAAAAAATAAAAGAAGAGCAAAGTAGCAATTGGTAAATGTAATTTACCATCAGCAAAAAATAAACACCAACATACCATGCAAAAATACTTTACGATGAATCAAGTGGTATCTCGACTATTTTGCTGGCATGTTTATGAGAATATGTATCTCCTTTTTCTCATATAATATTCAGAGCTCCAAGTCTATAATAAGAAAACGAAAAGGTTTTTAAAAAAAAATGCACTTCACCTCTTTCCGCTTTTTAAAATATGGCCACTAGAAAGCTTAAAATCACACACGTGGCTCGCGATATGTTTCTACTAGTAGCCCTGGTTTAGAAAATAGGAGTTGTATCTCCCACAAGTTTCATGTACAGGAGGATGCTGTACCCGATAAAGGCATGTGAAGCATACTTGTCGTGGGGATCCATTTGGTTAGCAAGGCGGGGATCTGGTGGCGAGAGCCCGGGAACAGTCTTCCTCTCCAAGGTGTCCGCGCTCCCATGCGTCACCGTCCCCACGGCGTGGGTGGCTCCTGTTGTCCAGCTTCAGCTCACAACTCGCGCAGCCCAACCCCGAGTGATGCCAAGTGGATGCTGCGCCCCGAGGCCGTGGGTTAGACTCGTCTAAGCTTCCCAGTGGGGATGCTCCCGCGCACCCCGAATCCCTATTCCAGCCTCCTCGCTCTCAGGCATTTCCGTAAGTCTCCGTGGTGCTTGGCATTTACAGAAGGTAGGGAATTTTCTGATGGGGGACGTGTGTCCCACGACCCCGGAGCCCGGCATGGGGGCAAGGGGGAAACGAAGGGTAAACTCTCCACGTCCCCATACTTGCTTCAGAAGACTCTTCGTGAGTGTGCTCGGGACCCCGCAGCGCCCCGTCGGGAAGCTAGGGGATCACTCATTTTCAGCGAGTCTCCAGTTCCTGCTGGAAACGGAAAGCGACATCACGGTGCCGCCCGGAGAAGGCCTGCGGCAGGTGTGGGAGCTCCGGGCCGGCTCCCACCCGGGCGAGGCGCGGGGTCAGCAGGGCAGCAGGCCCGGCCGGCGCCCCAGGCGTGGGGCAGGGTGGCGGCCCAGCAGCGGGCAAAGTGCGCCCGCCCCTCCCACCCCGTGCACAGTCCCCGAGCAGGTGCACCTGCCCCCGGGGGGCGCGGCTGGCCCCGGAGCCCCGGAGACGACAGGCCCGAGCCGCCACGGGAACGTCGGGCTTCGCATGTCCCCGGCTGTCCCTGCCGGGTCCTGGGGCCTTCCTGTGCGGGGGTGCTGAGGCGCGGGGGACGGGGGGCCCTCCCCTGATGTCAGGAGATAACAGCCCAAGAGCCCGCTGTCCTTGGCGTCGCCGCCACCCCCAAACACTGTTTTCTGGCTTCTTTTTGTCTGGCAGCCGTACCCTCAACGATCGTCCCAGTGTTTTTCCATCGAAACCCAAGCGCTGTGTTATCAGACGAGAACTCGGAAAGGCATTTCTGAGTGTGTCCCCCCACTAGGAGAAAACCCCACGCCACCAGCCATTCCCGCTGGAAGCCCCACGCCCTTGCTGGACCTTTCGAGTGTTTATAATTTGGCCCAACCTCTCGGTCCAGCTTTTCACCATAAGGAACCTCGTTTACTCCACCAGGTAGGCAGTGAGAGCAGCGTGGGCGTCCACTCACAAGGCCCGGCGGCCCCCGCTCTGCACGCCCAGCTCATGCCCACTGCCCGTGCTGAGCCCAGCTCCGTGGTTCCCTCGGCGCTGCAGCGCTCGGGCCTCCGCGTCCCCTCAGCAATTTTCGGAGCATCCTTCTACTCATTTCCCTGCACACGTATGCTCAAGTGTAAATAATCCTCCTTCCTAAATTACATCTCTGCTCCGCCAGTTATGGGCTGTGTGACCTTGGCCACTACTTAACCTCTCTGGGCCCCAATTTCCTTAAATGTGCAGCCCAGGATAACAAGAGCACCAATTCACCAGGTTGCTGTGACAATAGTTGAATTCCTAGAAAGCGCCTCAAACAGCGCTTGGTACACAGTAGGCCTTTGGCAAGTGGTCTGCTACCCGTAGGCGGGCTCACGGTTCTGGTGTCAGTGGGATCAGTTTTGAATTCCTACAGCACTGCCTGGGATCTCATACATTGGACACGATCAACAAACACTTGCAGAATAAAGGAAAAAGTAAATGAGCCTAAAGCAAGAGATCTTTTTTTTTTTTTAAAGATTTATTTATTTATGATAGAGAGAGAGAGAGAGAGAGGCAGAGACACAGGAGGAGGGAGAAGCAGGCCCCATGCCGGGAGCCTGACGTGGGACTCGATCCCGGGACTCCAGGATCACGCCCTGGGCCAAAGGCAGGCGCCAAACCTCTGAGCCACCCAGGGATCCCCAAGCAAGAGATCTTAAAGTGAGAACCGATGCGCTCATTCGTTGTTATTTTGTAAACCTGCTTTAGGAAGCCTCCCGGAACCACGTCTGGATTTACTAGATGTTCTTTAGGGAAAACAAACAAACAAACAAACAAACAAAAAAAGTGATTTCTTTAAAAGGAAGAAATAACATAAAAACAAGGTTCCATTGCTGGCAATCTGTGGATTAGCCATTACTTGAAAATGCGTATTTTGGTGTGCAAGTCCGGAGAAGCAAACGTCTACCGCGGCTTATACTTGACATCCTCAAACTGCAATAAACTTGCACAAAATAGAAACCGGGCAGGCTGCCTGACAACTGAATGGAGGTTTTTAACTTTCTAGATTGCTTTTATGCCAGTTATCTCATTAAAACTTGCTTGCCCTAACGGGCTGGACTTATGGGAAGGGTTTAAAAATTAAGCAAAACAAAAAACAAACAAAACTGTGATCTAAAATGTGGTCACGTCTCTTCTCCACCAGCGGCAGTAGCACAGGGACGGAGAATGACTTTCCGGCCTTTGAAAATCACTGCATTCCGTCCAGGGGCGCCACCGCCTTTCCATCACAGGTTTCCCCGCCGTCTTACAACGACGCCTGCACCAAGTGCCACACGTGCCCAGGCTGCTCCAGTCCTCTCGCAGCTGGGACAGGACGCGGCCAGCCAAGCCTGTTTCCTAAAGAACCGACAAGTCCGCCCCGGAATCCCTGATGTCCCCCCTCCGCGGCCTCTAAGCTCGACGGGCTTGGCCACACGCTGCTCCCCGTCAGGGGAGCTTGACGCCCTGTTCATGGTGCTCTTCTCAAGAGCTGCTGATGAAGGATGTGGGGCCTGGTGACAAGTGGCGGAGGCTACGGAGGGGGCGGCAGGCTCACCGAGCCCGGGCCCGGGCTGCACCGAGGGTGCCCAGCCAGCTGCATACAGCTGGCGCCAAGTGCGCAGAACAGAGGTTCGACTTTCCCCAGCTCTCGGCGGCAGATGCCCTCAGCCCTGCACCCGCCGCCCTGTTCCTCGGACTAGTCCGGGCGCCTCGGAGCTCCCCGCTCTCCCCGCGCCGGGGGAAGCCAGGCTGTGACTCAGTTGTCAGGGCGAGGCGAGGTCTGAGGGCCGAGGCCAGGCCGCGTGTGAGGGCCGAGGCCAGACTGAGCGAAGCTCCGGGTGGTAGGGACTGTGCTTCCCTCGACACATCACCTGCACCGAGTTCCCCGCATCCCCTGAGCCTCCAGGCCCCCCAAATAGCAGCTCCCCTGTCTCCCAGGAAAGCAAGAGTTCACGCCACAGAGTTCCCACGCTCCACTCAGGGCAGCAGGACAGGTGCCAGTCATGCCAGGGGGCTTCCATGCTCCAGAGCCCCCTTCCCCATGGCCCGTTTATGGCACGTTCGAGAGAACAGACGCACAGGCTCACGGCCACCACGCCTGAGGTCTGGCTACACGTCAAGACATCAGGACTTCAGCAGGCAGCTGTGTGATTTGAAAGAAAAATAACCTTACGTTTAGTTATTTTATGAAGAAGATAAATACTCTCTCCCAAATCCGTAGCTGCCTGGAGGCCCTTTGAATCCCGTAGCCGCCAGCGCCAACCTCCCTCTCCCCCGCAGTCGCTGCCAGCTCATGCCAGGTAGAGATGGGCGGACATGCTCCTGCGGTGGCCTTAGTCACGATGGGTCCATGAGCGCCCCAGGGCTCCTAGAGCGGGCTCCAGAGCAAACGGTGAAGCCGCGCTTCCCCCTCTCAGCCCCGGGTGAGTGCGTTAGAGGAACTTCTCTGGCCTCCCGTGACCAGGTTCTTTGTAAAAGCTAAATCTTTACTTGAATTGTCCCCACAGGTTATGTGAATGCACCTGCAGCCACTAGACTAAGGAGCAGCTCTTTGTTTTGATAAAGGCTACTTTACAGGGAAAGGTTTCACACCGGCTCCATGACAAGTGAGATCGAGGAAACTATGGAGGAAGAAAGAGGAAAAAAAATAATTTTGTGACCTTGATGTGTTTATAATGAAGTGGTTGATGCCACACGAGGACTTCCCGAGGTTACTCCGCTGCATACCTGCACAGACATTTTATCGTGTCTACTAAGTGGGTCTGAGGCCTTCTCTGTGCATGTCTGCATCTCTTAATTTTGAATGAATTAACAAACACCTCAATAGGAACAGGAGACCTCACTACGGTGGCTTGTGTATTGTAAAACACTAAGGAAGGAAAACATACCGTTTGTAGACAAAGTAATAAAAGCGCTGTAACGGATCATTTCAGTTCTTCTCTAATGGGACGTATACAATTAAAAACTCCTTTTCCTATATGAGACGTGAGCAACTCCCAAAACACAAACGAATTCGGACTTGTTTCTGGTCTTCGTATTAATATTATATTTTCTAATAAGCAATGAGACATGCTGAGTTGAAAAGCTTGACAGATTTAACGGGGAAAGAAAACCCCCAAACCATGTTCTGCGGCTAATTGGAATGATTATCCGTCACAGTTTTGCTATGCGGAGACAAATATACGCTCTGCTTCAGTGGCCTGGAAAACTGGTAAAATAAGTTTATAGTCTGGTCTGTGGTAATTAATTATTTTAAATCGGTATTATTCAGGTAGTGCCATGAACATTGGTTATTGCTATCATTTAAAAATATATTACAGCCAGTGTTTGCTCATCCGTGGTAATAGAGGCTAAGCCTGTGTAGGTAAATTAAGTCCACAGCTATTAATTTCTAACTCTTAAGCACTTATTAGAAAATACACCTGCTTTATTTCTGGGTTTTTATATCATGCATTTATTACTCTTGTATCCCAGTTTTACAGGTAAAGCGAAGTAGTAAAAATTTGGCATAAATCAGAACTAGGATTAAATCTTAGTTCTATCACTAGCCCTGGGCAAGTTATTGACCTTTTCAAGTCTTAAATTCCCCACCTGGGGAGTTAATGACACCTACGTAATTGTGGGGGCAATTGTGAGACAATGGGTCAAAAGGACCTAATAATCAGACCTAACACACAGTAGGTGCTCAGGCAGGGGCAGTTCTCCCACCACTCCTCTGCCCGCAGCCTCCCCAACTCCATTTGCCTCGAGCCTACTCTTTAGAATGAAGGAGGGCATGGCGTCGTAGCTGAAATTTTCCGATGATCCACAAGAACACAAAGAAATTAAAGAAGAGGGATCTCTGGGTGGCCTTCGGCCCAGGGCGCAGTCCTGGAGTCCCAGGATCGAGTCCCACATCGGGCTCTCCGCATGGAGCCTGCTTCTCCCTCTGCCTGTGTCTCTGCCTCTCTCTCTCTCTATGTCTCTCATGAATAAATAAATAAATCTGTCTCTTTCTTTCTCTGCATCTCTCATAAATAAATAAATAAATAAATAAATAAATAAATAAATAAATAAATAAATAAATAAATAAATAAATCTTTAAAAAAAATTAAAGAAGAAATTGACTTAATGTGATTTGAATTTTATGAGTCAAAATGACCCAAGAGAAACTCCCACCCAAGAGAAAGAGAAGCTTTAACATTTACCAAACAAGCCTTAAAGATATTAGGGTACTATCAATGGTTTATTTTTTCAACTAAAGTAACCCAGCTTGTTCACATTTTCCATCCTTTGGCTTGGTATCTTTAATATACTGTTGGCCGGTCTAACCACTCTCACATTTCACTTTTGGTTCTTTCTCTTTTAATTTCTTCTTCTTCTTCTTTTTTTTTTTTTATCAAACATTTGTTCGTATGCATTGTAAAAACAAATAGAAATTAACCATAGTGATGGCTAAAATATAAACCACAAATTTGACTGAGTCAGAGGAGGTCGTTTTGGGTAACCCAAAATTCCACGTCTCTGTGTATTTCAGTCCCTTTGTCAACTTATTAGATGATAAATGAAAGAGATCAGATGAACAGAATAGAAATTAATCCATCTTAAGAGTTCTATATGCTCTTGGTCAGATCCCCAGATCCAAAAGGAAATTTGATCTAGGTTTTGAAAGCAGTAGTGTCTTAGAACGATTTTACTTGATGAAATTTCCAGAAAATACATGGTTGAGCCTGGCAACAAATTGTCAGAAACTCAGGGGGGTGGGGGCAGGGGGTGGGGGAGAGTGCTCTGCTTCTCCTCAACTGAAAACATAAAAATCTTATCTATTTTGTTTATTCTTTCATTTTGGTATCAGTGTGCTGTCTTTGTCACTAGGGATAAGCGGTTATTAATTTATTTGAAACCATGTGTTTTGTATTCAGACACGGAAATGAAGAAAAGGCAATTTTTCCTGAAAATGTCTTCATCCTTTTCGTCCTTCTACTCCCCTGACTGCTAATAAATATCACTCTGCTTTCCTCTGTGAAGCTGGACTGCGGTCACTCAGATTTGAACCCTGCGTATCAGGCATTTGATGCACAAGCTATGGGAAGTGCGCAAAGGACGAGATAAGGTTATAGCCCTTATACCCAAGGGCCTTGTCACCAGATTTAGGAGAGTGTGTGTGCACAGCAGCGTGTACCTCCGTGTGCACACCCCACCGTATAACCAAGGTTCACACAAACTCTGCTGCCGGAGACGATGGGGGAAAAAATGGTAAGAGAACGACACGACATGGGGCAGTGCCAATGATATTTAGGAAACGACCAAATGCGTGGCAGTTAACGATTGCAAATTCAGATCCAATATTGTGGCTTTAACAGATTTTTTTCCCTCCCCAGTTTCATTCTCCTTTACCTCTGGCTCCCTGATGTTCTTATCATACCAGGAACAGAATCACTGAACACGGTATTTTCAACGCTCGTAAAGGCCCACCCCTAAAGCTGCTCATTCTCGGGAGGGTTTTTGTTGCTGCCGCGCAGACAGGGGAGCAAACAACATGTTGACTGAAATGCTTCCCGTAGACTCACTTGCAGTGTCGTGTGTGTTGTTATATCGGGGAAATAAGGCCGAAGGAACGGGGATAAATTGAATGGTTCCAACAGTACTGTTTCCTATTTCCTTTTACCGTCTTTCTTAATTTCCGGGATGAGCTTGCCGATTAAAAATCCATCGGGGTTGAGGTCTGAAACCGATATACCTGCCAGCCCGGGACTGAAAACTCAATGAGAAAGAACCACAGAGGCATGTAACCAATAACCACCCAAATTTGAGCGAATTAGAACTGTTCTGTTTCGCCACACCAGTCGGAAAGCCACAGGCATTCCACCACTCCAAAAGGATCTGAAGAATTGACGGAAAGTATAAAAAACTGAACACAGATTGCACATAATCGTGCTGTTGCATTCTTACTTCAACAACCATAGAAAGTACCACGACTTTCGATTCAAAGGTTCCCTCGCAAATAAAAAAAAAAAAAGCCTTTCCAATAACAATTTTGACTACATTTTTCCCAAAGGTTCCCTCGCAAATAAAAAAAAGCCTTTCTAATAACAATTTTGACTACATTTTTCCCTCAATAGAATTTTAAAATATGCCTCTAGATATGCATCCTAAAAATATACAATTCACATTTTGTAGGAACATAGGCCAAATCATAAAAATTCGCCCTTAATTTTGCCTTTGTATTTTTTTACACGTGAAAAGTAGAAATATAGAGATGACTTTTAGGGAGAGAACACATTATTTCAGTTCACAGATGTTTACTGCAAATCGACTGCATCCAGACACCTCGCTGGGTGCGTTGGATACAACAGTAAGGCCGCCGGAAGCCCGAGCTGGTGACAGGGAAGCCCTCGCAGGCCGCGCGCTCTGACCCGCGAGAAGGGAGACCCCGAGGAAGCCGGGGGTCTCCCACCCTCGCTCCGAAGCCTCAGGACCAGTTCCTCAGGGACACGGACTCCAAGTGAACGTGCCCGCGAGGAGAAGACGACACGAGCACCTCAGCAAACGGGTAGCGCCTGGAGAGACGCAAGCCACAGGAGGCCCCAGGTTGACCCCAGGTGGCATCTGGGGCCCTGGGCGCCATCACGCAGGGTGATTCAAGTGGACCCTGGGGGCATGGGGACCAGGGGGTCACGGGCCGAAGAAAAGCATATCTGGCCTTAGAAGGATCACTCAGTCGCCTAGTGTGGCTCGAGACTGGCCGCAGAGGGGGAGCTGGTGGGGAGCCTGGGGGTGGCAGCGAGGCGGGGCCAGGCGCAGGGAGAGGACAGCCCGCCACCTCTGCGCCAGCCCCTCATGGGCCTGGTGGCTCTGCTGGGCCCCGCGGGAGCACGTGCGGCCTGACCTCACAGCCCGATCTCGGGGAAGCTGACAGCACGTGGGGACGAAGGCCTGCGCCGGGAAGGCCCGGATGGGACACCACTCACTGTCCCCAGTCGGCGCCGCTGACTCGGCCCTGGCCTTCCTCCGACCGTCGGCACTGACGCGGGCTCAGGGCACACGCACCGCCAGGTCGAAAGCTCTACCAACCGAGTCCTTGCTGGATTTCGCACGTGAGCAGCACTGAACTACTCAGCCTTTCTCCCAGGTTCTACGTGGCTTTCCCCCTTCATTTCTGAAGTCCCTGGGCCTAGAATACCCCCCTCGGCCTGCCTCCCAGCAGTCCCTCAGTGGCATCTCGGATGTCACCTCCTCCAAGAAGTCTTCTCCGATACATTGAAATCGATGCTCTACATTGTGACCCGCGGGATACGGGTTGACAGGGTCCTTTGCTCCCTCGGCCACAAATGTCCCTATAAATCCGTGAGCCGTTAATCTCCGGAAATGCTGTCTTCGTCCTGTATCCAACGTTTTTAGAGGACTGCAGATTTTAGTTTATATTCCAAAAAGTGGCGATAAAGCGGGCATCCGACAGTTCTTTTACATTTTCCCCAAGCACCTACGCTCTGAGATTTGGGACTATTTTCCTCATTCCTGTGATCCTCCCTCTCTCATACCACACGGCCCTTACCTCCAACTGACCTTGACGTTTACAGGCTGCAGGAGCCCGGACTGCACCAGCCCAGGCTGGCCAGACAGGCCCTAAGGCGCGCCCACGGCAGGGATGGGAAAATCTGATTTGTACGTGGGTGACTTTCGTGAACTAATTCGTAGTTGAGCTCACATGACTTCACCAAGATTTAATAAGATCCTGTCGTCGCCTTCAGTTTTCAGACTGTAGATGGTCGTTGAATGTAGACGAATTCAGAGCTGATCTCGTCTTTCAGAGCTGGAGACGCAGGTTATCTGGGGGAGTTTGTCGGTCAGGGAAAAGGAGGCATTTCTCTGGTAACAGGAAATAAAAGTGGGTGGATAAAAAGTGTCTTTACAATATCACCTGGTTATTGGTTTGTTTTCTCGTTTTCCCGAGTGCAGAAAAGACACTGTTTCCGGAGCTTTCAAAGTTAGAATTGAGACTAGTCACTGAGGGTGACACACGGAATTAGAGGTGGTCTATTGTCTGGAAAATACGAGGCCAGAAGTGAGAAAACCCAGACCTTTGTCCTTAAAACAGTCAAATGTGTGGTCCCGGATGCAGGCACTGACTGCTCTCGGTCTGAGTTTGTTTTCATACAAATTAGGAAAAGGGGGCGCCTGGGTGGCTCAGCAGTGGGGCGTCTGCCTTTGGCTCAGGGCGTGACCCCGGGGTCCTGGGATCGAGTCCCACGTCGGGCTCCGTGCATGGAGCCTGCTTCTCCCTCTGCCTGGGTCCCTTCCTCTCTCTGTGTCTCTCATGAATAGATAAATTTAAAAATCTAAAAAAAATTTTTTTTGAATTTTAAAAAGGGAAAAGATGGTAGAGTATGGGCTAAGAGCTTCTTTCAGACTTAATATTTAGGACTCGATATTTAGGAACGCAATTTTGCTGTGTTAGTGACACCGTACGCACACGCTGAATATTTTATTTATTTCATTTTTAAAAGATTTTATTTATTTATTCATGATAGACATAGAGAGAGAGAAAGGGAGGCAGAGACAAAAGCAGGCTGCATGCCGGGAGCCCAACGTGGGACTTGATCCTGGGACTCCAGGATGGCGCCCTGGGCCAAAGGCAGGCGCTAAACTGCTGAGCCACCCAGGGATCCCCCGAATATTTTATTTATTTGCCACAAGTTACTCTGTGAGTTTTTCTAGGACTTTAAATGGCCTCGTGGAGCTGCTAAGGAATTTTTTAAAAATGTTTATACTTTGCTTGGCCACTTCTAAAAAGCGCCCGCACACCTTATTCACAGGGGCAAGTGAAGACTGAGTGAATACACACAAGCACGCACACCTTTTTGAAAACTAAATGAGCCCATGCTGATGCCCGCTCTCAAAATGATCCCAGCACTCCCCTCCCCTGCCCCGCCACCTCCCTCCCTCCTCCTGCCCCAAGTAAACTGAGTGTCTAGCCCGGTCCACAGGCTTTCGTGAGCTCTCCCTGTCTGCGGGTCCACCTGTCCTCTTCCTCCCCCCCGCCCCCCCCACCCATTGCTGGAATCACCCGCCTCCTCCACTCCCTGCTCTCCAAGCCACCATGCGTGTGCTCACCTCGGGGCCTGTGCACTCGCTCTTCCTTCTGCCTGGGGCGCTCTTCACAGAGGGCAAGGCTCACTTTCTCTCACTCATTCAGGTCTCCGCTCAAATGCTGCTTCATCATAACAATTTCTCTGACCAATGATGGAAACAGCACCCTTTGCACACTGTCTGTTGACTGTGCTTGTTCTTTCCCTGTAGCATTCATCACTACCTGATAAACTGCATGTTTTTATTTGTTGGACGTTCTAAGTATCTCTTCAACCCAAACATCAGTTTCATGAAGGCGGGCTCTTGTCGGTTTTTGTTTCCCGCCTCTTTCTGGTCCTCTGTTATTGCCTGGTGTCCGTCTAGTAGTGCCTGACACTTGACAAGTACTCAACAAATACCTGTTGATTTACGCATGGGATGACTACACACATCTTTACATCTCTATCCCGAGTGGGCATAGAGGTAAGATGATGAAGAATGCAACTTACAGGAAAAAAAGAAAGAAAGTAGGATAAGGGGATGGCTAAAACCAATCTCGTTTCTTTTCCGAAAGCTGTGGGAACCTAAAAAAGTCACCTATGGATAAGCTCTTTATTTCTCATAGATTGAAAGGCGGTATGACTTGTTTTTGCTAACACTCTTTCTTTGGTTTTACGGGACTTCTTCATGATATAAAAGATGCCCTCCGTAAATAAGAGAAAAAAAGCTATCTTGGAGCATGGATGATGTTAGAATTGAAGGTGGAAGCGGCAATGTGTAGTCAGGATTGAGGGAGGCCTAACTCCCGCCATGAGATGCAGCAGAGACGATGCAGCAGAAGTGGCCGAGCCGCTCCTAGGATAAGCCTGCAGGGTCTGAAGGCAAACGGGAGCCAAGGCTCCTGGTGCTCGGCCACATACTGGCCTCCTGGAGCCCGGGCAGCTCGCCTCCAACCGCTCCTCCCCAGGCCCTCCCCCACCTCATCCCTCCCTGGCCCCTTGCTGCCGAGACCAGAGAGCCCCAGATCACACCCGGGACGAGAAGGACTGTCCTGCCTCCGGTCACCCTACTCTTCAGGGCACTGCACATATGTTGACGGCACCCCGATTCCGTCTCGGCTTTGTGATGCCGCACCCTCCGGATTTTCTTCCCTCATCCCCGCCCCTCGCCGTCTGTTCCCTTTTCTGGTTTCTCCCTTTCCCTGCCTCTCAAACTTATAGCTTTCAAGGCTCAACTTTTCTGTCTTTTATCTCTTCTCCTCACGAGCTTTCTCTAGGAAGGGCTTTCTGTTCTCCCAAACGGATCTAATGTCTTATTTGTCGAAAAGTGCAAACAAAATAGATAGAGCAGTCTACTGAACACCCATCTTCAACAATTACCTACACATGATCAATTTGATTTTATCTAAACTTCTAGTCTCTGACCTATTCTCACTGGATTATTATTATTTTTTAAGTAGGCTCCACACTAGGCATGAAGCCCAGCAAGGACACAATGAAGGCTTGAGCTTAGGACCCTGAGATCAAGGCTTGAGTTGAGGTCATAAGTCAGACACTTCACCAACTGAGCCATGCAGGCACCCCTCTCCCTGGATTATTTTTATTTATTTATTTATTTATTTATTTATTTATTTATTTATTTTTATTATTTTAAAATTTTATTTATTTACTCATGAGAGACACACAGAGAGGCAGAGACCCAGGCAGAGGGAGAGCCCGAAATGGGACTTGATCCTGGGTCCTCGGGGTCACACCCTGAGCTAAAAGGAGATGCTCAACACTGAGCCACCCAGGGGCCCCTCACTGGATTATTTTAAAGCCACTTCCAGATATCATGTCATTTCTTCTGTAAATTCTTCAATATGTATCTCTAAAAGATAAACACTTTTTAACATAACTAAAATACTGCCATCGAATTTAGAAAAATTAATAATTCCTTAATCTTGGCAAATATCCAATATTTATTGTTTATACGTGTCACTCTTATTGCGTATACATGTCTTCTGATCATTATTAGTTTGGTTGTATTATGAAGCTAATGAGATCCAAACATTGCCTCCAGGGGCCCCTGGGTGGCTCAGTCAGTTAAGGGTCTGCTTTCTATTCAGGTCACGATCATGGGATCGAGCCCCACGTCCAGCTCCCTGCCCCTCTCCCTCTTCAAAAGCCTGCTTCTCCCTCCCTCTACCCCTCCCCTGCCTGTGCACGCTCTCTCCCTCTCTCTCACTCTCTCAAATAAATAAATACAATCTTTAGAAATAAAAAAAACACAAACATTGCATCTAATTGGGTGGTGCTGTGTATTTGCTCTGTGCACCATGTCAGGAAGCACGTGGTATATCTGTTCAACCCATAAAATTAAAAGAAAGAAGTAAAAGAAAAGAAAACAAAACAAAACAAAATAAAATAAAATAAAATAAAACAAATCATCTATGTTGCTAACATCAAGGCCACATTGTAATCAGGAGCGAGAGAACCAGAGTCTGCAAAGCCAGCTCCCTGTTTTGTCTCACCAGTGGGTGGAGACCTGGCAATCTCTGGGTTGTCTCCCCATTCTGTTTTGCCTCTCACTCCTCTATCACCCGTGTGAACAATCCCCTCCATTAAATTAACTCTGTTTGAAAGACCCCAAGTATCTCCTCTTCTTCGCTGACCTGATACAGACAAGATCACAAGTTCTAATTTTGGACACGATGAGTCTGAGGTCCCTGTAGGTGCGATGAGCATCAAGTGCATGCTCCCTGCTGTGGCCTTCGAGACCCTGAGCAGTTGGCCCACCTCCCTCTCCGTTCCCTTCACGCACGGCCTTCTTCCTCGTCCAACCACCCTCTCACCAAACCAGCCTTTCCTTCCTTTGAAAGTGCCACAGGTCTTTATGCCTGGTACCTTCTCGCCATGGCCTTCCACAAGACCTGAAACATCCCTTCGGGGCGAGATGCTCCTAACAGCACTGCCGGCAGGTCTCCCTGTCACTGTCCATCACTTCCTTTCCTGCACTCTGCATATCCCATAGTTATTATCTCATTTATTTGGATGTCTCATGTCTACATCCTCAAGTGTATTTGTGAGATCCAGAAGAGCGGAAGAGCAATCACGTCTCTTTTGTTGACCACTGAGAACACTGAGAAGTGCTGAGAAGACTCTACCCATGATGAAGAGAATGAAGGAGTGTGTCCCCGAGCTGGCTGGGGATGCAGGGAGAGGCCCGACGGGACCAGCTTACAGATTGGGCTGCAAGGATGCAGGAAGCCACAAGGAAGGCTACACCTGAGGCAGGGCCTTGGGACGCACGATGACCTAGCTCCCTGGGATGCAAGCCTGAATACATACCCCCGATTTTCACCTCTTTGCAGGGGTTTTGAGAAGATGGGTAGAGAATTCCTTTTCTCTCTAGAAAAGATTAAGTTGAAGAAAACTGAATCACTGGGTGAAAACCTCAGCTATGACTAGTTTGATTAGACCAGGTGCTGCTAGACTTGCGAAGATTTAAGATTAAAATATTGATAGCCATTTAAAGAATGCTTGGTTCTTTCATTTCTTGGTCTTGCAAAAGACTTTGTTTCTTTAATAAAGTGACATCCTATTTTGATGATTTCTCTCTCTCTCTCTCTCTCTCTCTCTCTCTCTATATATATATATATATATATATATATATCATATCATATCCTATGTGTGAGCTTTCTAAGAATTATATATTATTCTGGTGTTCAGTGTTTCAGGCACCAGGAAATAAAAGAAATTCATATTGGCCTAAGGACAGCACTTTGGTGGAGGCGTAAAACATCAGGAATTCCAAACAGAGCCATAATGACTCTCTTTTATAATAACCATATAGAAGATAAGTGCTAGCGTCTCATCCACAATATTCAAACATCTTACAAACTTTTAAATTCATGAAAAAAGAAGTTTGCTAAAAATTCCTGCACATATAATTTTTAGATGATTTCCAAGACTTGAAGCAAAACTCGAAGCATACTTTAGCAAAGACAGAGAAAGAGTAAAGGGCCATAACAAAAATTTGGACAGCGTTTGCAAATTCGCTTCCCTGCTTGCTCAAAATTATCAATAACCAGATCTTGAATATGGAATAATGTCTTGGGCAGGGAAGCAAATAAAATATATTTGAAAATAAATGCTTTTCTTATCCTGGGTCTATTTTCTTGACGATGCTATGGAAAGGCAGCCAGTGTTACCACCAACAATATAAAATATATATTCCACGGTAATTGGAGTGGTATCCAGTTCATTGGGTGTGATTTTCAACACTTTAATACATTACCACATATGACTAACTAGTTGTTTGCAAAGCATTTGGAATGTCCTGTGTCAGAGCACTACCTGTCCTCTGCAATTTTCTCAGCTCATTGGCTTCCTTCACTTTTGCTGGAACGGGGCTTATGGATTTTTTCGAGCATAGAATCTCAGTTAGCAGCAGCATGGTGCGGATCTAAAAATCTACTAGGAAACTGTGATAATTGGACGCGTGTCCGCAGTAGCAATTCATCACAAGAACCCCTAGTGCATGCACAGTTTGCCCATGTTCACCAAACGCAGTGGCTTGCTGAGTTTTGCACTCCTGGACAAGCTGTTTTGTAGAGACAGGTAATGAAGAGCAGGAGGCAGTCATATTGAACTTAATCTTTTTCCATACATTTTCTTTTTTTTTAAATTTTTTTAAAAATTTATTTATGATAGTCATGCAGAGAGAGAGAGAGAGGCAGAGACACAGGCAGAGGGAGAAGCAGGCTCCATGCACCGGGAGCCCGATGTGGGATTCGATCCCGGGTCTCCAGGATCGCGCCCTGGGCCAAAGGCAGGCGCCAAACCGCTGCGCCACCCAGGGATCCCTTCCGTACAGTTTCTACCAAAATCTCTACAATTACTGAACTATTGATTCCACAGCAAAACAAACAAACAAACAAAAACTATATTCTTAATTATTGGCAATAAAGTATATTTTGTTTTTAGCTCCTGGCTATTATATATCACCAATCTTTGGGTATTGCGTATTTATTTATTGTATCTCCTATGATTGAAGAAAGATTTTGGAATTAAAATTCAAACTTGTCCAAAGTAAAAAATAGATACAACGAGTGTTTTCCTACACTGTTGATCTTATTTGTTCATGAAATGGATAATTACCGAAGAGTAAGAGAACACATTTTCTTCTATCTCATTCCATCGCTGTAATAGAGACACACCATTTGTCACATTTCTGGTCTAGTAATGGTTTATTTCTATCTGTCTAACCATTTAAAACTTCCCGGGGATGGCATCGTCTTCTTCATACAGTCTTCTTCTTCATATTGTCTTCTTCATACAAAGAAGAATTTGATGCTATTGACCTGGAGGACCTTTACTCTACCCTGGGCCTCAGGGGGAGCGTTACGGTTGCAGTGGGCCATCGCTTCTTGGCTTGCACACTCTACGCGGTCGTTGACCAGAACAGCACCCATTTCTGAGAGGTTCCATGGAAGCTGGTGGGCAGTTTTAACTGCAGAACAGAGTGAGGTTAACCTCGTAAAGGAATCGCTGTGTCCTCCTCCCTGTTCGCTTAGCCATCGGAATCAAACGGTTCCATCTGCAGCAATAGTTATTTCTATGCTTTCGACCGTAGTCTCACTTGAATATGGTTTCCTTCTCTAGGCTTTGCAAGGGCCGATTTGTTAAAGAAACCTAACTGTTTTCAGAGAGAAGTCATTTATCTTTTAAGACTTATTCATCCTTATTCCCCCGTTCGTTCATTTACTACCAGTGAGAACTGGGCACTCTCGCTGGCGCATCCATTCTGCAATGATCTTCTGTTTTCCCACTTCCGGTTCTTACTCCGGTTTATCTGCCAGCTTTTGATTGAGGCAATTGTTGAGTGTACTCAGCCTAACTCAGTATAACAAAGGATAACTCAGAAAATAGTTACAATTATCTTTAATATTGTTAAAGTTGGAAGAAATGGAAAACCCACCCACTGGTTTTCTGTATGAAACACAATGCAAAACTTATTAAGAGGAAACATGAGTCTCCTTACAGGCTTTACAAGAAACGTTAAGCAGTGTATGGCTTTTGATGGGTGTGGTAAAACCCAGAAATAATGAAAAACAGCTTTAGGATTAAATTAGAATAATAATATTATTTATTTCACATTTATCTGAAAGTGGACTAGGATCTCCACTGCGTTTACATTTCAATTGTTCACATTTTAACTGTTCACAAAAGCTATTGGTTTGCCCTTAGCTTTTCTGCAGCCTAACCAGCCTCGCCTCCCCCCTTTACAATGTCAATGTATCATTTAAATAATAGGGGGGAAAAAGGCTAAATCTAAACTTTTCAATATCCACACGAAGAATGCAACTGTGGTTCCACTTCCTTCCTCTTGGAAGACAAAAGTCACACAAAAGAAATCATTTTTAAAGAAATGTAGGGAACAACTGGTTTTCCCCTAAGTGAGTTGCATGAGTCTTTAATCCTCAACAGCCTGGTACCTCTTCAGTTATCAAAACAACCAATTTTGTGCCTGATTCTTAATGTATGTCATAAACCAGCTTTGAATGCAAAATTGAAATTCACCTGGAAAAAAATATCAGTTCTGTTCTTCTACGTAGAGCCAATTCCCAGTAATAGGTGAGGTATTCGTGCCAAACCTTTACCTGGGCGGCTGGCTACAGCTCGTTATCCACTTATCCTTGCTTGTCGCTTCCCTTCTTAGGCTCAAAGATCTGTGAGGGAACGTGAGGACAAAGCCCACACCTTATGACCGTCGGGCCTCAGAGTCTGCAGGCTTCTGGAAGTCCTGCGTGCACGCTGCCCTCCTCCCTTCCCTGGGGAGCTTGGCGTGGGGGCCGGGGATCCCCCATATTCCCAAATCTGTGAGCCCGTTAATGTTCAGTAAACATCTCTCGGCTGACAACCTTCACAAGCCTAGTTTTCAGGAGTTTCAAAAATATGGAAGCAAATATTACTTAGATTTTAAAATTGATGCCATTTGCCAATTTCCCACTCGGCTACAAAAATGAGAGCTTCAACGCTGAGCAGCAACAGAAACTGCTAGAGTTGTTGAGAGAACCACCCAACGGGCCACCATCAGCCGAGTGACTTCTCAGCCCAGATAAGCCCAGATAAGCCCTGGGCACCAGGGGAAAGCTTGCGGGTTCTCGCGCACACGATTACTATGAATTATCCGCGACTACTCATACTGATAATTTTTGGCAGATTCTTACATGTTTGTAAAGCTTCATGGAAAAAAACAAATGAGATTTTTTTTTTCTTTAAAAGCACAAAGGATAGAGCTTAGAATGATAAATTGGAATAATTCCTTGAAGGAAAAAAATTCTAGTAAAAAGGCAAGTAGGTAAAAGAGAGGAGCTAATGTACGTTAGTCACCTTCCCTGTGCCGGGTGGGGCCGTCTTCAGGCTCCCTGTGTTTTCTTATTTAGTGAAATAATGCTCACAACCGCACAGTGACGTAGGTACTGGTGTCCTCATCTCAGCGATGAGGTTGAGTGACTTAACCAAAGTGACCCCAGCGGTTCTGAAGGGACAGAGACCCGGAGCCCAGGGCCCCCTGACCTGGCCACGGTCTCCCCAGCCGCGCTTGCCGGTGGCACGTTCCAGTCGCACCGACCGTCAGATGAGCCAGAGGACAGGTGTCGGGCTTAGACACACAGTGATGCTCGAGAACCACAAAGCAAACAGCGACGGGAGGAGAGGAAGAGCGCGGGGGAAATGATTTACTGAGCTATTTCCAGCTACTGTCTCCATTAAGCGGATTTCTTTCATTTGGATAAAGGCTGATCTGCTTAACACTGTCCACCTGACTCTTCAGGTTTTATTTCTATGGACTTTATATGGATGTTGATTTCAGGAAATGTAACATCGTTAAAACTAAAAATAAAAAACTCTCATTTAAATGCTTAGTGTGGGCTGACAGGCCTAATTCCACTGTAGCTTTTATAGTGGTTTTTACTGTTTCTTATTGTCTAAGAGAACAGAAGTATTTTAATACGTTGGATGTCCAGCGCAGAGCGTTTTTTATGAGGGAAGTACACATGTGTGACACAGCTGAAGCACATGGGCATAAGTGGCCCCTAAATACTTTCCCATGTTTATTTTGGAAGAGAGATAGCTTTTGGATCTCCACATATCAGTTTTGTCCAGAAATACCTAACTCCTAACTACATTAAGAGCTATGAGACTGAAACACAATCAACACGCGCCCAATATTCTTTAAGTTAGAGTTTCTTAGAGTCTGACAATCACGTCCCAGACCCGCCATAAGCTAGCTGTGTGGTCTTTGGAAAGTGACTCATCCACTCTGTGCTTCATTTTCCCCATCCGTAAAATGGACCAGAAAATAGAACCTTTCTCACATTTTTGGGGGTAACAAACTTACTAAAGTTCATTAAAATATTACAAATCTATTCGTGCAAGCAACGATACTCGCCAACTTTTACATTGACATTTTAGCCCAGCTGACATCTTACCTAAAATGTCTTTTAGTTAAGAACCAATGTTGGTGATGGAATTGGATGGCACTTTCTACGACATTTCTCTGATATAGAATATAAAAATTTAAAAAGTCTTAACTATTGCCGTTCAAAATCAATACCGTATTTATGTATTAATCATAGCAATATTGCGTTAGAAATGCGTTTCAAATTAATATCTTGAGTTCCATCCAAGGAAATGTACAGATTCCAGCATAATCCAGTCATTGCTGGAGCCTGGAGATCATGGATCTTTACCAAGCAATACGTAAATATCTCATTATTTGAGCCACTGGCAACTTCAGTTTTCATGTTTCAGTTTTCATTCTGTTCTCTCTGCACAGAATATCCTTTTCCTCATAGGTGTTTGGTGAAATGCTCCTAAACCCTCAAGGATACCTGAAGAATATACCTCTGTGCCAGGCAAGCTGGAAAAACATTTACCTTTTAAAAAAATATGTAAAACAGGCATTAGCTGAACACAGTTGTGTCTCCCACAGTGTGATAATCACTCATGTGAAAACAGTAAATGAGTTTAAGAATCGTCACACGTGATGTCACGTGGCTTGCCTGACAGCCACAGAGCCCTTATTATTGGGTATTTCTTAAAAATGATGGAAAAAGAGTAGCTTGAACAATTATTTTGTGAAAAGAAGTCAAGTTAGTTTGGAGACAACTAAATGCGGAGACATGTGCCTGCTAATCACTACATTAGTTTTTAAGATGACAAATATCAGAGATGAAGTATTGATTTTAAAAACTACCAGCCCGATCATTTAGTGATGGTCTCCTGTCCCTGCCATAAAGGGCAGACCTAATGCTCTTCTTTTCTCCACTCTTCTCACTGCATAGCAAAGAAATATCTAGTGTGCAGACACTACATACAATAGTGATAATAGACGTAAGTGGTACAGAGCGTGTCTCAAGGTGCGAATCACCTGAGGAAGTGACAATCAGATAGGAAACCCTCTCAGAACAAGTGTATGCAGAAAATATACCATGTGAGTCTACATTTTTGTCACAAACTCCGTGGGGTTGTATTAAATATTAAAATATTAATATTAAATTAATGTATTAAAATATTTTTTTAAGATTTATTTTAGAAAAAGAGGGAGCAGGGGGGTTGCAGAGGGAGGGGGACAATCTGAAGCAGACTGCCCACTGACAGAGCCTGACACGGGGCTCGATCTCGCCACCTTGAGATCATGACTTGAGCCCAAATCAAGAGTTGGATGCTTAATTGACTGAGCCACCCAGGCGCTCTGTATTAAAATAATTTTCTGAGCCTATTACTAAACTATTGGCTTCAAAGTACTAAAATAAAAATTCCTATCCTCATCTGAAGGACTGCTTACTTTGTTATTTTTGGCTTCTCTGAAGCCTAACTTTTGTTATATTTTTAAAAACATTAAAATGAGATGAATGGTGAGCAAAACTACCAATTAGAGTGATAAAAAATGTAGAATCTAGTGTTTTTTAAAAGAAAGTCAAACAAAAGAGATATTTCTGGCTGAAAAGAAAAAGAGTATCCTTTGTGCATGAATAATGGAGAAAACCAAATTAAGAGCCTCAGATTCTTGAAAAGAAAATCAGATTTACCGGCCCATTAAAAGTCTATTTGCATTTTATTATATTTTTCCTTATTTCCATTTTAGTATTGGTATTTTCCCAGAGAAATATGCTTCTGAAAACCTGGAAAAACTATGCATGTATAGGCTTAAAAAAAAAAAAAAAGAAAAAAAAAAGATGAAACAAGCCAACAGCTGGGAAAACAGTGAAAATAGGCCATGAGTTTGTCCTGCAGTGATAACCACCTCGTATGAAGACATAATGAGTCAGTTCGAGAATCATCACACATCTCTTGCAGTTGGCCTCAGTGCAAGGGGACCCTGACGGTTGAGAATTTGCCAGGAAGAAAGCTAGACATCGTCTAGGCCACATCTGAGACCATTCCAGAATTCCGGAAATACAAGGAACCTCAGTCATTGAGAGATTAGTAAAGTGAGGGGAGCTTTGACGACGTCCTACGGTAAACACAAAAACACGACTGCCGGTCGGTTCCACGCTCCGATGTTTTCGATCCCAATATATATCATAACCAAGCACACTCGTTATGTTAGCTTCTTTTTCCCCCTCACAAGTACTGTGAATGGTTTAAAGCATTAAGCATTTACTAAGGAGATCACAGGCGACCCAAGCAATGCATTTAAGTTGGCTTCTTTTTTTTATTTTTTTATTTTTATTTTATTTATTTATTTATTTTTATGATAGTCACACAGAGAGAGAGAGAGAGAGAGAGGCAGAGACACAGGCAGAGGGAGAAGCAGGCTCCATGCACCGGGAGCCTGACGTGGGACTCGATCCCGGGTCTCCAGGATCACGCCCTGGGCCAAAGGCAGGCGCCAAACCGCTGCGCCACCCAGGGATCCCCTAAGTTGGCTTCTTATTCATATAATCGAAACGCACTTGCTCCCCCTGCCTCGGACCAGCGCCGGCCGAGCCCTGGGAGACGCGGCGGTGCAGAAGCCAGCCCTAGACTGCTGCGTTGCCGTCGAGCCGTGAGTCATCTCGAATTTTAAACACTTGGACACACTTAACTTCAGGCTGACGACAGCAAATCAAAAGAGGATATGAGGCAAATACAGTGAGTTCCATAATTCAAGACGTCAAGGTATCGACTCAGGTCAGGAACAAGCGGCCTCCTGGGGCCGCTGGGGAGAAGGTACCAGAAACATTCCATTCTGTAGGCTCTGGGGATGCCGCTTCAGTGGGACGTGGGGCATGAAGTCATCCTCAGATAAGGATCCTCCCCACTCCTTAGATTTATTGCCCACACGCATCAAACCTACGGGGCTGATGAGGCTGGATGCTGCCCGCGGGCCGCGCCCGCCTCCGTCCTCCTCCACTGCCGCGGCCGCCACGCCGCTTGCACAGAGCGTTCACCTCCACCGCCCTTGATCCTCCTCATCCGCTCCTTCCTTACCTTAGGAACCTGGCTTCTGCCCTCACGGTTCCGGGGAAGCGGGTCACCCTGAGGTCGCCAGAGCGACAGCCATCGAGGCCAGCGGCGGCTCCGCTCTGGAGCATCTCTCGCACTTGGCTTTCGGGCCTGGTACTGCGTGGTTCAGCTCCCCTGCGTCTGGCCTTGTTTCCCGCGGCCTCTCCCACGGCCGGGACACAGGGCTGGCCCCCAGTTCTCCCCTTGGACGTCTTGGCTCCGCTCTCTTCCCTCAGTGATTCATCTGGCTTCCCGGACTTTCGCTTTCGTACCAGTGACTCCCACACCCAACCCTCGTCTCATCCTGCTCTTTCCGACGTGCTTCCAGGGCCTGATCTCTCCGTTTCATGACCCGCCTGCGTCTTCTCAACTCGTCCAGGGAACACCCCCGTGGGCTCGACGGACTCAGCTCCTCCTCTCCCAGGGTACGCACTGGTGCTTCCTGGGCCCCATTCGCCCTCTGTCCTGCAAGCTCAGGTCCTCTCACCACACTTCACTGCTTGGCTCCTTCCCTCCTGCCTCCACCTTCATCAGGACGGCCCCGTGCATCACCTCAACCGTAGTTCAGGCCACAACACTTTCCACAGTCCTGTCCACCTATCTGCACAACTTGCTATCTTTCTTTCCTTTTTAAAATAGGCTCCGCGTTGGGGTAGGAACCCAGTGCGGGGCTTGAACTCACCACCCTGACATCGACATCTGAGCTGAGATCAACAGCTGGTCTCTTAACCGACTGAGCCACCTGGGCGCCCCTTGCTTTTCATTTGTCATAGTCATCTTCAAATGCACCTCACGTGGGTCTTTCTGACCAAGCCGTCCCCGCCTCCTCTCTGCCCTGACATCACAGCACAAGCGTAAGGCTCTTCAGCAGAATAAAAAAAAAAAAAAAAAAAAAAAAAATTTGTACATGGGTTTTAGTTTAGGTGCAAGTTCCATCCTCCCAGGAAGTCAGAGGATGAGAAAGTTCCTGATGTGTCTGCATTCGGTCGCGGGGCCATCAGACGGTCGATGGGGTTGTCCTGACGCTCCCTTCCACGCTGCCGTTTCTCCCACTTTCCAAGCTGCTAGCTCCACTCGCCCCCTCCTCACAGCCTGTACCGGCACGGCGAGGCCCAGGGCTCCTCTGCTACCAGGCCCAACCTCATTGTGGCTCTGGGGACAGAGACAATCTGTAGGGGCCTCTTCTCGGGGATGCACCCAGCCCCCAGCTCTCTTGCTTCCTGGCTGCCTTTTCCTCCTGTTCCGGAATCCAGAGAACTGGAACAGCCCGGAGGTGGTCCTGAGGGCCTGCTTCCTAGAAATCCCTTCCGTGGGCAGAATTCAGCTCACTGCACTGACCACGTCCTCACCGTTTGACGCCGCAACAGCCT
Source organism: Canis lupus baileyi (assembly GCF_048164855.1). Taxonomy (NCBI): domain Eukaryota; kingdom Metazoa; phylum Chordata; class Mammalia; order Carnivora; family Canidae; genus Canis; species Canis lupus. Next base: position 1,718,975 of record NC_132855.1, read on the forward strand.
TACCAGGGGATTTCTGCGTGGAAGGCGGTCGGGCGAGCAGGTCAAGGGGGAGACGCGTGGGCTAATATCACAAGACAACACCTCGTTACATTTACGGTGATAAAACCTGAAGGCCATTGGCAAACCCATTCTCTAAGACGGGTCAGTCACTCAGCTCCGGGGCAGCGCTTCCTACCGACTGGCTGCTCCTTGGAAAGAGCTAGTCCACCGCACTTTTTCTTTAAGATCTGTTCCTTTGCATTTGATGCCTGTTTTACTTTTCTAAAAGTCTTTTTTTTTTTTTTGGATTTGTAATATTTTTAAAGACATTAGGTCACCTTATACCTCAACCACAGCCTTTCCAAAACTCTCTATGGAAGAAATCATGTGTCTATATTTGTATTTTGTTTGGCCTCTATGAGGTTTTAAAGCTTTTTCAAAAAAAAAAAAATTTTTTTTTTTTTGTGAATTGAGAATTTTCAGATAAAATCAACTTTTCTGCTTCTCTAGAAAAATATTTAAAATGGGCAACGCCAGGAATTTGTGCAGATTTAGTTTCAGTAGAGGTTGCCAGGATGAAGAGAGAATGGGGTGGTGCCAAGGAGGGAGGACTGGTATCAACCCGGCACCTTCGGTGAGCGGGACAGCTGGACGCTCAGCCCGCGTCCTGTTCGATTCCTGGCCGTTAGAAGGTAAGAGTTGGTCGTTCGCATTTTAAGAAGCCAGACACGGAGCCAAGAGAGGAACCGTATCTCTCCCACTGGGAAGCCTTTCCACTAAAGGGAAAAGAGCTCGAAAGTAATTTGGTCCTGATGCATCTACGTAGATCCCAGTGGCACGAAGACCAAGAAACCAACCCAAATGGAGACACGTGAGCCGGCCCGCTCCTCGCCCCCTAAGCAAGGCCCGTGCGGCCAGAGTCCTCTCAGAACAGGACAGACTCGCCCAAGTGCCACCAAGCCTCGTGCTCTTCGGAGCACGTCTGCCCACTGGGATCCCAGAGGCCTCCTTGGCCAAGGGTTTCAGAAATTCCCATGATGAACATGATATAGAAACACCTTGCGTCTTACTTCAGATCGCCCTGGTCTTTTCCAGAATGGGGGGAGTGTGTGCTGAGAGGGGGCTCGGTGGGGGGCGTCACACGGTCCCTCCTGCTGTCCCTACCCAAGCACAAGTAGCGGCTTTCCCTTCTAAACCAGATCTACGGGGGACGAGATATGCTCACTGTGATGCAGATTAAAAAATAAAAAGCGTCTCCTTGCAGGAGCCCCTGCATCTTTCAGATATTTGTGAGCCGGGGTCATGCCCCTTGCTTCTCTTTTTGGGCATATTTGGTTCCTTTAATCATGGCAAATAAATCAGTCTGCCCATCCTCTTAATGGTCTCTCTTGCTTTCCTCTGAACTCCATCCAATTGGTTTATGTTTTTAGTAACAAGTGAACCAAATCTAAATGTGACATTCCAACCGATTATTATTATTATTATTTTGGTAATATTCCAAATGTGACATGACAAAAGCTATGGATTCCCTGGAAAACAATCTTTAAAAAATTAAAAAAGAAAAGGAAAACAGGCAAACCATGAGAAAGATAGTGGTGGCTCCTATGAATGTTGTAACTGCATGAAATACTTCTAGAAATTCCCTGCTCCTTCGGTGTCCCTCGGTAGGCTTTGTTTTCAGTGCTAAGATTTTTTTTTTTTTTTTAAGTGAAAACTCCCTGTTGCTACTTTTTTAACCCTATTCCTGTGGGCAGAGTCCTTTACGTGCTTCAACCTGCCCGTCCTAAATCACCAAGCGTCTTCGCTCCTGGCCACTCAGCATAGGAGGCTGCGCACCTCAAGGCACCGTGCAGCTTCCGGTAGCTCTGCGGCCACCGTTTCTAGGAAAACAGATCCACCAGGTGCCAAGGTCGGGCTGTGTCGCCTGACAAGTGCTGTTTCACCTGCTGGCTCACCTGGGGGCCAGCTTCAGCTTGCCTCTCTGTCTCCCTACGCTGGGGAAACGGCCAGGTCGCGCTGACAAGTTCCAAACTATGAGAGCCATTGATGCAAAACTTATTTTGACTTAAAAATGAGGCCTTCATTTTAAAGATGATTCGTCTTTAATTTGGCGGCTTTCTTGAACTGTTCATATTTGAATCCAAGGAACAAACACGTCCTTGCAGTACAATAACCAGGTGGCTTCTGGCTAAGGCAGAAAGGAAGAACAGTTGAGAACAGAAGATTTTGGAACCAAATGGCATTTGAATCCCAGCTCCACTTTCCCAGGTAATCTCAGCGACATACCTAACTGCCCTGTGCCTCGGTTCTTATAACTATAAAATGGTTTTTACAGGGCCGCTGTGATGGTTAAATGGGTATCAACATGTAAAACACCATTATTTTGTGGGTTGTTACAAGCCCGTCTGAACAACTGCATGTCGTTGAGCTGAGTGATAAGGGAAGAGATAAAGCTCCTTCCAGTTCCTTCCACCGCCCCACACACAAGAGCGACCTTTGCCTCACAGACACTGGTTTCCAGTTGGAGATTCAAAATACAGGCACCCATGAAGAAAGTGGGCCATCATAGGGCAGTGTGTGTGTATGCACGTATATATTCAATCTGGATCCATTTTTATTTGTATAAAGCTTAAAATTATTAATCACCAGACACTTATAAATCCTTTAATGATAAATCTAGGTTATTCTCCTTAGCCTGATAGAGCCAGCTGGATCTGACAATGTACATTGAGTAACGGGTTACACTCCTCTACTCCAAAGTATTGTAGATTATGTTCTGTGTAGGACTTGGCTTTGAGACATAATACAAAACTCTAAACTATTCAGATGTTTAGACTAAGCTATCTACCTACTTATCTGTCTATCCATTTATTTTTTTGTTTTGTTTTGTGTTTTGTATTTTTGTTTTTTTGTCTATCCATTTATGATAGGTCTTCTATTTTAAACAGGCACATAAATCAAAATTCTGAAAGGATATATATCATATTTGCTAAGTGGGTTTTTTTGACACCAACATCACTATATCTTCTTATGAGGAAGCAGCTTTCCATAATCTTTAAGGTTCATAGGAGATTTACTAACTATATTAAGGCAAAAGAAGAAAAAAAAATATCACCAGTATAGTTCCAACTGAAAGTAGAGAAAAACAATTAGGGAAAAAACCCACTAAGGGAACTTCAGTCTGGGCAGAATTGATAAAATTGTGAGACAAAAAAAATATTCTTGGTTTTCAATATTTGCTTAGCATTGTGAATTAAGCACTAGATTTATAGTTATTTGTAAATCTGCAAATCCAGGTCTCCAAACATTCAGCGCTAAGATACTGACTCTGCGCGTCCAGCACAGCCCTCTCTGTGGCCGACGTATCACTGTCCTCGGTTCACAGAGAAGACTGGGGCTTAGGCAGGGATGTGGTCTGCGGGTTACCAGTTGTTCGACCTTGACCAATTATTTAACCTTTCCCTCCCTCCAGCTCCATGCTGCCACTCTATTTTTATAGAGCGTTCACTACCAGCTACCTCAAAGCCTTCCTTTTCAGGGAAGGGTATTAAGTCAGTAGATTTTTAAAAGAGAAAGGGACCCAAGCCTTAGGCTTTCTGATCCCAAATTCCAAGGTCATAATGAAAGCAGAAAATATACTACTACTAGAGGTCAATTTAATAATCAATATCCATTGATTTTATAATGAACCCATTTCAAACTAGGAATGGTAAAATAGAGGGGACCCCGGCGGGGGCTCAGTGGTTGAGTGTCTGCCTTCAGCTCAGGTCATGACCCTGGGGGTCCTGGGATCGAGTCCTGAGTCGGGCTCCCTGCATGGAGCCTGCTTCTCCCTCTGCCTGTGTCTCTGCCTCTCCCTGGGTCTCTCATGAATAAATAAATAAAATCGTCAAAAAAAAAAAAAAAGGAATAGTAAATAGAGATACCCCAATTCTTAGGCAATGAGAGACTTAAAAACAGAAAAACTATTTTATCCATTGTGGTAAGAATACATAAGGTATGTTTTGGAATATTAGGAAAAGTCCGGAAAATGAAATATTCAGGATTTATCAGATAACTTCACAGCATTATTTTATTATTTTGAATGACATTTACAAAGAAAGTCCAAAAAGGTTATAATAATTTACATTAAATACCACGTATAAGTTGCAGAAAACATTACTTGGAAGGCAGGCTCAGGAGATATAATGGATATAATGATACTATATATTTTTAAAATTTTTGCTTTCAATTAAGTCTGCAATCATTGGATAACAGCAGAATTTGGAAAATGGTATGCTGCTAACAAAAATACAGTTATTTTCAATCAGGGAAAATTGACAAGCTAATGGACACACAAGTGATCACAAATTAAGTTTATAAGTTTCTCTAAATTTAGATATTGCTTTTTTTCATTTGATAACCTAAAGTATTATTTCTATTAGCAATTAAAACAAACTCAGTCCATTGGAAAATATGTAAAGACGCACTGAAGAAAAAGAGTCACTTAAGTTTGAGTACTTTTAGTGTTTTGGTACAGGAGTTCTCCTAAATTTAAGTGGTAGAGGGAGATTAACACTTACAGAGTGTATTAGAAAGCCTTTACCCCATACTTTACAAATCATTTAACAATGACAAAAAAATACCAATATGAAGTTGAGAGGAATAAAGATCTCATCTTTTGAATTTTAATGAAGGTTGGAAACTCATTTTTCATTACACTTTGTACTTCCTCATCCTAGTATGTATGACAATTATAATTTGTTATTTGTATAGTTATTGACTGAATATTTGGTTTTCCCAGTAGACTCTGAGCCCCATGAAGACAGAGATTGTGTCTGTTTTAATCCACACTGTATCCGATTCACTGTAATAATAATAATGACAATAATAAGTGTTAACTTTTACTGAGTGGCTATTATTTGTTGGGCCCTGTTTTTTAAACATTTTATATGTATTACTATAAAGTTTATTTAATCGTAATTTTTGAGGGAGTAAGTGTGCACATTGATAATGAATCAAAAAAAATGTGAATTTATATAGACGACTCTTTTTGGCCAAGAAGAATGGGACCCTATGGTGAGGGGGCCCGTGAAGGTTACCTACCCCACAAACCAGGACTCAGAGAGGTACAGCCACCTGCTTCAAGTCACAGAGGAATCTCAAAAATGTAGATTTTCTGACGATGTGTCTCATGCTGCTGAATATAGGGCATTTTATCGACTTTGATGCATTAAGTTAATCACTCTAAAACCTATGTGTATGTCTTATCTGGATTTATTCTGCATCACTCATACACTCGCTCAACAAACCCTCGCAGGACATCAACCTTGCACAACTGTGTCTTGCAGGATAGCAGAAATGATCAAGACGAGGGGGAAATATGATTGGGGTGATATGCCTGTAAAGAAGTGTCACTAAGGTGTGGTCAGTGTAAAATGGCAAGTGTAAGTCACGGTGGGGGTGGGGGTCAACGGAGGAAATGTTATCTCCCACAGACATTGATAAAATCATTTGCTTTAGTGGAACCATTCCTAACAGGGGAAATAAAGAAATCTCAAACACAATTCCTTTTATGTTGTAAAAAAGAAACTGAATCTATCTTGGATATTAACTCAGAATCAGTTGACCAATGCCCTAGAGGAGCCACATCTCAGCACTATTACCCCAAACACAGAGCGAAGAGAGTCACTTTGACTGTCGCTCTTCCTCTGGACACACAGTCACCACAGATGGATGAGATCACCCATTCATTTATTCGACATATATTTATTGGACGTCCATCATGTGTCAGGCATTCTATCAGGTACTGGGATGCAAGAATGATGAATTTAGAAGATCAGTCATTGATTTTCTCAGGGACCTACTTATATTTGATATTCTTGTTTAAAAGAAAAATATCATCAAAATGACTTTTTTTTTTTTTTTTTTTTTTTGCCATCCGGCCACTATGTAGCCTCTTTTATTGGAAGATCTAATTTTCATTCAACCAACAAATGTTTATTAAGCATCTGCTCAGGCTCTGGAATCAGGAGTGAACACAATAGACGAGAACACAATAGAGGAGACTTCATTTACATGAGAAGTCATCACAGGGAGACGAGGATAATGGGATAAATGGTTACTTGAATGGGAAACATGGAAACAAATGATTGGAAAGAAATCAATTGCCTTCATCAACCTGACTTGATTAATTCCCAAATTCAGGCTCCTTCCTGAGAACTGCCCTGGGTAGGAGGCCCACCTGGAATGCTCACAGGTATGGTGTATAAATGGGAGAGTATATAATGGTCCAGGTTTTAACTCAATGGAGAGTAAATCAGAAGATGGTAATAGCTGTCATCTGGGAAGACAGACCTGGGATTGCCAGATCTTGACCACGAATAAAAATTCAGATTTTTATGTGAATCTTTTGATGTTTAAATTCTGGCAGCTAATAAAAAATTGAAAATTATATATATATTTTGGAAAAGGATATTTTGATCAAACATTTTATCCAAGCTTTATGGAAACAAAGAAGCTTGGATTATCTGTACCTTCTAATAAAACTAAATCTAATTCAATATTGTACTGTTCTTTAAAAAAAAAAAAAGATTTTATTTATTCATTCATGAGAGACACAGAGAGAGAGGCAGAGACACAGGCAGAAGGAGAAGCAGGCTCCCTGCGGGGAACCCGATGTGGGACTCGATCCTAGGACCCTGGGGTCACGGTCTGAGCCAAAGGCAGACGCTCAACCACTGAGCCCCCCAGGAGCCCCAACGCTGTTCTTAATATAAAATAGAAAACTGTATTTAAAAACAAAAAATATATTTTAAAGAGGAAAATAAACAGGACCAATTTTTTCAAAAGTATAAATAATAATGTTGCTTTTTCGTAACTAAAGTTAATTTTATCTAATTACCCTTCTTATAGAACTTAATAATTTATTTTAATTTTACAACCATTTTAACACTTTCTTAGGAATATGATTTAAGCCAATTTTACGTATCTGTGAAAGCTGTAGGCAGCTTGTTTGACAGTTTTATAAAACATGATGACCTGACATGTATTTACTGTTGAAACTTGTATTCATATTCATCCATGATGCATTATTTTGACCAGTATAGCAATTGCATTTCATGTATTTTTTAAAAACATTGTAAATTTAAAGCTGTTTCATCAGAGCATTTTGCAAGTACGTGCACATATACTGACGCTGCATTTGACACTGATTTCAATTAGCGTCCGTCATTATGAATTTAGAAAGTAAAAAGGCCTAGTTACCGTTTTACACTTCAGCTTGATTTTTCCCCTTTCTTACGACCATGAAACGTGTAGAGTTTGTCATATTAAAATGTCTAGCTTTACAAATAGTCTTGTTTCTGGAAAAGCATGTAGGAACGTGTTTTTGGCCATCAAAATCGTGTGTTTTGAACGAGCTACGAGACTCCGCAATTCTCCTCCGTGGGATGCCCACGACCACGTCCACAGTAGTCTTCTCCCTAATGTTGTAAGGACTGTGGATTTAAAAAATGCCTTTCAGATTCTCATAGAGTGAAAGTTTAAATATCCAACTGGTGACGAGGGCAGCTGAGAAACAGCTTTGATTCGAGCAATTCTCTGCACCGATGAAAGCTCTGCCCGGAAGAAACGCTCCTGCTCTTCTGGGGTCTGGGCTGTGACCCGGGAGGCCGCGGGGCCGCGGGGGCCTGCACACACAAGGGTGAACTAAACCCAGGGGCTTGGGGCGCCCGGGGAGCCCGGGGGGCCCGGGGCTGAGCATCTGCCTGTGGCCCAGGCCATGACCCCAGGGTCACAGGATCGAGTCCCACGTCAGGCTCCTGCAGGGAGTCTGCTTGTCCCCATGCCTGGGTCTCTGCCTCTCTCTCTGGGTCTGGGTCTCTCATGGATAAATAAGTAAAGTCTTTAAAAAACAAATAAACTAAAGCCAACGGCTTCCAGTAGTTCCCTTCACAGCGTGAGAGCCACACAACTGTCCAACCTGGGCACTGACCCGGGCGTGCCCCCTGCTACAGAGCTGTGCTGCCCGCGGCTCCTGCACCTGCAGGGCCCTCAACCCCCCCTGGGCCAGGCCTGTGCTCCTGCACCCCCGCCCCGTGCTCCTCCACCTGCAGGCACCCTCCCCACCCAAGTCCGTGCTCCTGCCCGCCTCACCAGTTCTGTGCTCCTGCACCTGCAGGCTGCGCCCCCCAACCCAGGCCGGTGCTCCTGCCCCCTGTCCCCGCCTACCCAGGCCGTGCTCCTCCACCTGCAGCCCTCCCACCCCCACCCCAGCCAGTGCTCCTGCACCTGCAGGGCGCCCCTGGCCCATGCTCCTCCACCTGCAGGCACCCTCCCCACCCAGGTCCGTGCTCCTGCCCCCCTCACTGGGCCTGTGCTCCTGCACCTGCAGGCCCCCCCACCCCCGGGCCTGTGCTCCCGCCCCCCAGGACCCCACGAAGGCCGAGGTCGCGGACAGGGGGCACGGCGGCCACCCAGCGACCCGCACGGCCCAGGTCTGGCGCACTGGCCTGGCCCCCCCGCCCCCGCCCCGCCCCGGGCTCCCGGGTCACACTGACTGATTAGCAAAGGCAGCTGCAGGAACTCTCTCCTCCCGCAGGACATGTCGCGTCCCCAAAGGACACGAAAGTCAAATGCGGCCACACCTCAAACACCAGACGCCCTCTTTTCATCTCTGCGGAATCCTCTGCCCTCGCCTCGTAGATCATGGTCCGGGGCCCAACAGTTGCTGCTGATTTTCACGATCTGTTAACACCTAGGAATTTTTACATTAAAGAACTTTTTTCACCTTCCCCCTGCATTTATTTCCTGTAACGTTGCAGCAAATGTCAGAGCCTGCTGTATGCATGTTTGTTTGTTTTGTTTGTTTGTTTTGTTTTTTTACTGCGTGAGTCTTAACTTTACAAGGAAGAAGAAACACGGAATTATTCTAAAGATAAAAGGCACCAAAATAATTTCACCTCTTAAAATTCAAAGATAAACGTCTCCTTGGAACTGTCAGGGAGATTATCATGAGCTGTTTTACGATACAGGCTCATCCAACTCGGTTACTGATTTCAGTTTATTAGCAAAGAAAAAACAGCAGCTTTTCCTCTGTGGTGCAGGACATTATCTACCATGTTTAACTGAACCCCTCTCCGCCCAAAGAATGAATGGAATCATTTAAAATTAACCAATACTCCTAATACATAAATGAACATGACGTAATCTCTCTCATCTCACTAATGACTTCTAATTTACAAAACGCTTTTCTATCCATTGTCGTTTTATTCTTCACGACAACCCAGTGAAGTATAGGTTGGGACAAATACTATCATCTCCATTTTACAGATCAGAGTAATTTTCTGAGAAGCTGACTGGCATCTCAATGTTGCTGAGATAATAAGTGACAGACCCAGCCCAAAAATCCAGGTCTTCCGATGCCTCACCTAATCCCTATGTTTCACTGAAAAAACATTTTGAAAAATGTGGTCTTTTGGTGGAATGTCTAGTGGTTTGAAAAAAAAAAAAACATTTACTCAAAGAGGATCTATTGGCAAAGGTGGTAGGGAAGTTGTGTTCACTCGATTAGCATTCTAAAGTGAAAAAAATCAGATTTGCTCAACTGATTTAATAAAAAGGATGTTCATTTGTGAAAACGGCTATGTGCGTTACCGTATTTCTATGAACTTGGATGACTCTGTATAGCATGGAGTTTATAAAAGCCACAAATACATGAAATCATATTTTGGTTTGATTCTGAAGAGACCATGTAGACATTTCACAAATGAAATACAAATGATTTTAGTGAAAGCCAGAATCAAAAGAAATGTTGGACTTCATACATTCCAATCTTAAAATATTTTAAGACTTTTTATGACTAGTAAAAATTTCATTTCCTCTCAACCCAAATACTATTAAAAGAAGAAAAAGAAAGAAAAAAAAATTTAGAAACTTAAGATTCGGTGGCGGGTAATCATGCAGAGGACAGAAGTAGGACGTGGATGTGTTGTAAACTTTGGGGTGAGGACTCTCAAGATTGGGGACAAAATGAAAGAGAAGGAAATGGGAGGGTAGAGGGGACGAATTTCTAAGAAAAGGACTTTCTAATGACGTACAGATTGGTTAAACGATTGCTCTTTCATGACTGAATAGTAGGAGGAGCGGATAAAGATTATTTGAATATATTCACACAGCAATGTGTCACCAAACATGAACCTGGTCCATTAATGAGCACAGCCTTTATTTTCATTACTTAACAATTTAGAAGTTTTTAAAAATTTGACACAAAAAAGTGTGCTTTTGCCTTTAGAAGTGGCTCTTCCCAACATGGATACAACAAACAAAACAACCTAGGAAAGAAAACCACTTACTAGATTCTTAAAGTTTTTATTCAAAACATACTGCTTTCTATGATATGTCTTTGGCATTTGGTGAAGTTTTCCTTTTTGTTTTGTTTTGTTCCTTTTTTGTGTTCATAGGTTTCAATTATGTTTTACAAGAGCAAATAAAACTAAAAAGACAATAATTTACGTTGTCAAAATAATTATTGAAATTATCTGATATGTTACATGTGCAAAAACCTATATGTCTTTGACAGGATTGGAGAATTCAAGAAAAACACACACAAGATTCTTTGTAGTGCAGAATCACTTACAGGAAAGGCCAGACAATGTTAAGTAAAAGAATAAAAACACATCTGTGCCATAAAGAATACAGAGTGACCAATAGAGGATTGGAAAGTCAAGTCACGGAAAGCGCCGTAGAAGGGATTTATTTTTTTTCCCTGGAAAACTCTTCCGAGTGACATTACCTAGAAATCTGCATTTTCACACACAGCAATAGAGTTTCTCAAGAGCTAAAGAAACAGGGGTTCCTACCATGCAAATAAGTGTGCCACAAAGGAACTGTATGGGAAAGAGTATGCCCCTGAGCGACATACACCTGAAAGCAGGTGCTCTCTGCACGAGAAAGGGCATAAGCCATGGTTCTCAAAGTACAGTTCCTGCTCCAGAGGCCAGACACCGTCAGGACCAGGACACCAGCTGGACATGCGCGGTGTAGGGCCCCACCTCAGTGCTGAGGAGTCAGAAATGGCCTGGGGTCAGCAAGCCTTCCGGGACATCGCGGCACCCACTCAAGTCTGAGAATCCACTCCACTAGTGTAAGGGAAACTAGTGATGGGGGAGGAAGGAGAGGAACATGCAGGTGGCTGATGCTAGTGAGGGTGGTGAGCCCTGGTGAGAAGTGGGGCGGGGGGCGGGGGTTCTAAGCCCCTAAATCCTAAGCCCCTACAATGTGCACAAGCAATCGGTGACGCTGAAAGAAACTGAGGTCTGGATGGAGGTGAGCTCAACAAGTGTAGTAGACTAGGACACGAATCGGATGGCAAGCTGTGGGCCTAATCCTCCAAATCCTCCAAATCCTCCAAATCCTCCAAATCCTCCAAATCCTCCACAGCCCCTCTGAACCCTGGGCCGAGTAGCCAGCAGTGGGGCAGGTCCCATGTCATCTGGACAGGGAGGCCGCAGAGGACCTCAGGCCCTTCAGACCAGACTTGTGACACCCCGAACTTCTGCTCCTCTGTATTTACAAACACACCGACAGTGAAAGTAAGAGCAGAGCATCTGGCAGGAGCAGAGACCGGGATATCCTTCTAACCTGTCATTTCTTTACAACATATAGATTGGGGAGCTTTTAAAAAGTCATCTGGTCCACCCAAGCTTGTGATGCCTAATTTCTTTCTTTAATTTTGCCACCAAGTGGTCAACTCATCTATGCTTTGGACATTTGAAAGGGAAACGTGTGGACCTCTGGAGAAGGCCTTTTTTAGTCTGTCTTTGGAGAGCCTTAGGTGTGAAAATACCCTGACCTATACAGAACCCATAGATGTCTTCCGGTTGTGAGGTTCAACAAAATACCAGAACTGGAGATATTTGTCATTTTTTTCACCACCTGTTTACTCAATCTTTTCTTATTTGGGAGGATTCCTCTACTGGGAAAGCCAGATGCTCCTGTTCCATCTGTTTGATAAATTGGACGAGGATGTGTGATCTAAACTTGGCCAACTGTGTGTCCACTCCAAGACTTTGATTTTGGAGCAAATGATACGCACGTGAAGTGACAGTTTTGAACTCACTTATTGGAATGAAGCAGTGGCAGAAGCAGCAGCCTCTGGGATCTGGAAGAGGGGAATCTGGAAAAGAGCGTGTGTCCAGTGGCAGCAGGAGTGATCATGCCAGGAGTGGCTTCCAGACCAGAAGGTTCTCGCGGTGTGACAGTGTCTGTGCCTTCTACCATTCCTTTGATTCCTATCTACTTCCTGGGCCTTTTGTCTTCCCTCAATAGTTTAATTCTGCATGTAACCAGCTAGGTTTTAAATAAATTCATTTCCTGCTCAGCTTAGCCAGAATTCAGTCACATTTCTTGCACCCAAGGTCCTTGGCTAATCGATGGAAGGTTGTGGGAAGTCGAGAGGGAGCAAGAAACAATGCATCTGACATTAAAGATGTTGAATGTGATAGAGAATTATCTAAGTAAAAGTGGTTCATATGCAGTCAGAGAAGTGGATGGAATCCATGTCAAGTTGGGTTTTTAAGAGTCATATAAATATATATATATATGTATATATATATATACATATATATATATTAAATTCATCATTTATAACATGAGTGATTTGGGTTCTATCAGAATATACAAACTGAGGCCTGTGAGTTGAATCTGATGGTAGAGTTTTTACTCATTTGTTTGGCTGACAGAAAGGCCCTTTCTGAAAAGCCTTACCAGCCTGCACCATTTGGGAGGCTTTCCATTAACATACATGCATGTTGATTTCTCCTGAAGACTCAGAAGATCTGACAATACTGAACCAGAACTCCGAGATGGCAATGATCAAGTTGAGCTGAGAGTTCCTCTTCACTTTGAACGGGGCGTATGCTTCCCATGTGCCACGGTCCCCGCCGCTTTCCACTGCCTCACATCTAGTCTGATGCGGTCAGATGTATTACCCACCTCTGGAAGGATTTGTGTTTGCAACACATTATGGTCTCTTAAAGTATTTCACTTAAGTAAAAAACAAACAAAGAAATGCAAAAAAATAAATAAATAAATAAAAGCAGGGAAACTGCTAATCTTGGAAGAAGAACTAACACATGCTTGAAAGCCTAATCATACTCTGTATGTCAAGCTTACAGGAATTTATTTGGGGCAGAACATGATTTGATTATGAAAATACCCAAAGCTCTGATGGCAGGGCTGAGCGGGTTTCCTCATTTGTCATCTGGGGTAAAAATACCTCGGTAGTTTAAGAGCCGCTAATTGTATAAGAATTAATATCATAAGCTTTAAAACCAGATAGACCTGAATTTAAGTCCAAGGTCTGCCCCTTGTTTGCTGTGATCACAGTGCCCATTACATATGGCTGTTATGGATGCTGAGTGATAAGATGTGCCAAGCACAATAGGTGACAGGTGGACATTTATTATGATAGACTGCTCCCCTGCTCGAGCTTCTATATTCTAATCATGAACAATAGTTTTGATTGAGGAGTCTCAACGTCTAAGACATAAATAAGAAAAAAATCTTGTTTCTTCCAATTCCTACTTCTTTTTTTTTTAATCTTTTTTATTTTTATTTATTTATGATAGTCACAGAGAGAGAGAGAGAGAGAGAGAGAGAGGCAGAGACATAGGCAGAGGGAGAAGCAGGCTCCATGCACCGGGATTCGATCCCGAGTCTCCAGGATCGCGCCCTGGGCCAAAGGCAGGCGCCAAACTGCTGCGCCACCCAGGGATCCCCCAATTCCTACTTCTATCACACTCCATTGACTGAACAACTATCCTCTTTTCTTAAGAGGCCTAACTCCCTTAATGACATTAAAGCCTTATATCATCACACTTTAGTCATTGCCAGTTATAAATAGTCTCATTTTTAATATAAAGACTTGGGTCTATTCACTAAAAGTTTAATTTCATATTGGATCCAAAGCTTTCCCAAGGGAAATGATTCCTGGCCCCTAGAGTTTATGATGGATAGAGAGAGTAATAGGTTTAATCCTGAGGTAGCTCTCAGTTCCTGGCCTCTGGTCAGTCAGGCAAACACTAATCTAGTTGTCACCGTGGAGGGATTTTGTAGATGTAATCACAGTCCAAAATTGGTTGACCCTAAATTAGGGAGATTAAATCTAGGTCCAGGGAAGACAGAGAGACAAATCCTGAGAGTGATTCAAGGTGCAGGAGATTCTCCATTACTGGCTTAGGAGACAGAAGGACCCACATGGCAAGGAATGCATGCGGCCCCTGGATGTGGTGAGCAGCCCTCAACAGACCAATAGCAAGGAAATGGAAACTTCAGTCCTACAGCCACAAGGACCTGAATTCTGTAGCAGCCTCAGTGAGTTTGGAAATTCATGCTTCCCCAGGCCCTCAGATAGAAATTGCGTCTGACTGACACCTAAACTCACTCCTAAATTCATGCCTCTTGGGACGCCTGGATGGCTCAGCAGTTGAGTGTAAGCCTTTGGTTCAGGTCATGATCCTGGAGCCCCTGGATCGAATCCCACATCGGGCTCCCTGCAGGGAGCCTGCTTCTCCCTCTGCCTGGGTCTCTGCCTCTCTCTCAGTGTCTCTCATAAATAAATAAATAAAATCTTTTAAATAAATAAATAAATAAATTCACACCTTTTGATTTGGGACAGGAGGAAGGAGAGGAGAAAAGCAATCTCCTTGTCAGGAGTCATCACTATTGGTCTAGCTCATCATCTACTCTTGGTGTAGACTGAGGACTCCTCAAATAAGCCTTGATGGTGAAGCCGTCTGGAGCCCTGAGAGTCTCAGCTGCCCTTTCCACTGGATCCTGACATAATCATAGTCGCAGGGACCGTTTTTTCCCATGCTGTGTCCCTGATAAACCTTCTCTGAACCTAGTTTCTTCTACCTTCTACAGCTTTGACTTCAGAATACTTGCGGTCCTAAGATATATACCTCAATGCCTCTAAGTCAGATAAACCTCTAGCCCCTTGCCCCTTCTGAGCTCGTGGGCCTCACCAGCCCCCATGTCTCTGAGAGCCTTTCTCCTTCTCTGGTAGCGCAAGGCTGAGCAGACTTCTGACCAGGTAAAGAAGCACCTTTATCTCTGTCTTGAAATCGTCTCCAGACGTCACAGGTGATTACCTCAGACAGGAAGAATTGGGGCCTCCTCTTCCTTCCTCCCTTGGGAGCAGAGGGGAGTAGGTGGCCTGTCCTCACGAGGACTGCAAGCCCTATGGGTCACTGGTCTTTGCAACCAGTGCCCTCACACCTGCCTTGCTGCTGAGGAAGTAAACATCTGAGGCTAAGAAGGAGGCTTTCTTTTTACTGAAACATAAAGGATTTAGAAAGTGCATTATTGGGTAACCTTCAGGGCCAGGAATGACGCCATCATTATTCTGCTACAAATGTAATGATGCACTTCAGCATTTTTTAAATAGAGCACCATAACTTAAAAAAATAGCACATATAGTTAATTTTGTATCTAGCCTGGAAGTGTCGTTTAGTTTTATAAATATTAATTAAGAATCTTCTAGGCAGGAGCACCCGGGTGGCTCAGTCAGTGAAGCCTCTGACTCTTGATTTCTGCTCAGGTCATGATCTCAGGGTTGTGGGTTAGAGCCCCACATCGAGCCTTGCATTATGTTCTGTGCTGGGTGTGGAGCCTGCTTGGGATTCTCTCTCTCCCTCTCTCTTTGTGCTCCCCCTTCCCCCACCACTGTCACATGCTCTCTCTCTCCTCCCCCCAAAAAGAAGAAGAAGAAGAAGAACAACAACAACAACAACAAACACCTTCCAGGCCTTGTGCTAGACGAGGTGATCAAAGATCTAGGTTTTGACCTAGAGAAACTCTATGTATGTGTGTGTGTGTGTGAAATGCATGTACAAGTGCAAGTAAAAAAGAGAATGAAAGAGTAGAGAGAATGAGAGAGAGAGAGAGAGAGGCAAAGCGATAGCACAGAGACGGAGAGTAAGCTCCAGGAACAGATTATTAACTAGTGTCCTGGTAAAGACGCCCGCAGTGATTTCACATCTTGAACAACACCATGCTCCTAGGTAGGGGAATCCACTGTGTTTAAAATAAGATCCAAATGAGGTCATGAGTGCTTCTTCTGGTAAAATATAAGCAGTTTCATTTAAAAATACACTTAACCTAAACCTTTTAGGATTTAAACATGTCTATTCCTCCAAATATTTCTAAGCATAATGAAATCTGTATACTTAGCCTAACGAATCCATATGCTTTTCTTTGGTTTTGAAAAATCAAAATACAACAAAACAAAAAGTGAATAAACAAGCAGCAACTTCTGACCAAGTCAGAGGCCTCTGATTTCCTGAGAAGCGGGATCTCACCGAGAGGAGACCATCGATCTCTACCCTCTGATCTCGGGACAGTTTTGAAAAATCTGAGCTTTTCAAATTAGAAAGATGAATTGCAGGGATGCCTTTTACTCTTTTTTGAACGTGAAATTTAAACTTTATAACATTTGTTATTAAAATATAAAAAGTGAAATCTTTATTCTGCGGGTCTGCAAAAGCAACTTTTGAAGTAGGATATATCTATCAACATGCTTATTAGAGGCATTTTTTTCCTTACAGTTTTGGAGAGAGCCTGAAACCCCATGCCAGTATGGTTTAGATATTCATAATTGTTTACACATGTTCCAATAACAAAATATATTTGGGGGGTTGGTGTTTTACTTTTAGGATTTGGGACAGCTGGAAATTATTATTATTATGGTTAAAAGTGTTCTTACTGGGTAATGGTGTTAAAAAGAATATAATCTTTCAGATGCCTCCTTCTAACACGGAACACATATTATTTTATTAAGTTGGATTAAATACAGATTGGCTATTGTCTGGTCAGTTACACGTAAAGGTATCTAAGGAAATGGGTTCTCAGAAAAAGCATCAAATAGAACATGACTGAGGTTTATTATTATCGATATCGTTACTGTCACACAGAAAAACCTTAGTCCTCCTTCTAAGGGCTGGAGGGTTAGTATTCCACACACTGCAGTGACAGATTCTAATGAAATATTTAAGAAATGGGAGATTGTTTCCAATCAGATACAACCTATCAAATACCTTGGAGATGTGCTAAAAATTCTTTTGATATTTGCCTATCCAGAAAAAAAAAAAAAAAAAGAGTGATTAATAAGGGAATCTGTAGCTCCCAGAACCCAGAGTGTTTCTTGTAAGGAGCCAGACTATATTAAGAGCCAAGAGGAAGCAAGGTTCAAAGGAAATTCATCTAATATTTGTGCTCTGGTTATGAAAGGGGTGAGAGGCTGTTCATCAGCAGCATGTGGCCAGTTGGCAAGGAGGGCTGTGGGCCAGCCGGGGGGGTTAGTGCATCACAGACGGACTTAGCACGGCAAAGAGGATGCCAGAGAGTCCGACGCTGTGCAGGCTATTTTGGGGGCTTTCCGTGAATCATTTTTTCATTCTGTGCCAGTGTTGACGTAGACAAATGTGTCTGTTGATTGGCTATTGAAGACTTGCAGATTGCCGCAGTAAGTCTCATCTTTGGGGACATGGCTCCCAAGAAGGATTTTTTTTTTAATGATTGACAACTACCTCTAAATATAATGCCTTGTTTTCATCAAACAATTTTTATTTACAGTTTTTGTATTTTGTTGTATCAAGAGGATGCCACTAAGACTTAACAAAGAAGGATAGGAAAACAGCAGAGTGCAGATTCTAGAGAGGAAAGAGAGATTTCTTTTTTAGTCGAGCAGAGTGATCAGCAAATCTGCAATTGATCATTCATTTAACACACTTAGAAACAGCAATTTTGCGCTGGAGACCTAAGGATATGGAGCTGGTCAAGGTCGCAGGAAACGTGTCTAGGTCTGGATTCCAAAAGCCCTTTTACATTAGGTACAACTGCTAAGCATCAAAAGGTTTAATGACCAGCCCGTAGGTTCTAATCCTCATTCTGCTCCTTCCTGGCAACGAAACTCGGTGAATTATTAAGGACGGATCGTCGCAAGTTACTGAAGTTTATTCACATGCAAGATGAGGGGTCAGATGGCCAAGATCTCCCCAGCTCTGAAGTTTAGTGTGACATTGGAATACAAGATTCACAGATGGCGTTACAATAAATACACCTGCTGCCCACGGAGCTACGGGTCAACCCCACAGCTAGAGACACGCCTGGCCACTCACACCCTCCTCTATTGGTATCTTCCCCGTTAAGAGCCTGGGCCACTGAGGCCTTTCCCAAACCCCACAAAACCATGGCACAGTCTTCTGGCATCTTCAGCCCCTTCCCCACGACCCTTTTCACTGTATTAAACATCATTATGTTAGCAGGATTTGGGGATATTCTCTATAACCTCACCTCACTTGTAAATTTTCTTTTATAGGAAAAAAAAATAAATACACATTCTAAACAATAACCTACAAATTAATTTTTGGGGTCTTTTGGAAAGTCTTTTGGAAACCATATATTTATTTCAGCATCTAGTTCTGGAGTGGGCTGTGGCGGCTGAGAGTAGAGTTTGTAGGTAGCAGAGCCTGCTCCAGGAGGTAGCGCAGGTCTGGGACCAGCTGCCTGGGCTCCAGAACAGGCCCTGCTCCCCGGAAGCTACGTGACTGTGGGCTTGTTCTCTGTCCCTGCATTTCTCCAGCTGCAGAATCATCGGGCATTACCGGAGGATCGGCCTGTCAGCGTTTTGTTTGGAGAACTGAGTGAATGGATGTTAGGCAATTAGAGGAGGGCCTGGCACACAGCAAACAGCGACTAGAGACCCCGTGTGTTTTAAATAGTCTCAGAGGTGGAAAGATCTCTCATCTGTGAAGGTGTCTTAGCATTTGGGAAATACCCAAAAGTCATTTGGAACAAAGTCTGATCTTAAACAAGCGGGGGAAGCGTTTAGCGGTTCGGGTTGAACTTACGGTGTGAGTGCCCAGAATGGAACACCTTGTGTCATTTAGATCATTATCAGGGACGAATATGCCCGTTGCCTTTTGAAGGGATGGCTTCCCAAAGTGACAGGGTTGTTTGAAAAGAGAGGACACATACTACAAAATCAAGCTACATTACAATTATACCTCTGTCTGATGCTGCCCAGGCATCTTTGCCGTGTGCTGCTCATTTATAAAACTGGCCCAGGGCACATCGATCTCCTCACCGTTAATGGGACCCACCAGGTAATATCTGTGAAGGGATGCTTCTGTGTTTGGCAAGGAAACATTTCCCCTCTTTTTGTGAAAACACTCTCTAATTCTCAGTCTCTCAACGAAACTGTGAACACGATGACGTACAAAATTTGTTGTGCGACTATCAAAATTAAAACAAGCTTGGAACAGATTTCACACTTAATTCTGGAAGTTTTGTTTTATTACATTTACCATAAAATTTATTGTATAATTTAGCACTGGTGGTTGTTCTGCAAAGCCCTTCATGTTTTTATATCTTATTAAATCTAAACTTACATATAAGCAATTAAAAAATCTCCAATTCAGTTTACTGGGCCTCAGTTTTTTAAAAAGCCTGCTTTAAACTTTCCTCCTTATACCAACCTGAAGACATTTTATTTGTCTATTTATGTTTTGCAAACTTGTATATTGAGCTCTGTCGGTGCTTAGGCACTACACCAAATGCCAACGACATTAACTCAGTTTTTCCTGAAAACCACTCTATGGGATCAGTACCACGATAGCCCTATATGAGGGGTGAGAACCTGCCCCCGTTCTCCAACATGTAAGTGATGAACTGTGACTCAAAATCGGACTGTACGAGTGATATTTTGATCAAAGTATTTAAGAAAGGTTATTCCACTTAAAGAAAAAAATCTCCCTTCCTGGGGTTTCTTAAACCTATGAAATCTGGACCTCGTAACTGCACAGTACTTTAACTTTAAAATAACCTATGAGGTCTGGAAAAATCATTCTCAAGCATTCAGGGTGGGAGGGGGGGATGGGGCGGACGAGGTAAAAACCCAGGAATGTCAGTGGAAGTCTGCCTCACATTGCTGAAGCATGAGATCCTAAAGAGTTGGGGGGCCACTGGGGTGGAGAGACCTGGTCTGCTTTGAAGAATGAGGTCATGCTCAATGTTTTAAACTCATTAGTCCTGCCTAAAAAAAGGATGTGGATGAAAAAGGAAAAAAAAAAAAAAAGACAAATTAGCATCATTTTCAAAAGAAGTTAAATATGTCAGGCAGTAAAGTGTCCTAATTCTGCCTTCAGGGAACATGTGTCACATCCACTTGTAGTTCTGCAATCGGTGAAACCATCTGCAAGGAATACCCCGTCCCTCATTCTTGTTCCTACAACACACGCTTATTGAAGGAAACGTTACAGTTGGTCAGATACATGTGGAAATTTTCTTAGCATTACCTAATTACGCCATTGGGCCAACGTGTCTTTGAACAAAACACAATTTGTTCTAGCCTAATGAGACAGAGCACGTCAGTGACTTTGACTAATGAGGGCAATATAAACAGTCCAAATAACATATTCTTAATTTTCCCTGTGTTTCCAGGACCACCATTACCTACAACTCATAACCGCCTTCGGAGTCTGTGAGAAGAGGACAATGGCCAGGTGGCTCCTCCCAGATGCTTGTTCCCAAGGCAATATTGGCTCTGGTGGCATTTTGCTCGGAGATCCACGATAACTGCCGATTCTCAGTGCTAACAGAGATCATTGAAAAGCCACACATAATTCCCAAATGGTATATGGTTATACAGATACTAATTTTTTTTTATCATGAAAACAACAAATGAAATAACATGTATAAACACTTAGGGGAGTTTCTAGGACAAAGTAGGTGCTCAATAAGCTGAACTATAATCATGTGGATGAACGCCAGAAGTGAAACCGTCCTTATTCTGCTTGTTGCTGCTGGTGATAATCTGCATCCAATTGTGAGTTACTGGGATAAGAACTGTTTACCCAAGGCTTTTCATAAGTTTGAAACTGTATACGGCATTGTGCCTACGTGTGTATTATTGCTTGGAACAAGGGGTCAAAACTTTCATCAGATATTCAAAAGGGTACCTTGCTTCCTACAAAAGGTTAAATAAAGACCATGGGCCCACAGGAATCATTCGCTTTAACTTGTCTTATAAAGAGCCAAAATCTGTTTTTGGATGAAGCCAAAAATGTGTTGTTTTTTTTTTTTCTTTTTTTAACACGAGTCATTTTGTAGGCTTAGTTTGGTAGATGGAAGAACTAATCCAGCGCCCAGGTTCTCTCCCCTCTCTTACCACCAACCTCCCTATCCTGCTGTGTACCTTTATTAGAGTTAGTTTGGACTTGAGAAATGGGGGAAGAAATGGAGAAAGAGAGATAAAAGATGTAGAGGCCCTTCAGAGCAATTAAATTCCACAAAGATGTGGGTATGAGGAATTGGAGCTTTCAAAAAGAAACCCCATTTATCTGCTCCCCTGTTAGCCACGACCTCCCTCAACATTTCAAATGTCACATTTGATATCTGGTCACTCTAACAGAATATTTCATTTAAAGGCCTGCCAGGGTTCTTTTCTATCTCCCTGTGCAGTTCACAAACCGGAAGACTGAGTCTTAGAACGCCGAAACATAGACTTCCAATGAAAATCAGTGTTCGTATACAGCCACGGGCTGTCCTCCGAGAGACTTCTGGATGCTGAAGCCAGGAAGATCCCATTCTCCTCCACATTATCTCGGTGCTGCTGCACTAATGGTAGTAAAAGTTTGTTTCTTCTTGTAAAGGAAGCAGATGTGACTTCGAGAAACATGGAGAACAGATGTGCTGAGCAAAAGTTTTTATTTAAATGGTAATTTAGCTGACCGTAAGTTACATCAACCCATGAGGTGAGTGTTTAACACAGCTCTTTTTCACCAATTCAGAAAGATAATTTATATAAGCACTAAAATAGATCATGAACTAAAGAACACACTCCTCTCATCTTCACTTGCTTTTTAAGAAAACGATGCTAAATAAAAATTCCTAAGCCTCAGATGTATACGAATGCTTATTGGCCACTGAGGAGGCTACTGCAATCAAAATGTCTGGGTGTGCAAACTGCTCGTGGAAATAACATTTCACTCCCCTCACCGTGGCATAGGCCCTTGCAGAATGCTGGTAAAGGTGTGCTCAGTCCCTGCACACAGAACCTAAAACACCTGCAAAGGGCTAAGTGTTTAAGTAGGGAGCGCTTGACAAGACTTGAAAGAATGCCTATGGCCCGGGTCATTGATGACGGTATGGATGCCTTTGCCATCCGTCCCTCAGAGTGAGGGAGAAGAGCAGGGCCAAATCCTCTATTATGCACCACAGGAATCATGCCTACAGCACACAGCACTAATTTTAGGAGCCCGAGAAAATGCTGGAATTTCCTTTATACTTAGAAGAAAAAAAAAAACTAAACTCTTCAAAGTGTGCACGTGTGTGAGTACATGCACCTCTTTATACCAACACAGTTGCAAAATATAACGTTAAGTAATTCTTTCGTGGAAGAAGGGATCCAGAAAGGCAAGAGTGCCTAGGACTGGTGACCATCTGGAATGCAACTGTGTGGATCAGCCCAGGCCACTTGCTCTCCTATTTAATTCCCAACCAGCTCTTCCCGTCCCAATTCCTTTACAATTCTAGCATCCTCTCAGCTCTACAGTCAACTCATCTTCAACAAAGCGGGAAAGACTATCCACTGGAAAAAGGACAGTCTCTTCAATCAATGGTGCTGGGGAAATTAGCCAGCCACGTGCAGAAGAGCGAAACTAAACCATTCTCTCACACCAGACACAAAGATAAACTCAAAATGGATGAAAGATCTAAATGTGAGACAAGATTCCATCAAAATCCTAGAGAACACAGGCAACACCCTTTCTGAACTCAGCCACAGTAACTTCTTGCAAGATACATCCACGAAGGCAAGAGAAACAAAAGCAAAAATGAACTATTGGGACTTCATCAAGATAAATAACTTCTGCACAGCAAACAAAACAAAACAAAACAAAAAACAGTCAACAAAACTAAAAGACAACCTACAGAATGGGAGAAGATATTTGCAAATGACCTATCAGATCAAGGGCTAGTATCCAAGATCTGTAAAGAACTTATTAAAATCAGATAATCCAATCATGAAATGGGCAGAAGACATGAACAGACATTTCTCCAAAGAAGACACACACGGCCAACAAGCACATGAGAAAATGCTCTGCATCACCTGCATTCAGAGAAATACAAATCAAAACCACAATGAGATCCCACCTCACACCAGTGAGAATGGGGGAAATTAACAAGACAGGAAATAACAAATGTTGGAGAGGATGTGAGAAGTGAGAACCCTCTTGCACTGTTGGTGGGAATGTGAACTGGTGCAGCCACTCTGGAAAGCTGTGTGGAGGTTCCTCAAAGAGGTAAAAATAGATCTGCCCTACGACCCAGCAATTGCACTGTTGGGGATTTACCCCAAAGATACAGATGCAGTAAAACGCCGGGACACCTGCACCTCGATGTTCACAGCAGCAATGTCCACAGTAGCCACACTGCGGGTGGAGCCTCGGTGTCCGACAGATGATGGATAAAGAAGATGTGGACTATGTATACAGTGGAATATTCCTCAGCCATTAGAAATGACAAATACCCACCACTTGCTTCAACGTGGATGGACCTGGAGGGTATTATGCTGAGTGAAGGAAGTCAGTCGGAGAAGGACGATCATCACACGGTCTCACTAATACAGGGAATAGAAGAAATAGTGAAAGGGATTTATAGGGAAAGGAGAGGAACTGAGTGGGGAAAATCAGAGAGGAAGACAAACCATGAGAGACTCCTAACTCTCGGAAACGAACAAGGGGAAGTGGAAGGGGAGGTGGGTGAGGGGGATGGGGTAACTGGGTGACGCACACTGAGGGGGGCACTTGATGGGATGAGCACTGGGTGTTATGCTATATGTGGGCAAACTGAATTTAAATTAAAAAAAAAAATTCTAGCATCCTCACTGTTATCAACTCCTACTTCTTCTGCTGTTCTTTTTCATCCTTCTTTTGTTCTCCTTCTCTATACACCCAGAGAGGTAAGCCTGAGAGGTGCATCTGGACAAAAAGAATTTTCATGATGATGATGATTGTGATGATAATTGAATATTGACTGAGCACTTGATCATATACTAGGCTTGGGATCAAACTTTGCATTTATCAACTGGTTAATTCTCAGAACAATTCTCTGAGACAGGTTCTCTCACTAGTTCTAGTCTTAGATAAAGAAACTGAGGTTCAGAGAGCTTCGCTGCCCCGCACTAGGAGACACAGCACATTAGACCAGTTAGAAGCAGAGCCAGGACTGAAACCCAGGCTTGCCTGATAGCAGTGATGGGCATGAGCCTTGGACTCCATGGCTTTCAACCACTGGTTAGGAGAATGGCCTGACGCAATTTGCTAAGATGCAAAATTTGCTCTAATAAAATCATCTCGACAGAGACAACGGACTTTTATGTTGTTGATAGAGCAAGAAAAAATTCTGAGATTCTCTCCCACATGTGTAAATTAACTAAATGCAGTGTTCAATCCCAGCATTCAGGAACCTACTAATTTTCACTCGTTAAAGGCAGAGAGATACCATAATGAATCACTTAAGGTGGAAACAAACACGCGAAGAATCTGTTCTTAATACCTCTGAGACATATCACCAAAATATAAAACCCTTAAAATTAAATATAAAAATATACATTAATTAATACAAATAGAAATAAATGAGTACCTAAATTTGTAAATGAATATAAAAAAACGTTAAATATCACAAGACAGAATTTTCTCGTAGAAGGGAATAGGGTGAAGCAGACAATAAAAGTCATCCATGTTATCTTATCTGTTTGTTGTGAGGATTAAATAAGAGTAGGAAAGTAAGGTCCTTTCACATTGATGAATGTCATTGTAGTATCATCAAATTGTCAGTTCCACAATAGTTCTTCTCACTATTAAAAAGTACACATGAACAAAGGGTTTTTTAAGTTTTGAAAAACTATATTGTGGATGTTTTTAATAGAAACAATTAGTAAGTTGTGTTAAACAGTGAGAAAGATTAACTAGAAATCGCTAATGTGTAATCAAGCGTAATATTCAAAAATCCTCCGCATTGGAAAACATCTTAACAATGATAGTAAACATAGTAGTTTGGCTAAGTAGAATTCCAATACATAAAATATTAAACCTGACTTAAATATTGGGACCAAGAAAGACAGCCAGATATGAGGATATATATGTGTCTAGTAAAATATTAGATGTGAGCTCTAAAACTTTTCCAATGAAGCTCTGATTCTATCACATTCCTCATCAAAATAAGGATTATGAAAACCTCAGAATTTTGCAGTGATTCTAGAACATTATAAAAATTATCATTTGTACATAACCATGAAAACAAGTTCTACTAAACTAAATTCTAACAGGTTAAATTCTGGCCAAACGAATTTCCTAAACAGGTTAATTAGATTATGAGTGTAGTAAGAGTTTTGGATTCTACAGTCCAGAGTAATGATAAAGGGGGTCAATTTGAGGTCTGTCAGACTTGTATTCAAATACCACCTTCACTACTTAATTACACATGTTTTAAAGCCTTACGTCCTCCATAAGTTAAAGGTTGGGACAGTTATCACCAGTGTTTAAAGTTGTGAAGAACGTCAAATAAGATAAAAAAGTAAAGTGCTTAGCATCATATCTGGCACGTAATGAAAGTTCTCCTGATGTTGCACAGTATCTCCCATAATATATGACATATTTGTAAGAGCAAAGTGCATAGCAGATAATTAATACGGAGTCATTGGTTGGGAGGCTTCCATTACAACACAGGCTCTATTGCTGAAAAATTGAATCACATACTTCGGGTGTACTGGGGTAGGCAAGGTAACTGAAAATGACAAAAATGAGTATTTAATAGACATTACGACGTTGGAAATGGACAAAGGGGCTTTTTTGTCATCAATAAATGCTCTTCTTTTATTGTGTTTGCTAAAATATTAGACAATTATCACATGAATTGTTTTGTAAACTTTGTGTTGAGAAACAGTACAAAAATAAGTGGGAGAATTGTAATGCATTTCCAAATGCTGTAATTGGAGTCATTTAATAGCTCAGCATATAGATCACTAATTAATTTTTTTTAATAAGACAGCAAATGTCAGTTTTAAATCGATAACTAAATGCTGGGCAAGACTTTTTTTTTTTAAACAGAATTTTTTTTCTTTCCTCGGTACTTTTCCTTTATTAATTGTAATTTATTTTAAAATGAAGGCCGTTTCTAACAAACGGATCCCTGAAATGTAGTCTCCTACGCTTCTGCTATATGACCTTTCTGTAGATTTTATTTATGGCCTTATTCTGGCACAACGCTTTGGAGGCAAAATGTATATATATGAGACCATAGATCATTTACACAAATCCATTTCCATGGATGCTATATTGTTATCCTTGTCAAAACTTTTTGATTTGGAAAGAGATATTAAAAGAAATATCTCCCCATATGTGTTTTAATTTCCTTAGAACATAAATATATTTTATTAATTCCAAAGCATGACATATTCCAGCCATAATAACAGTTTATTGCTTTCTAAATCTTTCTTCCTAACAGCAAAACATTATGCTATTTATAGGTAAATCAAAATGAAATAACAGTGTAGGTATGTTATATGACTTTTTATGTTTCATTAAGAATCATGTTTTCTATAATTGAATGCATATTTCTGATTATAATACATTAGAAAAGATGGCAAATTAATGAGAAGCATAAAGAGCTATCATAGTGGTATTTGCTGACTACAGAGATGATTAAAAATACAAGGATGAGATAAGAGACGAGTGATTCTTCAACTTTCAACATGGAAGGATTACCTCTAACCTATTCATACTTAGAGTAAATCCACTACAGATTTACTAGATTTACTAGTGGAAAGTAGAAAAGCAGGCCTGTTATTGGTATGTATCAGTAGTTCTCAACTGGGGTCAATTTTGCCCCCCAGGTGATGTTTGGCAATGTCTGGAGACATTTTTGGTTGTCACAATTTGGAAAAGGTATACTTCTGGAACCTACTGGGTAGAAGCCAGGCTGCAAAATATTCTACGGTGCACAGGATAGTTCCCCAAAACAAAAAAATTATCCAGCCCTGATATTGACATTGCTGAGGTTGAAAAGCCCTGGTCCAAATCTAGTTGTTTTGTATCAGTTATGTAAATTGGTCCTTTCTACCTCACTGGAAATAGCTAAAGTATGAGCTGCCTCTGTGGCAGCCATGTACGAAATCCAACAGGAAATATAATTAGAAACAGACACTAAAATAGTGAATTATGGCTAAGTAGGTATTTTACAGTATTTGATCATATGAATGATACAAAACACCCATGACAACTTAATTAGATTATCTTTTTTATTCACCAAAATGTCAAAGTAATTGATTTTTGGATTGGTATGCCTTATATTTACTTTCCCTTCACTGCTAGTTGACTTTCAGTGAAATGATAAAATGAATAGCTGATAACCAGAAAGTGGGAGAATGGGAGAAGGAGAAATTAGGAGGCTTGATTAACCACAGATTGGACACTCTTTGGGGGGTATTTTAATGTAGATCTCCTTTTAGGTTTGTTTAAAAATTAATAATGGAGTCCAATAGGACAAAATATAATTTAAAATATAAGGAAGAAATGTAATTTTTCCCTTTAACCAGCAAATAAAATATAAAGTTTAATTCATTTCCTCTGGTTTGCCACATATACACTTTAGGGGTTCAGATAGAATGGTCTACCATTTAATATGCAATGGTCTGACTCTGGACATCAACCTAAGAATATAGTAGGTCACTAAATTTGTTGATAAAAAAGAAAAATGACAATTTGGAAGACTAAACATTCATGAGTCTCATAATGTATATCTGTTTAACTATCAATTTAGAAACTCTGATAGGAGTTCCAAAATTACATCTTTCCTTCTCTGTATTCTGAACTTCATGATGGGATCAGCTTGCAGTGAAACCTAAAGACGCTAATGAGATTAAGCATAAAGAAGAAAAAAGGGCAAGGTCTCTGGATGAGAACTGTCACTGGAGCCTGGGATGAGAAAAATCTAACCTCTGTTATGGACTCCTCCAGTTCCTCAGGCCACTCGTGCCTCGTTAGGTGTCTAAACCAATCCTTATTATTCATTCATTATCTCTTCAGTCATTTGACAGTTTGTAAAAGGAAGGCTAAAAAAATACTAGTGCTTATTAGACACTGTGCCATGTTATAGTACTGCTGGGGGACCACACATCAATTTTAAATTAAAACCTTCTGGAAAGAATTCTTCTAAATGACTGAAATAGTTTTCTGCAATCATCTGTAGGGTATATCCCACAAGAATTTTCTAATATATTTCTTCATGTTATATTAACAAATTCCTAATATAATCCATTGTCTAAGGTAATTGCATGGTAATTAACTTAATTTTGATGAATGTAATGTTTGAGAAGAGACGCATGTCTTGGGAGATAATACATACTTCCCCACTAATGTTTTCCTCTTATATTATTGAAGCATAGTTTATATTCAGTATATATAACTTACATATGGCAAAATGCATGTATATCATATTCTATATACAATAAGTTGCACAAATCTTAAGGACATAGTTAACTGAATATTTTCTATATCTCTACACCACCTGGTTATGTATGTCACCACCATCCAGACGGGGAAGCAGGTCTGGGGTGCAGTGAGCAGGCCAGGTTAGCAGGAGCATAAAACACGCTCTGACAAATAATGGCGAGAGAAGAGAGCACTTCTCTGGCCGCTGCCTTTAAGGAAACATGGCATTCATCCCACTCACGGAGGCTCAGTCAGCTCCTTCTCTCGCAACAGATCATAACCAGTCCTCTGTGCCTCAACGCTCCCAACAGGTTGTCAGTCACTGAGATGTGCCATATTTGCAATTATGCTTTCTGAGTGAATCAGGAGATGTGATAATATCAATTACTACTTCCCCAGAAGCACCTATAGTGAGGGGACATGATGTGAGGAGACGTGGAAGGTCGTACCTGGAATCTTAACCGAGAGAAGAAACAGAGGAGAGAACCACCAAATTGGACAAAGCCTCTGGGTAACATTCCCCCTCCAAGATCGGCAGACTGCAAAACGGCATGTGTTGCTCACGAGACAAACTACGGCCTTTAGGAATGAGTAAGATACAAGAAGTGCAGGAAAAAATCAATCTACTCAAGCAAATTTAATTCCCTTCGTCTGGTATCCCTTCCACAAAATAGCTTCATAAATTTTTCTCTAATTCTTTAAAATCAACTCCACTGAACCTAGTTTAAAGTTTCAGAGTAGATTCAGGTACAATTCCAAGAAACACAGCACAATTTCACATGGAAGTGTAAAATCAAACGCAAAATCAATTTTGTAACTCAGTGTGAGTACTCAAGACATTTCTTTCAATATTAACTACAGTACGTCCACTGAACACAATGTGTGTGTGTGGGGGGGTAGCCAGCACACTAAAAAGAAAACCACTCACAACAAGGTATCTCACATCCCTGGCTGGGACTCTTGCTCTTTTGAAATGAGACCACAGTTTGGATTTGTAAGCATACATTTTTTTTCCCCTAACAATTTGCATATGGCATTTTTCACCTAGGTCAACAGGCCACTCCCAGTTCAACGCGAGTGCAAATGTAGAATTCACCTACCTGCACAAAACCGCATGCTGTGAAGTCCTCAAACAAGGGCAGACTTGGACGGTCTTCTCTGTAGATGGTGAGTTTGTATGTGATCAGGGTCTCGCCCTGTGCTGGAGATTCATCCACCACAAGCATTGAGATTTTGTTCATTCCCAAACCCAGAGGGTAGTTAGCAAAGCTAGAGGAAGAGAGAGAAAGAAACATTCATTCATACATACATATAAATAAATGATAAACACCAACTAAAACTAATTTAGTTTATTAAATGCCTATAATGTGTACACAAAAGCAGGTCAGGTCTGTACAACTTCATATGAAACTTAAAATATGGAAAAAAAATGTGTATTTTGGTATGCCGGCAATTCTCTTGCAGGGCAAGTCATGTCCTCCCTCAATCACTGGGAAGGAAACTAGTATTTATGAACCACTTCTCAGGGTCATACATTATCTCATTCAATACTCACAACAAGTCTATGCCCAAAGTCCCATGGTAGAGTCATAGCTAGGACCTAGGTTGGTCTGACTTGAATCCTCTTTTCTTCCTACTAGACTCTCTTGGCTCCCAGGGATCCAAATGCATTTCCTTCCCTATAGCATGGGGACACGAGTATCTTCCTTGCCACCAACATGGCATGTAATAAAGTTCTATCTTCTGTTCAAGATTATAAACACAAGAAACAAAGAAAGTTCTGGTGACTCTCAGAAGAGTTAATAGAAAAAAAATCCCATGAAACTAGGAAAGTTAGTGTCAGTATGTCCATAAATTGTCACCAAAATGTTTATTCAGCTCCTGAATGTTCAAAACTTTGAGGAGCTGGGATAGGGTAGAAGGAAGCTACCCCTAATGAATCTTTTTAATATTTCAATTAGCAATAATCACACCTCGGATAAACCTCACTGGCTACGATACTGCCACTGCGCAAAGCTCTTTTTAACATTTCAAATCACAAGATCCTCTCTTGTTACAACACTATGACAAAGAGTAGATACAAAGATTGCTAACAGAGTACCCAGAATCTATAAAGAACTCGTCAAACTCAACACCCCAAAACTAAATAATCCAGTTAAGAAATGGGCAGAAAACATGAACAGACATTTTTCCAAAGAAGACATCCAGATGGCCAACAGACACATGGGAAGGTGCTCCACATCCCTGATCATCAGGGAAATGCAAATCAAAACCACAATGAGACACCACCTCACAGCCCTCAGAAGGGCTAAAATTAACACAGGAAATGACAAATGTTGGCGAGGATGTGGAGAAAGGGGAACCCTCTTGCACTGCGGGTGGGGATGCAAACTGGCACAGCCACTGTGGAGAGCAGTATGGGGGGTCCTCAAAGAGTTAGAAATGATGCAGCAATTGCACTACTGGGTATTTACCCAAAGGATGCAAAAATATTGATTTGAACGGGTACATGGACCCCGATGTTTATAGCAGCATTATCAACGAAAGCGTATCTATCAACTGAGGAATAAAGAAGATGTGATGTATGTAAATATATATATATATATTACATAATAATATATATATTATATAATATACAAAATGGAATATTACTCAGCCATAAAAAGGCATGAAATCTTGCCATTCTCAACACATGGATGGAGCTAAAGGGTACTATGCTGAGTGAAATAAATCAGCCAGAGAAAGACAAATACCATATAATTTCACTCATATGTGGAATTTAAGAAACAAAACAGATGAACATAGAGAAGGGAAAAAAAGAAAGAGGGAAGCAAACTGTGAGACTCCTAACAATAGAAAAGAAACGGAGGGTTGATGGAGGGAGGTGAGGGGGGATGGACTAGATGGGGGATGGGTGTTGAGGAGGGCACTTGTGATGAGCTCTGGGTGTTATATGCGAGGGATGAATCTCTAAATTCTGCACCTGAAACCCATTTTACCATCTACGTTAACTAATGAGAATTGAAATAAAAACTTGAAACCAAAGATGGCCAACATCAGTAGAGCACTGATATGTCCCCTTTTTGTTTGTCTTGTGTTTTACGACATGACATCTGCGAAGTGGAAGGGTTTCACACCCTGGCAATCTCTCCAACTGATCTCATGCTTCAGCTTTTCTGAACCTTCAAAGGTTGCTTCAGAGACCTGCTTCCCACCACGGTGTCTCCGCTCAGCCCTGGTCAGCGGCCCCGTACCTGGGCCTGGCCCGATCATGCAGGTACACCTTGCACTGACACTTAGAAGTCTCTGCGCCAATTGTCACTGTTACCACATCAAATGGGACTTCAGAGTAATAATCTTTGATCTTCGGGTTAAATTCAGGGTTTAGTTCCAAACGTGGATGTGTGAGGATCTGCTTGATATAACACTGTGTGTCATCTGTCAAAACACAAGAAAACAAAACAAAACAAAAATGGCAAACAAAAGATAACTGTGACATGGATGAATGTTTAAAAATCATATGTGATTAAAGTCTTTTTTTTTTTTTTAAATCCTTTGAACAGCCTTAGTGATCACGGCTGATTTTCCACTTGGCACTCTGGTCTTATTTGATTTGTGGCTTCAGCTGGATTTTCTGTTTTTCAAGTTTTGTAGAGCTTGCCTTATATAACAGCTGTTGACGTTAGTTGGCATTACACAGATGATAAGATTTTGTTCAGCCGTTAGAAGTTTAAAGGCAGTGAGGAGGTGGGGAAATGTCTCACCGGTGGATTGATAACATTTCCGTGGCATTTAGTGAATCTGTCAAGCAACGGGTAAATGGGGGCGGTGACTCTGTGAAGTCAGAACAGAAGGGCACCAGCAGGGAATGAGGAAAATTTCTTAATAGGGAGAGTCATTAAACTGCCATTGGGTTGATAGAGCAGCTTACAGGCAGTAGGGTGGAGTGAAGAATGTGAAATCCAATATTATACCAAACACTCAGATACAAAAACAGCAGCAGGACATCCTGAGACCCCCCCACCTCCCTGCCCTGGTCACCCCAACCCAAGAGAGTGCCCTAGAGTATGAGAAGGAAATGTTATCCTCTGCTCAATCCTGTCGCAGAACCTAGCAGATTGCTTGGCTGCAAGGATGCCGGTGGGGGGGGGGGGGAAGGGGGGCGGGGGCGGGGGCAGGCACGGCTCAGGGGTTGAGCACCTGCCTTCGGCTCAGATCACGATCCCGGGTCCCGGGTTCGAGTCCCACGTCCGGCTCCTCACAGGGAGCCTGCTTCTCCCTCTGCCTGTGGCTCTGCCTCTCTCTGTGTGTCTCATGAATAAATAAAATCTTATAAAAAAGAAATAAACAGGCTGGAGTCTAAAGACACAAAGGACCATTTCCTGGGTAGAAAGGAAGTCCAAACACTTGCATTACATTCTTACGTTCAAAACCAGTTAAATGAATAACGAAGTAGATTATTTTTTTCAGACTAGTAACCACAGACGATGGACTTTCACTTGAGATGATATATTTTTACAAAACAGTCACTGAGAGTTAATTTCCCTGCAGTTTACACTTTGACTTAATGGTGGAAGTTTCCAGTGGGGTTTGCCTGTCATGACCCTGAAACACAGCCCCACACGAGGCAGAGCGTGTAATTACTCTTACAAGCGAGATTCTAGCAAGTGCTCCTTTTTGGTTTCATCAGAAACTCTCCACCTCTGGCTCAAGCGCTGGGTCCTACACCCCTGCTTGCAAGCTCATCTGGCCAGTGTCAGCTCCACCTGAAGGCCAGTGGGCCGCTGCCTCCAAACACCTGGGCCGGCTGGCATCCTGCCGGGCCCAGCACCCACCTGCCGGGGCCCAGCACCGACTTCCCGGGGCCCAGCACTGACCTGCCGGGGCCCAAGACCCATCTGCCGGGGCCCAGCGCCCACCTCCTGGGGCCCAAGACCCATCTGCCGGGCCTAGTGTCCACCTCCCCGGCCCAGCACCTACTTCCCAGGGCCAAGCGCCCACCTGCTGGGGCCCAGCGCCCACCTGCCAGGGCCCAGCACCCACCTCCAGGGCCCAGCGCCCACCTCCGGGACCCAGCGCCCACCTGCCAGGGCCCAGCACCCACCTCCTGGGGCCCAGCGCCCACCTGCGAGGGCCCAGCACCCACCTCCTGGGGCCCAGCGCCCACCTGCCAGGGCTCAGCACCCACCTCCGGGGCCCAGCACCCACCTGCCGGGCCCAGCCACCTCAGGCCCGCGGAGAGGCCCACGTGGGCCGGGCAGTAGCAGGCTGCTCGACCTACCTGGCAAGTGCATCTGGGAAAGCTGTTGGAAGCTTTGGTGGCTTTTAATGGATTCTCTTAACCGCAGAGTTTTATTGCCCTCTCGAGGGGTAATCATACCTCGTATTAAACACAAGAAAAGCCTTGATGCTGAAGGCTAATCCCACCTGTTTGAAGGCGTCATCGAGTAATTGTTTTAAAATCTTGGATCATGCCCTGAAAGCCGGCAGTTTAATAATTATGCAGACCCAGGCAGGACTAGTTTTTTATCTACACAAAAATAGGAACTAGCCCAAGAGCTTATCTAACATGTTCCCATCCTCTACAGCCGGTTAACTGGGAACGGAATAAAAGTGAGATTATGCCCATATGGTTGTTTCATTTTCTACATCACAGAACAGGAGACCAAAGAGGTGAAGCGGCTTCCACCGCGGAGCCCGCACAGGACAAATGTGCGTTCTCATCTCGCCCCTGCCCCTCCCTCTGTAGCCCAGGCACGGGGCTCCCTGTGTTGCATGTATTTTCCTAGGAGGAAAAGACTGGATGGAAAGTGCAGGCAAGGAGATGGCTAAGTCCTATCTGATATTTTCCCCCGGTCAGTAATACTTTATTTTAAATGCCATTTTTTTCTTTCATTGGATGTACTTGTTGATTCTATTAAACCACATTATTGTGTAACCTCTCAGTCTATCCTGATTTTAATGATACTGTTAGAACATAATGAATGAATTTAACTGCATTTTAGAAGATACAAGTTGGATTTTTTTTAACTGGAAGACTTTTATTTATAGTAAGTTAAACCTTAGTCGATAAATTTTATTTTTGCCAGCTTTTATGTTTTACTGGAATAGATTTCTTGTGAAAGGCTAAATTTTCTAAGTGTATCTTTTATATATATATATATATACACACACACACATACATATACATACATGGCCAAAAATCAAACCTGCCAAGTAGAACCCTTATTTTTCCATCATATTATTATAAAGTATTAAGATAATTTATAAGCTTTAGACAAAGAATTGGAATATCCAGTTTCGTGATCCAGCGCAGCTATTTCATAGCCCTGTGATCTTGGAAAAATCAGATTCTCTAGAATTACATGTTCGCAAGGCCACTGGAATAATACTGACCAGAGTAAAGAAAATTTTTTTTTAATTCTAAAATCTATATACTTGAAATGTGTTACTGTTCTAGTTGGGCTATTTTTCTTGATTATACATTAGTAAAAAATTCATGAACTTTGAGAAAATAAACTGAAAATCAGATTCGAAACTCCCAATTGTTATAAAGAAAATTCAACTCAAATACTATCCCTTACGTCAACAATCTGGCAGAAAGGGAATCCTTGTGGGGTGCTGTAAACCCTAAAAATGGATGTATAAGGCAGATAAGCCCAGCTTATCCACTTGAGCAGCCTCCAAGGCAAAGCCTTAGCACCCTGAGGAGCCCTCAAAATGAGTTTGAAACTTGCTGGCCTTAAACACATAGACATGTTCAAAAATAGAAAATTAAAAATCTTCTTCTTATGCAAAAATGGCAGATATCAACTCATTGAGAAACTTCTAAAAATTTTCTTAAAATACAATATAGTCTAAAAGTACCCGAATATGATAAAACGGTGATTTACTCCAAGTAGGGCTGTGCATCACTATTGATTATGCCACCAAAACACGTTAACCGGGACTCACCATTACTGCAATGGACTTCTTTGGTTTCATTCATAATTTGTCGAATAGCAGCTAAAAAAAGAAAAGTTAATTTCAAATGAAAACTATTAGTCAAAATAAAAAAAAATACATATCCAATAACCTCAGCATGATTAAGTAGAACACGTTTTATTCTTTAACTTTTCCTATATCAAAAAGCACTTCTCGGTTAAACTGAAGGCTATAGTAACACAAGGTATTTGGTTCAAATCTCAGGACAGCAATGATTTCAAACAGGAAAATATTAAGAGAGAAAAACGAATGGTCTAAATGTCATCCATTGCCTGAGGGTGATCTGTCGAGATTCCTTTTAGTTCTATGATTTTGTGACTGTCACATCCCAAATCATTAGAATTACAGATACTTTATCCAGTTGATTCTACTGACATTTCCTCTTTTCTTTTTAAGATTTATTTATTTGTTTATTCATGAGAGACCCAGAGAGAGAGGCAGAGACACAGGCAGAGGGAGAAGCAGGCTCCCCACAGGGAGCCCAATGTGGGACTCGATCCCGAGATCCTAGGATCGTGCCCTGGGCCAAAGGCAGATGCTCCCCCTGAGCCACCCAGGCGTCCCTCCTCTTAAATTTCTGAATCAAACTCAGCTTTTTTCTAAAATCTCCTTAGTAAAGACTAATGGATCCAAGGAATGAATAAAAACACCCAGAGTGCTTAAATCATTCATTTAAAGAGAAACATGATGGGAGTGAGAAAGACAACCAGAATAGTAGTTCTTCACTGGGCTTATTAATTCATTCTATCGAATCAGAGGTTCCCAAACTTTAACATGCCTCAGAGTCACCTGAAGGACTTAAAATATCATCCTGGCCTCCTGCTCAGAGAGGTATGATTCTGACTCAGTAGGTCTGAATGGTCCAAACTGCCCAGATGATGCCGATGTTCCTGGTCTAGGGACCACATACTGAGAACCACAGTCTTGTATTAAACCTTGACTTGTAATAGGAAAATCGTGATTTCTAAAAAGTCGTAGACATGTGGTACTACTTCTTTTCATTTTTTATTCTTAAAATTAGAAAAATTTTCATGTTGTATGATCAACAGCTCAGATGTTCCTTAGAAGGAGAAAATTAGAAAAATAGAGGTAGATCTGGGAAAGAAAATTGCCATTAACTTTCCTTGAGGCCCATGTGGCTTGTAGCCAATTGTTTCACTTAGCAATACACCATACACATCTTTTCATGTCATCGATATTCTTCTGCAATATCAGAATGGCTTTCCAGTATTGTATTGGAAGTCTACGATTTAATTCATTTATCCAATTCACTATCATCACGATAGAAGTAGTTTCTAATTTTTACATTCATTTTTAATAACTTGCTAAACGTTTGTGTACATTCCTAATTATCTCCTTAAAATGAGTATCTAGAGGTGAGATTTCTATGACGTAAGAATGACTCTTTAAAAAAAGGTGTATTTATTTGAGAGACAGAGAGAGAGAACGAGTGGGAGGGTAGAGGGAGAGGGAGAGAGAATCTCAGCAGAGTCTGCGCTGAGTGCGGAGCCTGACCGGGGCCTCGATCCCAGGACCCTGAGATCATGTCCTGAGTGGAAACCAAGAGTCAGATGCTTAACCGACTATACCACCCATGGGCACCTATAAGAACTTTTTTTTTATATATATATATAGTTCTTTTTTTTTTTATGATAGTCACACAGAGAGAGAGAGAGAGAGAGAGAGAGAGGCAGAGACATAGGCAGAGGGAGAAGCAGGCTCCATGCACCGGGAGCCCGACGTGGGATTCGATCCCAGGTCTCCAGCATCGCGCCCTGGGCCAAAGGCAGGCGCTAAACCACTGCGTCACCCAGGGATCCCACCTATAAGAACTTTTAAGGATTTTCTTATATGTCGTTACACAGCCCCTCAAGGGAGGTAGCACCAGAGGCATGAGATACTCATTTTCCTACTCTCTCCCTAAGTCTATCATCTTTAAGAGGAAAAATCTTTTCGAATCTGAGGGAAAATAGTATTTCCTAGTTTAACTGCCATTTTTGATTGCTAATGAAGCTCAACATTTTTCCCATATATTTTGGAGGCCACACAGTACTTATTTTCCTGTTGGAATAAGTGAGACTATATCTTTTTACCTTTTTTATTTTCAGTTGCATTCAATGGCACTTGGGATTTTTCAGTGTTCTCATCCTCTGTGAAAGAATTCCTGCAAACACAATGCCAAACAAGTCTGGATCAATGAAATGAACGAAATTCATGGAAATTACGTCTAACACGCTATTTTTTTTTCTTTGTGGGCACAGATATTTTGACGAACACAAAGAAACACTTTCTGGATTTCATTCCTCAAGACTGGCAATCTCCCCTCAAGTGAGGTGGGTGGAAATCTCATCATCTCTAATCAGCAGAAGCATATTTGAAGAAAACCAGGGCAAAAAAAAAGTCACTTTTCAGTCCAAAAGTGAGCAATCTCTGATCGCCTGGGTCCAACAGAAGTGATTTGGGAACACACATTCCTACTGGAATCTGTTTGGCTAAAATTACAGTCTTGAAGCAAGAAATCTTGGAAACTCTGAGGCACAGACTCCGAAGAATATACACACAATCAAGAAATATAAGTGTGCTATGCAAAAAGATGACCTACGCCTTGCCGAGTCCTCTATCCTTAGACGCTGACTAGCTGCGCTTAACGGTAAGGGTTGGTTCTATCTTGGTGTATTTGCCTCATTTTTTTTTTTCCTGCTGTATAATTCTGTGCTTGGCCAGATTGTTCTTTAACTCCTCAAAGTCGAAACCAAACAATGTTAAGTGCAGACCGAACGCTTGGTGGTCCTGCTGGACAATATGGAGCAGGACGTGAGTTGACTTTGCTCAAGGGCGATGCGGTGCTTCTCCACTCCTATTGCAGCAGAATGGAGATGACCTCACTGGCCTGATTTCACGGTGATGCTATGAGAATGGAATCAGATGCTCTGTGTTCAGTTACATTTTATAAATATTTATTGTCCCAGATACTGTGCCGGGCACTGTGGTAGAGAGGAGATGAACAGGCGTATTCGGTTCCCTCAAAATAGAAACATCAGCAAGTTATGAAGAATCAAGGAATTAAAAATATTGTAATGTGGGAAGGTGTGATGCTTTTATTGCAGTTTTACTTTGTGAAGTCTTCCTTCTTTCTTTGATGCATACAATGAAGTATTTAGGGGTGAGAAAGAAAAGAATGTCTAGGACTTACTTGAAAATATTTCCCTCTTCTCAAGGAATGAAGACACAGATAAAGCAAGCATGGGGTTAGATCTGTTTAGTTGAAGGTTGACTGGGTGCCAGGCCAAATTAAAAAAATGTCTCTGAATTCATAGGAAGCAAAATCTCTAAGTGAAGCTCGTGCAAGATACAAGCCTGGAATGCACATGCGGTGAATATAGTATGTTAATGGAATGAGATGCTTCCTATGGGAAAGCATCCTGCAGTCTTCCCCGTGCAATTTTGTGAATAAATTATTTGTTTTTTAAAATGAGGCTTTTTCATGGAAAGCCTATGATGACAGCAAAGTACACTTGCCACTTTATTTCTAGTGAAGTGAAAATTAGCAGTTGGTGCACAGATACTGATTTTAATATTTTCGTTCTGTTCAGATTTATACTAATTCCATCGAGACCTCTGGATTCTAAGCCTCAGGGCATAGACATAAATAATGGTCATTTTTCCTAACCGTTGCTTTTCTAACTCTCTCTCTTCTCACCCTGTTGCTCTAAGCAAATGATCTTTGTTTAAAAGGAAGCGTGGGAGCACTTGGCAGGCTCAGTCCGGGGAGCATGTGACTCCTGATCTTGGGGTCTTGAGCTCAAGCCCCACACGGGGTGTAGAGGTTACCTAAATAAATTACCAATTTTGAAAAATAAAAGGAAGCATGAAGTCATTGATCCCCCACAGGTAGTGTAGGTATGTAAAATTGGCTTTTTCTGCAGAAAAAGCTGGAGGTGACCATTGTGAAGATAAGGACAATGACGAATGTCTGCACCTGACCTGCTCATCTGTAGGAAGTACTGGCATAAAGCACCGGGCCATGGACATGAGGCCAGGGTCCTAATCCCTTCTCTATTTCTCTTGGCTGCAGGGCTTGAGCAAATGACCCACCTTCTCAGCATGGTTTCCCTCATCTGGAAAATGTGTCTGATGTGCACGCACCTTGCAACACAGCATGGATGAGAATCAAATATACATATGCTCCCAGGTAAATCTGAAGATAACTAGAATTGAGTATTCTTTCTTGAAATGTTCTCAGAGTGATTTTACCTAATTGCTTTTCGATAAAGATCTAAAATTTAATTTCCTCAGCGTTCACTTAGATAAATCTTTCGAACTTGTCTTGCTTCTCCTATAAAAGAAAGAAGAATATCTCCTCCACTGTAGATCCTAAAGTGACCTCTGGATGGTAGAGAAAGATGAAAAGCCAATATTAATATTTACGACCTGCTTGCACCGCGGCACACCAGACGCCACGCGGTACGTGGAAATTATCGTAGGTAATCCTCGTGGAATAGTATGTGGTAGGTAGCATGATCCACATCTGACAGATGCGGAGATTGCGTCACAGAGGCATCAAGGCTTCAGCTGCTATAACTGATAAACTCTGGGGTTGGGATATTTGAGTCCTTGTCTGTCTGATTCAAGAAAGTCCTGGCCAT
This sequence comes from Canis lupus baileyi, assembly GCF_048164855.1. Classification (NCBI taxonomy): domain Eukaryota; kingdom Metazoa; phylum Chordata; class Mammalia; order Carnivora; family Canidae; genus Canis; species Canis lupus. The sequence continues at coordinate 1,759,119 of NC_132855.1, forward strand.
TTCTACACTGACCACTTTCAACCCTGACCACTGATAAATTCCTTATTCAATGGGAATTGGGCTTAGGGTTAGGGCTAGGGCCAGGGTTTGGGTGAACTTCAGTATTCTGAATTTAAGATCAGGCCCTTACACCTTACACTGTGGGGGAAGCTTGAGAAAAACTTGCTGGCAAACAAATTTTCCAAACTTGTATATGTCAAGGGAATTTAGTCAAGGTTGAAAACAGTTCCTACATTGGCTCCTGAGTAAATCAAGTCTGCTCTTCCCCATCGGTAATGATGAAGGAGACAGACTTGAATTCCGTGAGCGAGGACGAAGAACGCACAGATGGAAACTGAGCTCTATTATTCAAAGCCTACTTTTCAAACCAGTAAAGGCTACTGTCAGACTCACTACTTTTGAGCATTGAGGGAATACGGCCAACTTCATAAGATCGTGGCAATTAAAGTGAGTTCTGATCCCAGGAAATGTCCTAAGAATTCTTCAAGTATATGATTACTTGTATTTTTGAATTATATAAGAAAAAAAAATCTTATGGAACTGCTTTCATGACCTCCTGAGGCAGAGGGAAACGAAGCACAAGTCCGGAGAGCTCAGGCCGTTCCTTCCTAAGAGTGACTGCAAGAGGCATAAATAATTATGGCCTGGCCATTTCGTCTTTCATCTCCCTAGGAGGTTTAGGTTTGCTTCTGTTTTCCTGGCAGAAGAAAAGTCAAATATTCCCTGAATTCCATCATCTAAAAGAGAAGCAGACTTAGCCAGTGGCTTGGGCACTGTCCCTCTTCAGCCGCTACCGGAGATGTTTATACAGTCACCTGGCCTGTCCTCTCTCCCATTGCCCCATTACTACCTCTCGTTAGAACGAAAGAGGAAATGGGAGGTCAAATATTTCCCTCTGAGATTGTACCTTCTAAGAAAGAAAGGCTCTATCTTTGAGGCAGGGACAGACATATTTATAAATCTGGCTAGATTTTGCCCAGAATAAAGTTATGCCTCAAAAGCTCTCTAAATAAATGCTCATACCATGTTGGGCTCCACGCCAACTGATGGTTCATAAAATAATAATAAAAAAATTGCCTAATTCTTTCTGTCTGATGCTCCATAAACCAAGGATATATATCACAGAATGAAATGAAATTGAAACTTTTAATTTTCAACATGACTCTTTAGCAGAGTCAAGTCCTGTTGGTTTGAAAAACTGTTGGATGTGTTCTGATTACAGTGTTTGAAGACCACTAGGATTGTTATGGTTTCAATGCTTTAAAAAAGCTTATTTTCCAGAGCACAAATTTTTGGACACATTTCTTGTTGCTTTCTTTAATGTAGGCAGAATCTTTTGAAATCAATCTTTAGAGAATTTTTGGATCGCACAATTCAAATTTGTGGCTATCTTACCATTCCAATGGATGTAGCTGCGCCTTTTTATTCAGGAGCTGGAATTGTTCAAATACACTTAAAAGAGACCAGGACTGTGTCAGGGCTGAACCAGGTTGATCTATAGGGCTTGCTATCCCGTAGAATTCACGTATCAAAGATTGAATCCCCGGAGTAGTAGATGGGAATAGCTGAGAAGAAATATTCAAAACCAGAATATCAGAAGAATTTATGGAAAATAACTTACAAGGTATTATTACTAGAAAAGGCTTTATATTTTATTCATCTACTTAAAAATCAGATATTTATTTAAAATCCAGTGGTAGGTATCATAATATAACTTTCTGTGCAATTGTCAAGGAAAATGGCACTTTTTATGAGGGACTAATTTTGTTGGTCATATTTCCAAATACCGTGAGTTTTCTTTCTTCTTTTTCTTTGAATGAAAACCGGTATTTCCTTCCTATAAACACCTGAGAACAGCTGAATGACAGTGTGACTCAGGCAGTAGGAAGATTGGGGAGAAATCATTTTGGGTTACAAGTAAACTTTGTCAGTGTGAGAGATATTAATCCTATAGAAAAAAAATTATGGTTATCCTCTTTCTACTCTGAGAATCGGAATTTTAGTTTGTCCTTTTTCTTGCAAAATAATTCTTCAGTTTACACATGGTACCAAGAGATGGTCTCTACATTCACAATATCTTAAATTATGAATTCCTGAAGAATGAGGCCTGTCTCTTTATCATTGTTGAGTTTTGAGCCAATGGTCACAAATGTAATACTTACTATGTTTAAATTAATTAAAATAATCCATCAATTAAATTATGTTTGGGACAAAAGCTTACTTTGAATCCCCCAAAATATGACTCTAAGTTATAAAGACAGGTGCCAAATATTCATTAAATTGACTTAGTAAATTGGTCATAACTCAAACAAGTAGCATGTGAATACATGTTATTTTTTTAAGTAAAAGGCAAATGTTTGATCCAAACAGATTGACAATAAATTATCAGTGGACTTTGAAAAAAGCTGTTTTAATAAGATGTTTTGTACAAACAAATCTTAGGTGGAAAATATAAACCCATTATAGTCTATCTAGATAAGTGGTAAAACTAGAAGCAAAGCAAATCCTGAACTTGCATATGTACATGTAATAAATCATATTGACAATGACCTTTGATAGTGACCAATAAAGTAACAGAACCCCATAAGAAACATGGAAAAGAAAACAAATATCATTTATATTTTTAGGCCCAAGCCATTAGTGGTTATCATAATTATTCACATTTTCTTTCTTTGAAGATTGCTATAGAGTCGCAACAAATTGAGATTTAGGTTGTTTTCTAAAATGGGGTTACACCCAGTAATATTAGATTTTACACAAACAGAAAGGGCACAGTGAGCAGAAAGAAATTGTTGTTACACGTCCATGTCCCAAAACTAAAAGCAAAACTTCTTTAGAAAAATGTGGACCTTTTCCCCTTAAGAACTCACATATACCGGCAGCTGTGCTCATCTCATATCCTTTTACTCTGAGTGAGTCATGTATGCAAACTCTTAAAGAATTGAGTTCTGCTCACTGTAATACTGAGATGTCTGAAAAGAAGAAGGAAGTTTACAAAGATTTCTATTTCTTCAAGGAAAGTCTTCACCGAGTTTGAAGCAAAAATAGTTAATGGCAGATCTATGGTCCCAGTAATCATGAGGAATCAAATGTCACTTTTGTTTTACCAGTTGGAATTGCTGCAGGTTCCCAAGTTCCTGTATGAAAGTCATAATGGAGTGCATCTCCTCTAAAGACAGGCATTGATTGGGTTCCTTCTGATAGTTTTCACCCTATGATGGGGAGGGGAACAGTTCTTCAGCGATTGTTTCCAAGTCAAAGCATGTTTAGCCCGACCTCCTCCCCACTTGGTGAACCAGTCCAAGTTTGAACTCTTCCAACCGCTGAGCTAACTAAGCCTAAGTAACACCTGGTAACTTCAGTTTGTCACCACGGAGTCTGGCTCTAAGAAAATTTCGTGTTTGACCAAGAGGACCCGAATGAAATTGCTCAATAGGGCTTTGGTTGTAGGGTTGGGATGATGAGCCCAGGAGGGTAGGTGGGGTGTGACAGTCTGAGAATGCAGGAAGCGTCTCCTTCAGCCTTCAGGATACCAACAATCCGAGCAGCAGGTGAACATGGACATCTCATCCATGGGCATTACAATTTTGGAGTTTGTGGGATTCTCATGAAGACACTTCCTGCCCCATTTTCCTGCACATCCATTTTTTTCCCTGATGCATCCCCGAGAGGAGAAGCTGCACATATTTACTCTTTCTTCTGGCTCAGGTGGTTCTAATGGTTTTAATAACAGTACACTCACTAATGGAGGAAAAGAGGGAACTGGAGGAAAAAATTAATAAAATCCCAGGGAAACAATCTATAAAGTCATGTTCTATCGTTCACAAACAACTCTCTATAGAGCATTGATGTTTGTGGGAACTTTCACATTCTACTCCTCCAAATTCTCTAAATACAAGTTTTCAAACAGAGATATATGAGCCCCTGGGGGGCTCAGTGGTTGAGCATCTGCCTTTGGCCTAGGATGTGATCCCAGGTCCCAGGATCGAGTCCCACATCGGGATCCCCGCAGGGAGCCTGCTTCTCCCGTGTCTCTGCCTCTTTCTCTGGGTCTCTCACGAATAAATAAATAAAATCTTTAAAAAAATAAAACAAGGGCAGCCCAGGTGGCTCAGTGGTTTGGCGCCGCCTTCAGCCCAAGGCGTGATCCTGGAGACCCAGGATCAAGTCCCATGTCAGGCTCCCTGCATGGAGCCTGCTTCTCCCTCTGCCTGTGTCTCTGCCTCTCTCTGTCTCTGTGTCTTTCATGAATAAATAAATAAAATCTTTAAAAAATAATAAAATAAAACAGAAAGATATATAGATAATAATATTATACTTCATAATCTGTACAGATTTTTGACCCATCAAGAAAACTTGTATTAAGAAGCCATCAAAATTACCCGGGCTTCTATGAAGCGGTATCCCTTCGTTAGCAGCAGCTAAGCTAAGATGTTAACCAGATGTGAATTCTTCAAAAATCAGTATTCTAACTCTAGTCCCTTGATGTCAATCTAGAGCATTTACTGCTATTCTAGATTGCCTGCAAAATATTCTACTATGCCTTTTAAAGTATTCTAAATAACATCGAATATGTATTATTCATAATATCCACAAACATTCCTTAGGAGCTACGAACTTCTTTATTGTAACCCATAATTGCCTCATAATCAGTTACTCATACTTTGTTGACACAAAAGAATATCGGTCCTCAGGTCACAAAAATATAAAGAGGTGTAAGATAATGGATAGTAAATCATTTCAAATGAACCATCAATTTGCTTAGCTACACAATAAAGGAAATGGCACCTTTCAAAGGATGACTAGAAAAAAACATTTGTCACTTAAAGAATATGCACTTACCTTAAAAACACCTGATTGATAAAGTCCCTGAAATATCTCAGAAAACATTGGAAGCGAAGATTCATTAGAGAAGAGAAAATTGTAAGTATCTTGCAAAAGGAATTCTTCTGTGCTTTGGTCCTCAAAATCCTCATTATCATCATCATGAAAATGTAAATGCTCATGCACCTGTAAAAGAGTAAAAGCACAGCAAATATTTTTCATGGACTTTTAATGCAGGGAAATCATTTCGAAGACATGATTCATTCCTGTTGGATTGTAGATCAGAACTGACATCTAGTGGCCTCTTTGGAGGTCAACAGCTTTATAAAATGCAAGTAACGTTTTTTTGAAGACACAATTTCTTATATGAAAAGTAATGGATTATAAAGTCATAGGAGTTTATCTTGAAACTTTATTGCTGAAGAATTTGCACTCAGGGAAGATAATATATAACATCTTTGAATAATAAATTTTATTTGTTTTTATTTCATTTTATGTTTTACTTTTTTTTATTTTTTTTATTTTTATTTTTTTTTACTATTTTTAGATTGTGTTTATATCCGAGTTTGCTAATATACATGGTGTTGGGGAAAACTGGACAGTAACATGCAGAAGAATGAAACTGGGCCACTTTCTTACACCATATACAGAAATAAATTCAAAATGGGTGAAAGACCTAAATGTGGGACAGAAATCCATCAAAATCCTGGAGGAGAACACAGGCAGCAACCTCTTTGACCTTGGCTGCTACAAGAGCATAATACAGACTAAGATGCACACAAGGTAAGGATTAAAAATGTCAACTCATCCAGTTTCAAAGTTTTATGGATGCATCTTTGAGCTACTCAACTAAATGTCTGAGTCTTAGATGATGTAACCATTCACCTTGTGCGATAGTTCGAAAAGCAGCCAATACAATATGAAGTTGAATTCTGCTCGCACATAATTTTATTTTGTTCCTTTCCCTCTTCCTACTCTATATCCCGCCCCTCCCCCCCGAAAAAAAGCTTTCTGTAGACTTGTTCAATCAATCGTTTTTTAATCTTCTCCCCAGAAAGGAATATTTCAGATGAAAGATATGAGCTCATTTGATTCAAAAGGAAGTGAGAGAATCAGAGTGTACAAAAGCACTCTTCAATGTACACATATTCATACCAGAAAAAAAAAACACATATTTCAAAAATTCCTATGGCTTTTTCAATTAAAATACAGTCCAATTTAAAACTAAATATCTGTATGTACAAAATAAGAGTTACTTTTTTCTTTTTTTATAAACCCAAGTGAAATTTTGCCACTTTGCTTCTTAGACAGTGGTGACTGAACCGCAGGAAAATCCATGCCCGATCTACAGTGATGCGTAGTGGGGACTGACACTCAAATCGTAGATTCTTCACATATTAGTTAATTTTCCGAACTATAGTAGACTAAAAGCCTGTAGTGACTTCACTAACGAGCTGCTATTTATTGACTGGTTACTGTGAATGCAAACAACCCACCTACATGCATATAGACCCCAACGCCGCCCCCGACACACAGATCATTCAGCATAAGGTGGAAGCTCACAAGCAGTCTTTGGGATACTCGCCTGCAGCACTACAGGGTGCCTGAAACTGTAGTAACCGATATCAAAAGTTAAAAGTTGAAAACATAATCTGCATCTGAAATAAAAACAGAAGGTAATATAAAAATATACTCTATTTGCTACACTTACTCTATCCTTTGATACATTATTAACAGTCACTATAGGCAAATCTCAAGAGAAGTCCTAATTAAAAAGGGCAGTGGCTTGGAAATCACATGCAATTTATTTTTTAAAAAGGAGTTTCTTTTACTCCTTATAGAAAATGCAAATATATCCTGGGTGTTCATAACACATTAAACAATGAAGTTATTATTGTGAAAACCTAAATATGGAGAAGGAAACTCTCCCACTCCTCCTACATGCTAGGCCTTCTTATTCAGATACGAAGAAGCATGATAAAGCTTAATTGAGTCATCACCTTTTGGTGGACATTCTAAATTCAACATTTCCCTAGGAAAAAAAGGCATTAACTTATATTCAACGAAACTGAAATATAGAGATAATGACTATTGTGTATTGTTAATAAAGTCCCTAAATAAAATTATATCTAGTCAATGCAAAGTTCATATGATAAAAATAGCTAAGCTTAAAAAGGAGATGCAATTAAAATTAATTTAAATAATGTGTGCTTATTTCTTCTCATTATTATAGGGAAGCTAAGAAGTCTATAACATGCTCTGAAGTTTTAGGATCTATAAATGTGAAAAGATGTTTAAAAGTTCATATTAATATACTGACATGACATTTTCCAAGTAGCACCTACTTGTGATAATTAAGATATATTTTCACTAACAATTTTTAGAAGGTTGCTTTTTTTCTTTCTTTTAATATTAGAATTTGTCTTTACCCACGGAAGGCCTTTGGTCCCCGCGTCGATGTTTCGCTGAATGCCTCAGCTGCTAGCAGGAGTTTGCTAATTGCTTCCTTCATATTATCAAAAGCCTGAAGAGGTGAACTGGCTGTCAGGAATGTCTCAAAAAATGTTTGCAGCTGTGAACAAAGTAAAGGATTCAATAGTGAAACAATAATCTCAGTTTGTCTATCGTTTTCAAGGTGATGAGTCTGAAAGATTCCTCTGGGTTCTGTGTCCTTGCCATATTCAAAAGAACTCCTTAAATAGGAAGGTTCGGTAGGGTTTATATATGGTATGTGTGTATACACCCCCATGTATCTTATACATAATATGCATTGAAAGAATAGATTATAATGTGAAAATATATAATGAATGTTGTATACAGAATATGTAAAATGTATGTTATGTACATGATATGCAATATGAATGCATTATAAACATTTTAAAAGTATATAATAAGCCTTTCAATTGAATATGGGGTGCTTGTATTTAAATCACTTTAAGAGTTTTTTACTTCTCTCTCTCTCTCTCTCTCTTTTTTTTTCCATTTCATGGCATCTCATCATGGAAAGTGAAGTGGAACTATTAACAGGAGCTTGTGATCAGAACTTCCAGGTTTAATTTGCGGCTCTATTAGATGAACTCAGACGGGCAACTCGCTTTGAATTTTTGTGTCTTTCTCTTTAAAATGGATGAATAGTACCAAGGAGAGGGCTGCAAACCCGAATCAGAAGAAAATGTATTTGAAAGACACTGTAAGGTATGAAATTCAGATCGAAGCTTTTTAGTATGATCACTTTCCTGAATATATCAGAACAAAAATAAATGTTTTTATTGCTTCTTCACAGCATTTTGCTGCGGGAGATCTAGCCAACTAATGAAGCATCTAAGAGAATCGCAGTGTCCTCTTGACATTGTAATTTAAGGTTTCCTGTGTATAGAAAAGATGGGATAGTCTTAAAAAAGGGGAGTGGTGGAAGGGGAGGAGGGCGGGGGGTGGGAGTGAATGGGTGACGGGCACTGGGGGTTATTCTGTATGTTGGTATTGAACACCAATAAAAAATAAATTAAAAAAAAAAAAAGAAAGAAATGGAAAAAAAAAGAGGGGGGGAATAAAGCTCCGGTTTATATTTTCTTAGAAACATTATTATTGATATCATAAACAGCTGTTTTTATTTGCTTAAATCTTGGAAATAAATAAATAAATAAATAAATAAATAAAATATTAGAATAATCACAATAACAAAACTACCCCTTGAGGATGCTTAACATCAAAGCCCAGTTCAACATTTTTAAAAAGCATAAAGCAAATCTCATATTGAATCATCGACCTCCTCCAGATAAACACAATCTTTCAAAGATGAAGAACAAAAAATATTTTTTGAAAAAACATGCAGCAGGTATGCCATTAATGTTTTTGGAAGCACGGGCTAGATGTATCTGGACCGCATAAGACTACAAAGTGAAAGACTTTTGTTGCTGTGAAAGGGAAGGACGGATATTGGCATGAGGGACCTGCGGGAAGTGGTAAGTGTATCTTTAAAATACCAAGCAAAATTCCCCGAGAGAAACAAACACTGACTTCATAAACTTTTACCAGCTGAAAAACAGAAACCTAATGAGATGTACATTTTAAGACTATGAACACATCGTTAGCATTTGGCAACTGGCATGTTTTTCCATTTCACCAAGGAAAATAAATGTAATAATTGTGTGATCAAAAGCAAACAAATTAATGCTAACACGAAGAAGGTTAACACCCTTGAGTCCAAACAGAGTAATATTGTTTTTTCCAAATAGAAATAACTCCTATTTCGCTCTGCTCACCGTATGGTGCAGAAAGGGTTATTGATGATATCGGTCGCGTTTTCTAGTTTAATGTTGCCTGAACATCACAAAGGTCAAGGTCAAGGATTTTAGGAAGCTGGGCACGTTTGTGTAGCATCGGAGGTTGATTATCAGATGATATCTTCTGTGGCAAGAAATAATGGGCAATCAGTGTCGTAGGGTCATACTGATTGTCCCACCGTGGAGATGACCGTGGTGGTGAGCCCCGAACACAGGCCACCAGTAGAGGGACTGGCTCCAGGCGCTCGGCCGTGTCGGTGCTCACCTGGCCGTGGGCACGGGCCCTGTGCAGGGTGTCAGGGACGGGGTGCGGGGCCCAGGGTCACCCTGCAGACGCGGCCGGCTCCTCGGCGGCTCTGTGCTGCTTCAGGCCGGTGAGGACGCCTGCGACCAGTTAGGGCCTCGGTCTTGCACATGCACGGCCGGGAGGGACGGGGGCAGCAGGTGGCACCACGCCTGCACCTGCCCCTTGTCCTGATGAGACAGGGAAGCCCTTGGCCACCGACAGGGACATCAAGTGGCGGCCGAGCCTGTGGAACCTGCTTCTCACGAGGCAATGTGCCTGTGGCAAGTGAAGACGGCCTCTGGGGGTCACCCCCTTGTGACACCAACCCGAGGGGACATTGAGAGAAGCGAAGGCGGCGGGGTGGACGCCGGGGCGAGGCTCCCAGTTGGAGGGAGGAGGCCCAGGTAGCAGGCCGCCCTCCCCTCTGCTGCCACCTGGGTGGGCTCCTGGGAGGACGGGCCTGGCGGGGCCAGGGCCACCTAGGAAGGGGCGAGGTGGCGCTGTGACAGCAAGATCCAAGCACAGCAACCCGCTTTCCCGTCCGGTGAGCTCTGTCCCCGTGTCGGTGTCTGTGTGTCTGTCCTCCCTCACGGCATGAATTTCAATGTGTTTATTAAGGCCTTCGGTTCAAAACAAAACTCTAGGGGAGCGGCCTACTTAAAGGATGAGTACAGGGGCTGGCAAACTGCCTCTGCCAGAAATGAAAACAGAAGTATACCAAGCGCTTAGTAGTCATTAAAAAAACAAACACAAAACCTTGTCTTTCAACGAGTGACCCAGAGAGGACACAACACTGGGATCACTTCCTGTAATGGATCCACTTAAGCTAAAGGGCAAGACTTCTTTGTGTGTCGGGTTCTGTTGGGACTGTCACGCCGGACCATTTCCGTGGTCACTTGGAGTCTGTGTCCTCTGTGTTGAGATGTAGAGAGTTGTGCTCAACGATCTCATTAGACAATGTCAAATCCGAAATTATTTGATCCTAATACCACTCACAGCCCTCAGAACCTGAAAACCACATTTCTCCCAGGGGCTTTCTGCACTCAAGAACAGGTGCCCGGAGGAGCACCTCCACCTGCATCGCTGGCTTAAATCGATGAAGCCGTAAACTCAGATATCAAGGAGACTTCTCCCCCTCTGCATCCAGACGTTCGATGGGTGTTGTTGAATTACATACATATGAGAATATAAGGGCTCAAGGAAATCGGTGCCGTGGCAGCAAGGTAAAAATAAACAAAAAGAGCATCTTAAAACGTTAACAGGACATGGAACTATTTTATAAACTTTGTATTTTCCTCCTTCGGTGTAAAAATGAAATACGAATTTAGTGCAAAATAAATTATATGGAAAATGACCTCGTATGATCATGGTTGGAAAACCAGGCAGTTGAAACGTCACCCTTTGGCACTTGTGTGAGATTCAAGCAATAACCTGGTACGGTTTCATGATTTTCACACCTACCCGTTCAAGTGATGTATTTAAATGTACACAGATCAGATGGATCACAATCATCAATTAAAAATGGAAGGACAAGAGGAATCAATAATCAACGTGATAAAATTTGTAGGAACACTTCCATCACATCTTTGATATCTTAAAATACTTTTTTTAAAAAAAGATGTTATTTATTCATGAATGGGAGACCCAGAGAGAGAGGCAGAGACACAGGCAGAGGGAGAAGCAGGCTCCCTGCAGGGAGCCCAATGTAGGACTCGATTCCAGGACCCCAGGGTCATACCCTGGGCCAAAGGCAGACGCTCAACCCCTGAGCCACCCACGCGTCCCAGTATCTTAAAGTACCTCTAAGGAGCCCTTCTACTCACCTCACTCCCCAACCCCATCTCTGACAGCCCTTCTCATGCCAATTCTGGGCTTTGCCTGATTAACTCCCTTTATCTTCCCGTAAGATGTTGGGCAAATTGCTCCCAGGGGCAGTATGTGTCATTCTGTGTCAAACTTGTTGACTTTCTTGTCTCTTCTTACCACTAGACCGTAAGAGCTTTTAGGGCAGAAACTGTACCATTTTGTTTTGGGGTTGCTAGTACCTAACACAGTTTTACTCACTGAGTGAGGAAAACTAAGTACAACATCACAGAAACCACAGAGACGTTGATAAGAGAAATAATTTATTGGAGCTTCTGGATAAAATAACTTTTCTCCTTAGGACATGTTTATCTCTTGTTTCCATCTCACAAAAAAAGGGAGGATATGCATTTTTTCTGGCGACTTGTAGTAAAACCTTTTAAAAATAGAAGCTTACAGCTGTTCGAAAGGATTTTTGAGATAAGAAAATTTAATCTCAGAGTTAAAACAAAGGATGAAAGATTAGCCAATATTAAAGTTTGGGTTTGTTTTTCTTTTTTTTTTTTCCCCCTTAATTCATATTCTTGACTAACTGGGAAACTTTAGAATTTTAGTATTTTAGTATCTTGAATGTTGAGCAGTGTTTCATAGCATTGTTCCTTACCGAAGTTTCCTAGAATGTCTCTCAATGTTATTATGTGAGAGAGAAATTTTCATCTTCTCAGTGTGAATAAGAATACTAGTACTTAATATCATTTTGCACCAGAAAACACATGAAAAGATGCTCGATATCACTAATCATTAGGGAAGTGCAAATCAAAACCACAAAGAGATATTACCTCACATCCATTGGGATGCCTACTACACCCCCCAAAAAAAAACCCAAAACCATAAAATATTAAGTGTGGGGAAGAATGTGACGAAATCAGAACCCTTGGGCACTGTTGGTGGGAATGTTAAGTGGTGCAGCTGCTATGCAGTATGGAGGTTCCTCAAAAATAAAACAAATCCAAGTACCATAGGATCTGGTAATTTGACTTCTGGGCAGGTGGTCAAGACAACTGAAAACAGAGTCTTGAAGAGAGATTTGCACACCCATGTTCATAGCAGCATTATTCACAACAGCCAAAAACACGGAAGCAACTCTAGCATCTGTCAACAGATGAATAGGTAAAATATATGATGGAATATCACTCAGCCTGAAAAAGGAAGGGCGTTCTGACACACACTATGGCTGGAAGAACGCGGAAGGCATCCCAGCCACAAAAGACACTGTATGTGGATCCCTGGGTGGCGCAGCGGTTTGGCGCCTGCCTTTGGCCCAGGGCGCGATCCTGGAGACCCGGGATCGAATCCCACGTCGGGCTCCCGGTGCATGGAGCCTGCTTCTCCCTCTGCCTGTGTCTCTGCCTCTCTCTCTCTCTCTCTGTGACTATCATAAAAAAAAAAAAAAAAAAAAAAAAGACACTGTATGACCCCGGTTACAGGAGGTATCTGGAGCAGTAAATTCATAGAAACAGAAAATAACACGGAAGTTGACGGTGGCTGATGGGATGAAAACCGTGATTGCAGGGTTGTTTCATGGGGATAACCGGTTTTGCAAAAAGGTTCTGGAGATGGGTTGCCCGGCGATGTAAATGTATGTAATATTACTAAACTGCACACCTAAACACAGTTAAGATGGTAAATCTTATGTTATACATATATTACTACAATTACAAAATTTTAATTTTTTATTTCAAAATTTCAAATCACTTTTGTAGTCTTTACAACTTCAGTCTCTCCAACAATCATGTTTAAACGCTTTTGCTAATTTTGTACCACCGACGTCCAAAAGAGCACTTCTCTAATAGTTAAAAAATGTGCAAAAGAAACAAAACAAAAACTAAGCCCTCCCTTGCTCCATTTCTCAGCTCTTGCCAGTAGTGGAAATAATCTCCATCTCTACTCCCAGTCATTGCTTTACCTACAAATGCTCTTCGATTCTTGTGCTTTTTGTTCATGTGTTCAGGATGGGAAATAATCATATAGCAAGCTTGAATGCTGACAGGAATGATCCAGAAGAGAGGACAAGTTAATGATGGAACACACACTCCAGAGGATGATCGTGATAGGTTATAATCAATGCTTAAAAGGAAATAATCGCAGAAAAGCTGCCATTTTATCTAAAGGTGAAACAAAGGGCACTCGCTTAAATAGTTGAAATCCAAGATTGTATGTTCTTTGTCCAAATTAAATGGGGAATACGTGTGCATTCAAATCTACCTATTTGTAATATACTTGGAATTTAAATCTATTATTTTTGACTGATACTATTATTCTTTCTGCCTTTTGTAGACTCACCTAGGATCTCCCTGTCTGACTCTCACCTAACCAGTCTCTCTCCCAGGTGCTTGTAAAACTCTCAAGATGAATCCAAAGGAGTACCAGTACCTCAGCATTTTATCCCCAAGTAATATATCTTATATATAAATGGATTTTTAAAATCACCCTGTAAGTCTCAATAAGAAAAACGTGTTTATAAATTTAAGTTTTGTGGGCAGCCCGGGTGGCTCAGCAGTTTAGCACCACCTTCAACCCAGGGTGTGATCCCGGAGATCCGGGATCGAGTCCCACGTCGGGCTCCCTGCATGGAGCCTGCTTCTCCCTCTGCCTGTGTCTCTGCCTCTCTCTCTCTCTCTCTCTCTCTCTGTCTCTATGAATAAATAAATAAAATCTTTTAAAAATAAATAAATAAATAAATTTAAGTTTTGAAAATTGAAAACCATATGGCTCTAAACTTAAAAATATTTTTTCTTCCCCAAAAAGTTATGATTACAGTTATTGCTGTACACAATTGGTCAAAACAGTAGAAATATGTTACAAGTCTTACTCATTAATCTCAGAAATAAAGAAGTAAAATTGTATTGGAAATGCATCTTTTAGATGGATGTAATTTCTTTTTATTCATGTAAAACGTATCTGTTGAGAGAATAGGACTTATGGCTAGAATGAGAAGGATCCAGCATATCAGTATTAATATTATTTTTAAAGAAGAAAACTTGTCCACATAAAATATATATGGGATATATAGAATGAAAAAGTATGTATATAGGGAGGGGGAGAGGGAGAGAGAGCGATGGAAGAGTTTAGTTACAGCAGCATGACCTAATTCCTTAAATTCCCTCCAAAGTATACAGAGGAAAGAAGTCCACATAGTGATTTATCATAAAATATTTAATTTTGTTAAAAACTGAAAACCATCTGAGTTATGCAGGATTTGTTACATAGTGTTATGGACTGTTTGTTATGTAATCACTATCCGCATCCATCACTGTCTTTAACCAACACCATAGTTAAATTTGTCTGGTTTTGTTTTGGGGGAGGTTTTGTGTGTGTGTGTGTGTGTGTGTGTGTGTGTGTGTGTGTGTGTGTTGTTTTGCAGATTTTTTTCAGCAGGAACCAATCATCATCATCATCATATTAGGGATAGGTGACAGGTCTTTTTTTCTGAGGAACAGAAGAGTATCTAAAAGAGATGGGGAAAGAAGATTCTCGCGAAACTATCCACGTGCCTGTAAACCCCCTGAAAGGCCTATGGATCCCGGGAGACACAGGGCGCCCTGCTTAGGAATCACAGACTTGGATGTGTCGGGCCCGCAGGAGCACATGGACCACGCATCAGGGAGCGGCTGCAGGACACGGAGTGCTGGCCTCCAAGCCCTGGGGAAAACTCTCCTTGGCAATTTAAAGGGACACGATTTAGGCCGGGGGCGGGGGGAGATCAGATATTTAACAGCAGAATAAAAAGAGAAAAAAAGACTTGAGAAAGGCAGGAAAAAAAGAAGACTAAATTACAAACCCAAATACTGATGTAATGTTTCATTTAGTGAACATACGGTATTTAAATGTGATTCTATGTTGCATTTAAGAATAACCAGTAGCCTTAGCCACGCCGACACCACATGCCAGACACTGCGCATTTCTCATGCACATTTTTTGTTTATATTCATAGCGATGCTATGAGGCTCATACTCACTGTCTCCATTATATAGATGAAGAAACCGAGGGCTGAGAACACAAGTAATTTGTCCAAGGTTAGATAGCAAAGGGGTAACCCATATGGGCGTTAAAGCCAGTCAGCTTGGTTGCAAAGCCCCAGCATTCCCTCTGTTATTGTGCCCTTGATTATACTAGAGTTAGAAATGTAAATAGAGCCTGAAAAGCAGAAGAATGAGTCGTGTGTGTTTTTACTTTCATGGAGAGTGTGTTGGAAACGATCATAGTTCTCAAGCATGTGATCTCACACCACACATCTAAAATACCAATTCAATAACTTGAGCATTTATGTAGCCTAATCACCTTTTGGGAAAACTAAGAGTATTTCTTTGTAACTGAAATCAAATTGCCTGGATCAGGAAAAAATTTTGTGTCAAGTCAAATGATTTAAGAACACAAATATTCTCATTATTTGTTTTAGCTCATTGAAAATTGGCTTGCTGTAGGGCATGCCACAGAAAAAGTGAATTAATTAGCTGAGCCTAAATTAGGATAGTTTTTACTCATTCCCTGGAATTAGATCAGAACTCCAATATTTAAATAAGTTTCATGCTTCCCATGACATGAATAATTTTATTCATTTGTACTTCTTAACAAGCCTAAGCTTTAAAGCATACATTAAACTTGGAAACTCAGATAGAAGATTCGGTATGATTTAATCAGTTTCGTAGCTGGAAATTTTAAATTCTCCCACACGTATATCAGAGAATTGATCAGAAGCAAGGTGCAGAAATACAAAAGGCTGTGAATAGCATAAAATTTAATTATTTGCTTTGAATGGTAGAACCCTGATTGCATTACATTCAACCTTCTCTGAGAACGGGCAGGTTATTTTTATTGCCCTTTCTGGAATCTCTCAGTGGGATATAAAGAAGCAAAGAGATTTAACAGTAAAGAACAAAAGTTAAAGTTGTAAAAATTTTACCATTGGACTTTGTATATATATGTCTACTCATTTTCTTTATACGAATGCCATTGTTCACGCAGGTCACAACTATTTCCATTAAAGTTAAGACACAGGTCTTTTTTAAACCTCTAGTAAAATAAGGTCTGATGGTTGTTTGCAAAACCTTCCATCTTTTATTAATGGTCTTGAGTAGAAAATGACATCAAAATCTGCTAATATTTCCAACAGGAAATATACGTAATGGACGGCACAAAAATTTGCAAACGCGGACGCATTTGGCAGAAAGATACCCCCCTCTCGTGTATCTATAAATACTCTCGAATGAGTAAGAAAGTAAAATGGGAAAATATTTTTCATTTATGTTCTGGATATGTTACGCGGGGTATCTATTTTAGTCCTAATTAAGTTTCATGGTCAATCACAGAAGAACAGGAAATGTATTCATCATAAAAATAATGAGTTCTGGTTGTACAAGAAAGAAAATGATGGAGCAATTTGCCCTAACTGATGAGGGCTGCCGCGTTACAGTCGGTTGAACCCGCAGATGCATTACAACCCTTTACTATTTTCTTACACCTCTCATGTCAGGTACTTCCCACCGCTCTTTTACCAGTGTTCAAACAGAACTCATTCTTTTACATGGGATATTTCAAATGAGCACTTAAACATGATGCACAATTTAAAAGTTTATGATTTAGTACTATAATCAGATATACCAATGTCTTCTCATCGCGGTCCCAAGGACTGAGTTCTGGTTTCCCTGCCTCCAACCTCTTTCTCTCCCATTGCTGCCAGAGCCGTCCTTCTGAAGCACAGCCCGTGTCATAAAGGACAGAAGTCCCAGTATTTAGAGAAACAGGTGATATAATAAACAGTACGCGCCCTTTTATCCTGTGTGCTGCAGAGGGACAGCTCTTTTTATGTGAGAATTCAAAAAGCATTGCGTGAAATTCTTAAATGTGTTGTTTTAATTTAAAAAACCTAAGTGTCATTCCTTTTTTTTTAAATTTTTATTTATTTATGATAGTCACACAGAAAGAGAGAGAGAGAGAGAGGCAGACTCCATGCACTGGAAGCCCGACGTGGGATTCTGGGATTCGATTCCGGGTCTCCAGGGTCGAGCCCTGGGCCAAAGGCAGGCGCTAAACCGCTGTGCCACCCAGGTATCCCCCTAAGTGTCATTCCTTTGTCAATCTTGTAACATACAGCCAAGGTGTTTTGTTTCCTTGCAGGTGAGCTCGCTGGAATTGCTAGTCATTACCTTAGGGACACCTCACCCATAATGCATTGTTTGTAAATGCAATTAAGCAAGAACATAAAGACATTTGCAAAACACCTCAGGGTAGAACCCCAGGTTCCAAAATTTTCCTTGACCCCAAGCAAGTGGTTACCCTACATTAAATGCACCTGCAATGCTTCCAAGAAATTTTCCCAGATTGATTCGTTTATAAATATTCAACTTTGCTTTTATAAAAGTGAATCTATCTCTGTTTGCACTTGTAGTTCATCAGGGTGCCCCGCGGTAAGCATACAAACGCTTGCCTCAGGCACTGAGTTCTTGGGTTCAGCAATCAGTGTGCTTTAGGGAGGGCACACAGAGCATTGCTTAATACTGCACGCAGTTAAGTGGTGATTAAGAGGGATTTACGCACTGGAGATCGGAGTCCTGACCCTAATCACCTTTGCTAGTTCTGTCATCTTCAGTAATTCGTGGATTTTCATTTCCTCATACATAGAATGGATATAAACGTATCACTCTACCCTTCAGGATCCCTAAAAGCATCCAGTGAGACCACGTATGAGACTACATTCAGATACGTAAGATGACAGTGGGGCCATTGTACATTCGGCAGCACATGAAATGCAAGCTCTTCAGGATATGCTTCTGACATACCTTTTCTGGTTTCCCTTACTCCACAAACCCTATGCCTTTCCCCCCTCTTCTCTTCTTTCTCCCTCCCTCCACCACATGCTGCCCTAAGATTTCCCCCATCCCAAAATACGGGAATACATATGCATTCTAGCCAAATAAATAAGGCAGCTCATACTTCTGAGACTACAACCTACGTTCCCACGTGTCGTGATGTCTTTCCAAAGTAAATGCAAATATCCCCTCCCCATTTCTAAAGGAACCCCACTCATTCTCCCAAGCTCAGCTGAGAGGCCACCTATTTGGTGAAACCCACCTCACCTTCCTCCAGCTGAACAACCAACCGTCTCCTACTCTGGACCATCCCACAACGCAGCCCCTCCCGGCAGCCTGCTCTGTGTAACATTCTGTGTCTTTCCCCCTCGGCTCCTCCACTGAAGGCTTCCTGGAAAGCAGGAGCCAGTGTTTCTCTTTTAGGTCCCGCTCTAGGTCGCCAGGCACGCGGGTCTCCGTGAAGCAACTGCGGAACACAAGTGAGCCGAGTGGACTATGGACCACCATTGAAGGGTCAACACTGCTTCTCCTTTGAGTTGTTTTTGATTCCACGGCCCAATCTCAGGTATCCAGTAGGACACAGATTAAACACTTTGGTTCCTCACCAGTTTTTTAGGGGGAAGGTTATATCACTTCTCCACCTTACTTGATGAAGAACATACAACTACTCGGAGCCCCATTCCCATCAGGGAGTCGAGGAGCCATCAGTTACGATACCCTCCCCCTTCCTTTCTTTGCTGTCTCCTGTCCCTAATTTGTTAAGTCCCGTGTTCTCTATTCTAAATACATTCCATCCTGCCATCCTGTGAACCTGCTGGCAATCCCCTCTAACGGGAAAATCCTTCTTTACGGTGGTGTGGCCATCTGGAAAAACTGGCCACAAGTTTTTCCCTCCCTTGTAGGCGCCCGCCCCTCCTCACCTCCGCATTGTGACTTTACACACTTCCCCCCACCCCGAGGTGGAGTCTCTTTCCTCGCCTCTTGAATCTTGGTGCCGCCCCTGTGAAGTTCTTTGGTCAACGGAGCGTTAGCAAGTGTGATGCAAACAGTTTTAATGTCCTAAGACTACCGTAACACGTGACTTCAAACCCGGTGATTTAAGACAATAGAGATTTATTATCTCCCAGTTTTAAAGGTCAAAAGTCTAAAATCAAGGTGTTGGAGGGGCCACATTCCTTCTTCAGGATCTAAAGGACAATCGTTCCTCGGCTCTTCAGCTCCCGGTGGCTGTAGGCTTTGCTTGGCTTGAGGGTGTACAGCTGTCCTCTGGGTTCCTCTTCGCATGACTTCCTCCTCTTCTGTCTGTCAAATCTCCCTTTGCCTCTCTCTTATAAGGACATGTGTTGATGCGTGTAGGGCCCGCTTGGGTAATCCAGGATGATCTCATTTTGAGATCCTTAACTCAATTATATCTGCCAAGACTCTTTTCCCAAATAAGGTCACATTCAAAGGTTCTTGGGGTTAGGATCCAACATATCTTTTTGGGAGCGATCATTCAGCCCACGACACAAACAAAAGCTTGGAGAGAACTTGGCTTTTGGGGTTTGCTCACTGGCTGCTCCTGGGGACCCTGACATTACCACCACAGGACAAAGCACTGGGCAGCTGGCTGGGTGATGAGACACACAGGGCCCCACGATCCTGGCCAACCCCAGGCCAACAGCCAGGCATGTCAGTGAGGCAAGCTGGACCATCCAGCTTTAGCGGAGCCACAGAGATCAGCAGATCCTGCCCAGTCACCCCACAGAAGCAGAGGAACAATAAATAAATATATTTCTCATTTAAAATCACTAAGTGTAGGAGTGATTTATTATGAAGCAAAAGTCAACGACTTCAATTGGCTTTTTGTGGGTTTGTCCACATGACATCTTATTTCCTTATTTCCCTCTCTTTGTGGCATGGAGTCGGCACCTCTTTCCCTCATTAACTTCCTACAGGAGACAGAAGGTGACCTGAGAACTTCATGTTCCTTTATTCTGGGTGCTGGGGATGCAGTGAAATGCCTGCTGCTTCTGGTTTGACTTCTCCTCTTCGGACTCCTCCAGCTTCACTCCGACTTCCATCCCCAACACTGAAGATAGTCAGCCCTTTCTAGGGTGGGCAGGTCCCTAAGCATTCTCCTCCCCCCTTCTTGGCTGAATATATCAGGGTTGACAACCCTATGGTCCTCAAGGGAACGGACTTAGGATTTGAGGCCCCACCTATTTGAAAACAGCCCTTGAACCTCTGGTGTCTGAGGAACGGGCACACTTAGGCCCAGGCTGTTCCTACGTATTGGGAAACTGCTGATCTGGGACCAAGTGGTAGACCATCTCTGTTGGAAAGAGTAGGAAGGGGAGGGGAATGGAGACAGGAAACGCAGGGAGAGGACGTGATCGGGTAAAGAAACACCAAGCTCCCCCGGAGAGAGTTTTCCCATGTGGGGCCCTCAGGAGCTGGACAGAGTAAAGGAGGCCTAAGAGCCAGACAGACGGGTGTGAACCTGGACGTGGGTAAGCAGCTGTGAGACCAGGACCCCATGGTCCTGTCCTCTTCCTCCTTTCACATTTCTCCATCCTACTCCCTCCCACCTGATGTAGCTCAGGGAATGACACCACCATCCAAATAACGGCTAAGGGATCACCGTGAGCCGTCTCTGTCCTCTTTCTCAACTCATCACCCAAGCGCGTCTCTACCTCCCCACGGTAGGAACTTCTCTCCTTCTGTAGCCCCCCATCCCACCAACTAGGCCCAGGGAGCAGTCCTCTTACCTGGACGCCCAAGGGCCTTGCCTGTGCTCACGATCCTCCTCAGTACGTTCACACAGCAGCAGACCAGGCTTGAAAAGGTAAATCACATTAGGGAGCCCCTGCCCACTATCTTTCGGGGACATCCCTTCGCCCCTAGAAAAAAATTCAACTTCTTCACTTTGCCTATAAGTCTCGCATGATCCGGGCTCTCTCTCCTCACTACCCCTCTCCTTTTGTTCAACAGGATACACTTCCAGTACCGGCGATGCTCTGTGCCTGTGCAGGGACCAGCACCTCGGGCCGTTGGCATTCTCCACCTGCTGAGACTAATTCCTCACTGGCTCCTCAAATGCCACTCAGTCTTACCCATGAATTCTAGCCCAGATGTCGCCTCGTCGGGGAGATCTTCCTTCCTCTCATCACGCGGGCAACCCAGTTACTTTCTACACACCCCCCTTACTCATGTCATCCTCAGCCATCTCAAAAATCTGTAACTACGGAGTGGCAAAATGATGGGTGCAAAAATCTGGAATTAACCTGGCTGGGGCCGTCGGGTAAGCAACTGAGTCCTGGTTGTGGCTCAGGTGGTGATCTCCGGGTCATGGGGTCACGCTCAGCCCCGAGTGGGCATCAGACGGTCTCCCTCTCCCCCTACACCTCCCCACTGAGCTCTCTCTCTCTGTCTCAAACAAATAAACCTTCAAAAACAATCTGTAGTCACCTGTACTTGTCTGTGTGCAGGTAACGAGTTCCTCCTCTGTATTTCACCTCCCATCCCACAGAACAAACTCCACGGAGGCAGGGACGCTGTCCTATGTCACCAGCACCTAACACCATGTCTAGCACAGGAAGTCCCCAGTAAACACCTGCAGGAGGAAGGTAAAACCTTATTTAACCCATTAGAAACGACTCCTCTTTTTTAGACACAGGAATCGGTTTGGAGAGATTGAAAGACTTGCATGAGGTCAGACGGCGGGTACCAGAACATTCCCAGATGCGCGTGCATCCCCAGGCCCCCGGAGGTCATTGTGCCTTGGGATTTTCATTTGGGTCTTGTAGGTGCAGGGCTCTTAGATCCAGTGCTAGTGATTTAATTCTTTTTCCTTTACAGTAAAAGTGCAACCAGCTATTTGCTTATCACTCAGCCTGAAAAGGTGTCATCATTGTCTGATGCATATTTTAAAATCGCATTTCTTTTCACCATAGCAGTACCTCACGGAGAGCATGAAAATGCAGTATATTTCCTTAGCATACTGTTTTTCTTCTGTGAGGTAATGATTCCGCTCTGGGACTTGAATACCTATTCCTATTCTTTCCGTAGGTGGTTTGGGTGATCAAGCAACATGGGAAAATTCTCTTACCTTTCAAATACGTCAGGAATGAAACTTCTGGTAGAAACTATTTTGGCACAGTATTTTTTTTTTCTGGGGGGATGAGGGGTTCTAAGGAGAGAGAGCATCTCAAGCAGGCTCCCTGCTGGGCTGGATGTCAGCCCTGAGCTGGGGACCCAGGCCCAGGGGGCAGTCAGGGGCCTAATCTGAGCTGGGGACCCAGGCTCAGGGGGGAGTTGGGGACCTAACCCCAGCTGGGGACCCAGGCCCAGGGTGGAGTTGTGGTCCTAACCCCAGCTGGGGACCCGGGCTCAGGGGGTAGTCAGGGGCCTAACCCAAGCTGGGGACCCAGGGGGGGAGTTGAGGACCTAACCCCAGCTGGGGACCCAGGCCCAGGGGCTCGTGGGGAGCCTAACCTGAGCTGGGGACCCGGGTCCAGGGGCTAGTCCAGGGCCTAACCCGAGCTGGGGACCTGAGCCTGGGGGGGGAGTCGGGGCCCTAACCCGAGCTGGGGACCCAGGACTGGGCCCAGGGGGGGAGTCGGGGCCCTAATCCCAGCTGGGGACCGGGCCCAGGAGGGGAGTCAGGGCCCTAACCCGAGCTGGGGACCCAGGACTGGGCCCAGAGGGGGAGCCAGGGCCCTAACCCAAGCTGGGGACCAGGCGCAGGGGGGGAGTCGGGCCCCTAACCCGAGCTAGGAACCCAGGACTGGGCCCAGGGGGGTAGCCAGGGCCCTCCGAGCTGGGGACCTAAGACCAGGCCCAGGGGGAGTCGGGGCCCTAGCCGAGCCGGGGACGGGCCCAGGGGCGCCCCGTAAGCAGCTGAGCCCGGGGCCCTGCTCCGTGCTGCGTGGACCGGGCGGCGGGGGCTGCGGCCGGGGCGGGGCGGCCCTGCAGGAGACCCGGCAGCCGGGGCAGCGGGTCCGAGAGGAGGCGCCACGCGCGGGCGCGAACACGGGGACCGGGGCCCTCCGGGGCGGCCCGAGCTCCAGCTCCTGCAGGCGGGCCTCAGGGCGGCTGAGGCTGGGCGCCGCGGGGGGCCGGCGGGGGCGCATCCGCGGGGGAGCGGGGCCCCTCGGGGCAGGGGTGGGGGTGCAGGGGGGACCGGCCACCCCCCACAGCTCCCCCCCCCCGCCCGGGCGCCCCGGGAGCCACGGCCTCAGCCTCGGGCGCACAGCGGGGTCGCGGCCAGGTCAGGTGCGCGGCCTCCGCAGGGCACCCGGGGTCACGGCATCGAGTCCCGCGTCGGGCCTGCAGGGAGCTGCTTCGCCCTCCGCCTGGGTCTCTAACTCTCTCTGTGTGTCTCTCATGGATCAATACATGGCATCTTTTTTTTAAAAAGGTGTATAATCCAAGAGAAAAAGCAGCTCTGCACCCCCCCCCCACCACCCTGCAGGCCACGAGGCCCTGGTGCAGTATCTAAAAGGGTCACTTGGGGGCAACGCGCACCCTTGCTTGGAGTTCCTCCCCACAAAAGCCTGCGGTTTCTTTCAAATTTGCAACCGCATTTCAAGATATGGGAGGGAAAGGCCGTATTTCATTTGAAACTTAGGATGCATAAATCACGTAAGACAAATGCTGCTCAGGTTCCCTCCCGAAGGAGCGGAAGGCTGTCTTCTTTCAGCAGACACAACACTTCCACCTCGTTGGCACATTTTGGGGCTATTTTACATTTAGGATTTGTCAAGGTCCTTGACATAGACCTCAGAGAAGAGAGGAGATGCTCAACACAAGGTGCTTGAGGTGGCGGGTAATGGGATAAGCTGCCAGGCGTCCTGGTGGGAAATTATTTTGTTTCCATAACCAGAGTAAAATCGTAAATATCATCCGTCTCCTCCACCGGACGCACATTTTATAACAGACTTAAGCATGAGAGAGCTATTTGTTTTTTGAGACACTGACTGCTATCGTCTTCACTGTTAGGACTTTGCATTCACCTATCTCTTTATAAAGAGTTTTTTTTTTTTTTTTTTATTACTAGTTGCTTTTGCAGCAAATCTGATGAGTGGAGTCTCTCTTCCAAGTCATTTCTCCTCCCCTGTCTTCTAAGCACTAGGTATTGTGTCAGGCGCTCAAGGTGTGTTTCCTTTTTAAATAAAAATAAGTAAGTAAAATAAATGAATAAATAAATAAATAAATAAATAAATAAATAAATAAATATAAGTAAATGAATAAACGTAATCTCTTCTTTCAAGGACTTTAAGCATATTGAGGCCAATAAGGTTTTCTTCCTCATGTTTGTTCTCTTGACTTTTTTGCTGACTTTATCTGACTTTTTTTTTTTTTTCTCCCAACATGTTTTCCTGTCCTCAGAAGATATTTACCATTACACAGTAATGGAAAACTCAGGTAAGCCTTGTCAAGGTCTAGGAATCAAGATGCATAGAATTTGTATTATTTTTATTTTTTTATTTTTTTATTTTTTTTTTAGATTCATAAAATTAAATTGAGTCACTCTAGGTGCCTGCGCAGAAGTGGAAAAATTCAGGAAGACTGCAGAGAGTTTTGCCTTAATCCATGGGTCCATCTTCACATTCTTTATTGGATGGAGGGTACTACAGGAAGGGATTACAGCAGCTCTGTAATCTAGGCACCGATGGATGATTAATAAGTACTTATAACATTGCTTAATTAGTGCTTTTTCCATACTCCTTTTTTTTTTTTCCTCTAAACAGTGTATCTGATCTTTATTTTCTCTTTATTGTGATCACCGAGGTGTAACCAGAGTGACACTCTGATGCTGGACCAGCCTGCATCGATTAGTCTGTGAGTTTCTGTGAGGTCCACATGCCACAGACTCCGAGGCCCTGGTTTGCAGAAGGGACATCTGATCCCTCCAGGGATCTTTCTGGGCCCTTCTCTCGTCCTCTCACAGGCATCCACTAGATGACGCCAGAGAGAAGCGGGCTTGAACAGGAGCCGGGGAGAAGAGCCGCGAAGGAGAAGGGACCTACACATCCTAACATCCACATGCCACTGAGAAACTAACTCCCTTTTCTTCTTTCGAGTATTCTGAAGGGACACACTGACCTCCCCTGATTTCACGCTGAAATCCCTGAATATTAGCTAACCTCCATTTTTCTGGACATACAACTAATACTCGCCCATCAGTTTTCTAGTGTTAAAGGAAATAATACTTAGAGATTTATTTATTAGGGTTAAGTGCTACATCATGTTGTCATTGTAAGACATTTTATATATGTGTCATATATGTGTGTATATATGTATGTATAATGCACACATTCTAGTTAATTTTATTTGCTTATATTAACCAGTTCACTACATTAGTTCAGAAGATATGTCTGAATTAACAAAGATGTTATAGGTAAATTCATCATCTTTATCTTTTTTTTTTTTTTTTTAGTATATGTGCTGCCGAAGCGAACACTCATCTTTATCTTTTGATGCAGAACCTATTCTCAACACTACTTTGCCAAAATGAAAGTTTTTGTGTATGGTTTAATCAGGTACCTTTAATAAAAATGATAGTGATAGACCATCATTCACTGATAGACATTTTTTGAGTGCCTGCCATGTGCCAGGCATTTTCTGAGGCTCTCAGGGATACAGGCACATTGTTCGCTGTCCTGAAGCTTATGGTCATGTGTTTAAATGATCATTTGTGATCAAATAAACATGACTATGATTAAGGAATAATTCTCTTCCTATTTAGGATAATCCAGGTGCAGTATTAAGAATCAATGAATGTATATAATACCTGACAAACCTTTTACGGAACAAAGCTAGGAATGAATAAATGAACGAGTGAATGAAAATTTTCAAAATAAGAGACGAACTTGCATCAACAGTATCAATGCAAAATAACAAAATTGTTTTAAAGTCATGTTTGGTTGCAAAACAATCACTCTTTTGCTGGAGCAGATATATCTCTTAAATAATATTCAACACCGGTATGGGCTGATTAGAGAGATATATTTTCCTTTTCAATCATTATTTAGTTCTTATTTTGTCAGCTTCGGTCACAGGTTTATTTAATTTTATGCTTGTCGCCTATAATTTTTATTTATATAAAGTCAAACCTTACAAATGAACCCCCTGATGCAGTTTTTAAATCTGATCCAGGTGAGAGTAGATGAAGTAACACACGAACTCCTTTCACAAACTCCCGAGAGCGGCCTTTTAGTCACCTTCTTCCTACAAGCTGACATAGGTCTCCGGGGCCTTGCAGAAAGGCCCGATGCTCAGTGGAGAAGCCTTTACAAGGTCAGTTCCACGGTCTGCGGTTTTAGACGTAAGATGAAGGTCAGAAGAAGACCATGTCCTGAGGCCGGCGGCCGCTGCAGGTAACTGTACCTGCATCCCGAGGCATTCCTCATCTTCACCCTGGGATACAGAAGCCGTCTCAGCGCCCCATGGAAGGCTCTGCACAAACCCTGATGCGCAGCCAGGCTCGCTGCATCTCGGCAACATCCCCGAAAAGAGTAAGAGACGCAGGTATTCTTGGAAAAAGGTCTTGGTAGATGGCAGCGTTCCTGGCCTTGCTAAGACTCCCGCTCTCCTCGCACACTCGCTGGTCCCCTGGGGGTGGGGGTGGGGGACGGCGGGCCCCGTGGAGCAGCGATGAGCCCCCGGAGGCCTGCGGTGCTGCTGGAGCCCAGGGGTTAGCGCTGCGGCCGGGCCGGGGCCTCCACGGGGGCCGCACAGGCACTGACCCGTCCCCGGCTTTCCCCTTTCCCTCAGGGCGACCCTGCCCAGAAACTTAGATTATGACACCTGTGTCCCGCGCTCGCCGGAAAGCCTCTGGGGGACCCCTGCGAAGTGAGAGGGTGAGGCCACCAGCTGCCCCGGGCAATTGCTTCCCGCCGTTGGTGCCCTTCAGTGCCGCAGCCACCGGGCTCAGCACCCTGGCGTTGCAGAAGGTCCAGAGGTCCCGGGTCACTAGGATGCGGGCCTGCAGCCAAGAAGACACCTTATGCCGATTAGGTTTCAATAAAAAAGAGCACATGGTCTCCAAATAAAGACAATTTCACTTCTCCAAAAAATAAAGTTGTCCGTGATCCTTGATGGAACTCGGTGCAAGACACACTCATCAAGAACGGGTTAGGGTCAAGGATGAGCTGGTGCCGGTGGCAACAAGTGAGCATCCGGAAATGTGCCGCGGCGGATCCAAGGATGGATTTGGACCCGGGAGGCGCGTCTGGGCGAGGCCTGCTGTGCTCACAGGCAGAGGGCATCTCCAGGCCTCAGAAGGGAGTCCGAGCCTCACCACCCGCCCCCCCACCCAGGGCTTCCTCCCTGCTGGGGGACCACAGAGGGTGGAGGGCGAGCCGGGACTCCGGGACTCCGGGACTCCGCAGCAGGAGCCAGATCTGAACTTAAGACCTGTCTTGCAGTTAATCTGTACGACCCACGTATAAAAACAGCCAGGGAGGCATTTGACCAAAAGTCACCAATTACAACTTGTACAACGGTCCCGCTCTGGAATTCATAGATAAAACTGGCGTCTTTGAGAACGGGAAGCTTTTTAAGCAAAGTCTTTAAATTAGAATACTGCTTAAAAATGGGTTTATTACATTCACCAAGAACACAACAGTGCCTCAGCAGCCTAAACGATTGTTTTAAAACTGAATCGAAGAAAAAAAAAAACTGAATCGAAGGCTATAGTAAGCGAGAGTCACACATGCTATTAGTTTTCGTCCCTTTTTCTATCTTTGCCCCGACTTTTAAATTTGAACCTCCTTTGCAAACACCTAACACTTAAATTTGAAATTATTTTTTACTGTTATAGAAGGAGATTTTTAGGAAAAAAAAAAAAGTTTAGTTTACAAAGCAAACTACTTGTCATTTTCTAAAATTTGCATTTCTTGATATTTTTCAACTCCCTCCGAAGCTTTAGTAGAGAGAGTATCTCAGCAGCAAACCTAATTGGAAATAAATGAGCTCCTAGTTATTTCTGTTATTACTCTCATACCTCCTTTAGCTGCCTGAATATTCTATAAATGGCCACTGATAACCAGTTTAGTGAGTCTGTCTCGCTGCACAGTGCATAAATCACTCCTGGGTTAACTAAGTCATTCAGCCTTTGAATCGAGAACTCTGGACACACGCACGCACGTACACGACTATGTTTTGTGGGATTTAAAAAAACAATGTTCAATAAAACTTTGACATTGCATAGTTGGGCTTTAAAGTGAATCTGGGCCCTGTCTTCTACACTAGCACTGAGAGCCATTTCCAGGCATTTTTCACATCTAAAAATATCAGGAGGAAGCAGTATTTTGGAAGGTGGTCAACTGATGTAACAGATAAGTAGAATCTATTTGTTTTAGCCGAAGCAATAAGTACTTCACTTGAAGGGTGAATAGATACCCCCTTGTTTCCAGCAACCTACCCGAAGCATCAAGTATCGTCGCTTTGACCTCGTAAGGAAATAATCACTGTCTGGCGCACGAACCCAGGAAGCTGCACTGCCTCCCTTGGAGAGCAGACAACAGTATCGTCCAGAATAATCAGGCAAGATCCTGACGTGACAAATCCCAAGGAGAGGGTGCGGGTGATGAGGCCTGCTGCTTTCCTGTGCTACGTCTACTGCCCGCCTCCGTCCTATGGGCGACAAGGGTATGACTAAGAAACAAAAGAGTGAATAAAGCACGAAAGTCCGAGGAAAACCGAGTCACGGAGAGCCTTCTTGTCTCACGCTTGGTCTTCAGGAAATACGGTTGTCTCCTTTCCTGCGCAGGGGCGAGGCCACCAAGGCTCCCGGTGGATGCCTGAAACCAGGGGGACCGTGGATCCCTCTGAGCACTATGTATTCTTTCCTAGACATACACACCTAAGATAAAGTTTATTTTATAAATTAGGCTCAGTAAGAGATTAACACAATAATGGTAAAATAGGACAACCGTAACAACGGGCTATAATAAAAGTTAGGTGAGGGTGGTCTGTCTCTCAAAGCACCACATCGTGCTGTACTCGCCCTCCCTGTGATGACGTGGGATGATCAAATGCTGACGTGAAGGAGGAAGTGAAGCGCAGGATGTAGGGCCTGTGACATAGCATCAGGCTACTACGGACCTTCTGCTGACTCATCACAATCACCAGGGCACCTGGGATGCCCTATCGGGCAAGTGTCTGCCTTCAGCTCAGGTCGTGACCCCAGGGGCTGGGATGGAGCCCCAGGTCGGGCTCCCTGCTCAGGGGGGAGGCTGCTGCTTCTTCTCTCTCTGCTCCTCCAAGCTCATGTTCTCTCTCTCTCACTCTGCTGTTTCTCTGTCTCTCTCTCTCTTTCTCTCAAATAAATACATAAAATCTTAAAAAGAAGAAGAAGAAGAAGAAGAAGAAGAAGAAGAAGAAGAAGAATCATCTGCTTCCAGAAGTCTTTAGGGGGTGGAGGCAGAGTGGACTCAAACTGCAGAAATCAAATGTGCAGGTAAGGGAGGCTACTGTACATAAAAACTACGACAAAAAAAAAAAAGTGTTTCTACTGGGCTTAGGGGAGGTGATGCTTAAAGAAACAAAAAAAAAAAAAAAGGGAAGGGGGAGGCTTCAAAGGAATAAATAATAAAAACCTATGTGAAGGGGATTGTGAAAGCTGTTTGGGACCGGTCTGGCCAGTGGTGGCAAGGGCCAGGACCTCTGGAGTGTGAGGATGGTGGGTTTTGGATGCTTCTCCGAGAGGCCAGGATGGAGGAAAGTGTTGTTATTTCCCTCGTGCCTCTCCCCTGGGATCCCCTAAGGACATTCACTGCCTCCCCATTCCCGTTTAGGATGTAGAGTCCACCCCGGGAATCAGGTTGCTTAATATGGGGGAGAGGGGGATTAATGTCCTGCTCAGGTGAAGACTTGATGAGGAGAAGCGTGAGGTTATATCACTTCTGACATTCACTCCTCCACCCTGTTCTCTCAAACCTCCCGTTTGATGGATTATAAGGGAGAGAAGTGCCTCCCCTCCAAGGCTTTACTTCCTAAGAGTTTAGGGCGTGAAATTCTGACCAGAGGAACCAGCTGCCGAATGGCAGCAGAGGGAAGTGATCAAAAGTGGTTTTCTGACGCTTGGACCCCATCGCCTACCATGTCCTCGGATACACCCACAGGACTGGCCTTCTGCGGAAGGTGTACCAGCTGCAGTAAATCGTATCTGCAGGAGAACTGAAGCGCAAGGAACAAAATATGGGCCTTGTGGAAAGTACAGCTGCCTCCAGTAGGGGGCAAACAATGGAAGAGAAAGACATGATCTACCTTGGCTAATAGACTAGGGGCCCTGTGGTGCAACAGAGAGCGCACCGACCTCTGAAACTAATGCACTAAGACCTTTTAAAAAGCACGACTAAGATACTCAAGGAAATAATGGAAGGCAGTAGCGAAATGAAATGTGAAAAAAAAAAAAAAGAAAAAGAAGTCATTAAAAAGAGCCAAGAGGAAATAAAGTAAGAAATTAATGAATGCAAGTAAAAATGGGCATCCTCTTAATGGGCATCAGCACATAAAAGGAAGAGGTCACAATGTGGACGACAGAAGAAAGAAAGAAAACACAGTGAGAAAAAGTGTTTCAAGAAATAATGAAGACAAACTTTCCAGAATTAAAGGGTGAAAACTTCAGGTCCTAATTGGAAACACTCCATAAGAAGAGAACGAGCCCAGGAGGATGTTGTACACAACCAGAAGAAGTCACTCCTAGTTTATACAGGTTGTACTAGAAAGCTGAAAATGAGCGAAAGTTATTCAGTTCTATTTTTCCAGTAATCTCAACTCTAAAAACTAGAGGAGGGAAATATAATACAGCTACAGGCCCATATCATTTATGAACGTAGACATGGAAGTCAGAACTAAACAAATCCAGCAGAGCAGGGCTCCTGGGCGGCTCAGTCGGTTCAGCATCTGCCTTTGGCTCAGGCCATGACCCCGGGGTCCCGGGATCGAGCCCCACATCGGGCTCCCTGGGAGCCCGCTTCTCTCTCTCCCTCTCCCCCCTGTTCATGCGCCGTCTCTCTCTTTCAAATAAAAATCTTAAAAAAGAATCAAACACTGTTGAAAAATAGCCCCAAATAATCACATAGGTTTTATCTCAGTGACGCAAGGACGTTTTATTAAAAGAAAATCCACTAATGTCATAAACCACAAAAATAAACTTGAGGAAGAAAAAAATCATATAATTTATTAATGCAGCACAAAGCATTTTTGCAAAGTTCAAAATCTATTTACGGCAAAGCCTCCTAGCTGACTAAAAATAAAAGGGAACTTATTTAACTTAGTTAAGTTTATAAATCCATCCCTCGCAGAGTTACACTCTAAAAAGGTTTATAAATGAAATCATATGATGTCTGGGAATTGTTTCAAAATAAACTATTGTCTGGGAAGGAGAGTGGAGACGGTGCAGAGGAAACAAAATTGTCCATATATTGCAATAGTTGTAACATGGTGATGGATCCAGTGTGGCTCCTTCTTCTATTAGTCTCATTACCTTGGCAGCAACTATGAAGATTAAAAACCAAAAACGTACCACAAGCATTTTACTTAGTAGAGAAACTTGTGGGGTGGCTGGGTGGCTCAGTGGGTTAAGTGTTTGTCTCCAGCTCAGGTCATGATCCTGGGGTCCCGGGATTGAGCCCTGCACCGGGCTCTATGCTCAGCGGAGGGCCTGCTTCTCCCTCTCCCTCTGCCTGCCAACTCTCTCTCTCTCTCTCTCTCTCTTTCTGACAAATAAATAAATAAAATCTTTTAAAAAAATAGAGAAACTTGAGTTTCATTCCTTTTAAGATGAAGTACAGTTCAAGAAAATTTAATGATCATTTCTACCTTTAAAGATAGTAGTGGGTGTTCTGACCAAACAGTAAAGGAAAAGAAGAAGCAGGAGCCGGAGCAGAAGCAGGAGGAGGAGGAGGAGGAGGAGGAGGAGGAGGAGGAGGAGGAGGAGGAGAAGGAGGAGGAGGAGGAGGAGGAGGAGGAGGAGGAGGAGGAGGAGGAGGAGGAAGGAAAGAAGATACATAAGAATTAAAAAGGAGATTAACATGACATTATTTGCAGATAAAATGATCATCTGCCTTGAATGCCCAAATCCACTGGTATTAGTGATAAAATTATTGCAAAAAATTTACCAAATACAAGTTCAACTTCAAAAACAGTATTTATCTATCCTAGCAATAACTGAATAGACAATATAATTTCAAAAAGAATATCAACAAATATTCTAAGGAATCTAGAAATAAACATAAGTGAAAACATATAAGATCTTTATGGGGAAAAAATTTTAAAGTCTAATAAAAGAAAAAGAAAATGATCTTAGTAAATAGAGATGATATTATGAACATTCAATTCTTCAAAAATTGGACTATAAATTCAATGTTTATTGAAATTACTGTATGATTTTTTAAAAAATACTTGATATTCTAAAATATTTATGAGGAAATAAATGTCTACTACATAGCTAATTTAATTTCAAAAAGAAAAAGTAGAAGAGAGGGACCCCCTTGCCAGATACTAAGATATACATATGCTGCAAAAATAATAAAAACAAGGGAGCCAACTGGAACAGAAGAGAGAGCTCAGAGGCAGTCCCATATGCAAATGGGAACTTATGCAATAAAGGTGATATTAGATTCATGGGAAATGATGAGTTTTTAGCCTGTGGAAATTGATTATATAGAAAAAGAAATCTGGCTCAAAGGTGAACTCTAGTTGAATAAAATATTTATCTGTCCAGAAAAAAATGATAAAGATAATAGAAGAAAATGGAGAAGCCCACCCCGTGATTTAGAGATAAGAAACAATTTCCGGAACTAAATCTCCAAAGCAGAAATTATAAGGAAAAATTAATTTGACTAATCAACTGAAAATTCCTCATCAACAAAGGATATTATGGATAAAGTTAACAGATAGATGACAAATTTGCAAGAGTAAAGTATCACTTGTGACCTGCAGCAAGCCTGAAAGGTCAAGTATTGGGCAGGTTGTAGGGACACGGAGAGACTGATCATGGCATAGAAATGGAAACAGGCCTTCTGGAGGGTAAGCTGGCATTATTTAATTCTACCAAATGAACCCATATCCTATGACCTAACATGTCTAATGACGGGTATATATTGTCCAGAAAAATCAGATGCAGATTCATAAAGAGTCTGAAGCACTATTTGCTTTAGTCAAGAGTTGGAATAATCAAGATGTCTATCACTGGGTAAGTAAACGGATGGAACACATGACTGTACATCAGTGAAGAGTAACACAGAAGGTGTGCACATAACAGCGTGGATGTTTCCTTCTTAAAAATGTGGAGTTCACATAAAAAAGTTCAAAGAAAAAAATCTCTAATACAATACAATTTACATAAATTAAAAGCACATGTGTGCATAACACAACTGCATATTTTACGATAATCTAAATGAAAAGATACACATTAAATCATTTTCGATAGCCTTTGAGGAGCAAGGGAATTGAATGGAGAATGGGGATAAAAAGGGTTGCATAAATAGTTGTGGGAGACTTGCACCGACTGCTGTTGCAATTCTACAAGAATGGGGATTTTGGACTGTGGTGAGTAAACATTTGTTGAATGCCTGAATGTGACATGACTTGAGGAATTCAATTCCTTTTATCTCTCTGTACCCGACTTCCAAATATTAGGTTGTATCGTATGAAATTGCAATTTTTTTATAGGTCAAACATGACCAAATATCAGCAATTTCATATAATTCAATCTAATAGGAAGGGAAATTTGAAAACAATGGAAGGTACTTGGGGAAATACAAACAACCACTGTAAAGACTAGTGGGAGATAACATGAAAGGCAAACCAACCTTGATTCCACTTTTTCATAATTACCTAAAAACCGCGTACATTGATATAGTTAAGATGACTGTCCTTAAAATAAAGTGCCCTTAAGACTTCCATCAATACTATTTCCTCAAAATGTCAGCCACATATTATACTAAGGAATACAGCACCTGCATCGTTTATCACGCTGATTTTTTTTAATTGACAATATTTAAATGGGCCATTTAAAGATTTTTCACCATGAGAAGATTTTTCAGAATTTACAATGTAGTTTATATAAGATAAATTCTGAAAAACATTAGGGTCAGTCGCTTCTGAATCTCTTGAAACTATTAAAGGCACTTGTACATTCTTTTTTTGAAAACCACTTTATTATGATAGAGATACAAAACGTTGTACATATTTAATACATACAATTTGATCAGTTTGGAGAGAAATATACCCGTGAAACCATCACTACATTCAAGCCATAAACACATCTATTCCTTCCAAATATATATGTATGTGTATATACATACACATGTATGTATATGTGTGTTATTTAGTGATAAAGACATTTAACATAAGATCTATTCTCTTAGCAAATCTTGGTGTTATTAACCGTAGCCACTATTCTGTATATAAAACTCTAGGACACATTCATCTTGCATAACTGAAATTCTGTACCAGTTGACCAATCCTTTCTCACTTCCCCTTCCCTGAGTCCCTGGTAACTACCATTCTATCCCCTGCTTCTGTGAGTTTGACAATTTTAGATTCTCATGTAAGTGGGATCGTGTAAGTGGGATTTGTTCTTTGAAGGAATTTTTGATTTTAGAGAAATAATTGTTCAGTGGACAGATAAAATGGGAAGAAACTGAAAGAATATACAAGATAATTATTCTTTCAATGTTTTCCCATTTCCTCTTGCCTGTCTTCTGAACAATTATTTCTGTAAAATTGGGAACTTCTTAAAATATACCCAATGTGTTGTCACTAGATGTTATTTTCAACTGAGGTGACCTGAGTTACCTTTTATAACTAAACTTTTTGCGGTCGTGACTAAGTTCTTCCCAGAAAACTTCCCCATCATGCTCTACGTCATGGCTTGGTAGCTTAGGCACACTTGAGAGCTTTGTTTTTCACTCAGGAACTATTCCATATTGATTATTGTAATGAAATAGGTGTTTTGCTTCCCACGAATGAAGAAAAAAAACTAAGGGAAAATAATATCTTCATTTGTTGCAATGATTATATTATTCTTGAATAAGTGGAAAGTCAAGAAAACAGAATACCACTGAGGATTAGTTTTGTAATGGGTCAAAGAATTGAACTATAATCACGGACTGAGAAAACCAGATGTAGCTTGTGTGATCCCTAGCGAATTAAGCTGTTTCCAATTCTTTTTTGAACCTGCACCTATTAAATGAAAATCTCTACTTGCAGCAATAAAATGATGCAATCTTCGTTCAATGGGATTTGATAATCATAAAGGTCAGAGAAAGGCAGCTCAACTCACTTTACTTATCTTCAGGATACTTTGAGTGAAATGACAGCTTTGATGGAAATTTTACCTTGACAGTGAAGCGTTTTTTCTTTGGTGGATTCCAAACTGTGCCAGTTGAATGAATGAATGCACGCAAAGGTGATAAGGATGTCACCAACACGTATGCTTTAAGAATCACAGATAATTCTTCCGTTCTGAAGATTGTGTCATGTGGAGCAAGGACTGTTGTTTGATTCCTAAAAAATAAACCATCATAGTTGATGCTCCATAACTCAGGGTATGTCATTTGTGAATTACCTTGAAGTTTTGTACACTCATCTGTCCTTTATTGGACCCCAGCCTTCAATGTGTGGGTTTCCTTCAACAATTTCACTGTTTATTAGCATCACTATCAGGGGATATACAGGTACATGGAGAAGGGATCAAATTAATTAAGAGTTCTCTACTCTGGTAGACTTTAATTAAATTTCTTTTGAAAGAAAGGAAGGTTGGAAAATAATACCTAAAATAAGGTTTAAAGATTTGAAAATGTGGACTACTACTCAGCCATCAAAAAATGAAATCTTGCTATTTGCAATAATGTGGATGGAACTAGAGGATATCATGCTAAGCGAAATAAGTCAATCAGAGAAGGATAACTATTATATGATCTCACTCAAATGTGGAATTTAAGAAATAACAGGAGATCATAGGGGAAGAGAGGAAAAAATAAAATAAGATGAAATCAGAGAGGGAGACAAACCATAAGAGACTTTTAATCAGAGGAAACAAACTGAGGATTGTTGGAGGAAAGGAGGTAGGGGGGTGGGGCACCTGGGTGATGGACATTAAGGAGGGCACGTGATGTAATGAGCACTGGGTGTTAGATAAGACTGATGATCACTGACCTCTACCTCTGAAACCAATAATACATTAAATGTTAATTGATTGAATTTAAATTTTTTAAAATTATCGAAAAAAAGATTTAAAAAATGTAAATTGGTCGTGTATGTATGATTACAACAAAGGTAATACAAATGAAGGAATAGTGAAGATATTTTCCAGTCCTACGCTGACCTGCCTTTGCTCTGTCTTTTCCTTGACAAGAAAAAAACAGTCTATTTTTCAATGGCGAACAGGTCACCAAAACTATGACAAAAAACATTCCTCACTAGTCTGATTCTATCCAATAACTGTCACCACGGATAACTGTGGGTTGATTTAAAGGATAAAGTATGAAGATCATACTTCAGTCTACAAAGGAAAACTAACACTAATAGTTTGTGATGAAACAAATATACTTCCATCATCAAAGATACCAAATGTTTAACTATTTGCTTTTTGCATGATGTTTCTATGTCTCAAATATCTAAATTTGATCACTGAAAAGATTGTGCTATTTCAACTTTTGAAGTTTAGGCAAGAAGGAGATGCATGTGATTCTTCAATAAATACTATTAACTGCAGAAATACTACCTAATAATTATAAAATTAGATGGGGTAAACAATTTTGTCTCTTGGATAAGATTATGAAAATCTTTTAATTTTTCACTATAATTTATCTACATTACAAAATCATTTTCCTGGAGGTAACTTAAATAATTTGGTACCCCGCAGATGCATCCTTAGATTCTAGGATGCATAAAAAAAAAATTAACTAGAAAAAAAATTCATTCAGCCATACTCATAGACTAGGGCAATGTCATTTGAGTATAAAATGGAAGTTAAAATTTTATAGTCCCACATTGTCAAGGTTTCAAATTCAATTTCCATTAATGTAACTTCCCAGATAAGAGTCCTATTTACCCATAGAATGTTTATTCTAAGGCAGGAGAGGTTTGAATTAGTCTAGAAGAAAATCAATGATGGCATTCTTTATTAAGAAGACATAATTGAAATTTTATGTAACAGAACCTAATAATTCAAACATGGAATACCCTCTAGATATCTTCAGGGATTTTTCCCTTGTTAGCTGTCTCTAAATATGCATGCTGGATATAACAATTCAGAATGATTAGCTTACAACTGTTCACGTCGCCAGTCCCATGGTTTCCACATATGAGGCTTCACTGCTTTTAAAAGGTGACTGGAAGTGCTTGGCTTTGACTGTATGCTCTGATCCAGACACACAGACGGGCTCACCGGAAGTCGCAATTCTGAAAAAAAATTCAAAAGAGCAAAAACCAGTCATTCTATTGTTTCTTTTCAAAATGGCTCCAAAATAGTGTTTGCTGTGTTCATCTACAGGGTCTATGGGACATACACAACCAAGTTGTTTCCCCATTCTGAATCAAAGTTAGATCCACTAAATAGTGCATGTTTAGAGATGCCTTTTTTTTATATATAGTTTATTCTCTTCCAATAGACTAGGAGAGTCTTGCTCAGAAAGGGAGGTACATACGGTGTCTCCAACTGTCCTGCACCAGGCAGATCTATCCTCCACACACACAAGAGATGCACTCTTAAATATGGGGAATGGCTGCGGGAGCTGACTTTTGCTTGTGGTAAGAACATTACATGGACAACTTGAGTTGATTTCGGGACAATCCTGTCCTTCATGTGCTACAGACTCTGTCATGCTTCATGATCTTGGTCCTTTACTCAACAACAGTGCTTTATTATTCTGTAAAATATTATTTAATAATTTTTAAGGTATCTAACACTGAAGACCAACAGTACTGCTGTACTCCAGAACACTCATTGATATTTAAAAAAAAATAAATGTATTGAATGTGCATGGTTAGAAAAATCAAATTGTATAGGATGTTATCAAATTGGAAGAGAAAGGAAGCATCCAGCGATCCCCACCCTCCCCAATCTAGGACCTCTCTCAGTCGCAGCCAAAGCCTAGATATTCACTTTTGAAGTCTGAATCAGTGCATGATGGATACAATGTGTATAATTCTGCAATATGTAGATTGATATAAATATCAGTATATCTATATAACTTATATATGCAGGCATTTCTGCTTTTTAGATTATCCAAAAGAGACATTATGGTAGTCCCCTTTATCTATAGTGTTGCTTTCTTGAGTTTCAGTTACCTGTGCCATTCACCTCCCTTCACCTCATCACTAGGCCTGTTAGCATCCCACATCATCACAGGGACCAGTGCGGTACGTAACATACTTCAGGAGAGCCGGACCACATTCACATAACTTATCACAGTCCAGTTGTGATCGTTCTTTTTTATTATCTGTTATTGCTGTTAATCTCTTGCTGTGCCTAACTTATAAGATAAACTTTATTTTGGTGTGTTCATATAAGAAAAAACATAGTTCATACAGGGTTCGCTACTACCTGCCATTTCAGGCATCCACTGGGGGGTTCTGGATTGCATCCTCCACACATAAGGGGGAGTTATTGTATAATGGTCCAGGTCTGGCTTATTTACCCCCCCACTCCATCCTCGAATCCTTCCCATTTGTGCCTATATAGAATTAATTACATTAACCTTCTTAATGGCTTGGGGTGTGCTGTTAAATGAATATACATTTGTTTTAATCACTCTCTTACTGCTGTGTATTCAGATTATATTTGTGGCATTTTTCTTTTGTTATTTCAAAGATACTGCAATGAATGCTCTTCTAAATCTATTGTGGCGTACTTTTACAAGTTTATCTAGGGGCAAATTCTAATCCGTATGGGTAATTGCCAGATCAACAAATAACCGCATTGTGAATTTGATAGGTATTACTGAGTTGGCTTCCAAAAAGGTTGTCCCGATTTCCACTCCCTCCAACAGTGTATGAGAGTTGTTGTTTCCTTACTGCCAGGTCGCAGTGATTTATTTTTAAATTATACAACCTATCTAGCTCTCAAAATGGAACAAAGCCTTTAAATTATTTTTCCCCCTTGTGCACGTTTCATCAATACTAACATAGTCTAATTTAAAACACTTCACACTCTTAAGTAAAAGTCAGCAGAAGTCAAGCTGTTCAATGTATTCCCATATCTCATTATTTAGCACAGTGTGATCTTTTTCAAAAAATGATAGCCTATTTGTAAGGCTTCCTTATTAATGAAGTTCTAATACATCATAATAAAAGAAATACTCAAATTGCTTGTTTCTGGAGGTGACAAATGAAGAGTCATTAAGGTAATTTCTTTTCTTGGGAACCACAACTTTAAAAGACTTGAAATGTTTATATAATCCTTTAAATTTACAGTAAGAAAATACGTTCTCTTTTTTTCACTAAAAAGACTTTTTTTTTTTTTGTAGAATTTATTACTAGGAAAGATTTTCTCTCTCCAGAAGAGCTAATTTGTGGCCTTCTTTTGTATAATACGAGAACAGTGTAATTTACTCTGATTTCCTTTTTATCCTTACTGCCAGGAAGCACGGCATTGATTTGAAGTCCAAGCAGAGCTGACTTTGGAGAAGCTACCCCTATTAAGTGTTTCACCAAGGTAGTAGCTCAATGATTTTCAGGAAGTAGTAGTCAGCAAATATGTCAAAGAATAAACAATTTTATGTCACTTTTTTTTTTTTGCCTTAGTTTATGTGGAAGAGCCTATAACACAGAGCAAGTGGAATCCAATATAGGAATTGTCAAGAATGTGTCAGAGTTCCACATCAGCCCCTGAAACTGTGGTTGAGCAATGGAATTTAATATCGATTAATTTTTACCCTTTGTGACATATATATATATCACAAAGATAATAGTTATAGATAGATAGATGATAGATGATAGATAGATAGATTAGTGTATTACATTAATAGATATATTAATATGTCACAAAGATTTTATATATATATATACCTTTCTATTACTTTATTCCAGGTTTGGAATTTACTCTTAATGATTCTAACCTCCTCCCCCAAAACAAAAACAAAACAAAAAAACCTCTAATTAGATGTTCCCGACATCTAAAATAATTCCCATTTCCCTTGATTACAGCCAAAAATTAAAAATAAGCTCCATTAATACCTATAAAAGCTGCAACTACATTTTTTTGGAACCACGATAAATAATTGTGGAAAATCTTAAATACCCTAGTATCTCATTTAACATAGTCAAAGAATTGTCAGAAGTCACTATTCCTTTCATCTTTCATTTCCCTTTTCTATCAAGGGCTCTCTCAACAAACCAGTCCAATCCACTTGTGTTAATATTCCATGCCCCCCTTTTCCCTTTACCACCCAACACCCACAGGAACCTAGAAATCTTCTATAAACAACGTCAAAACTAGCTTCTGTTTTTGGGAGAAATTTGAGAGATGGGTTTCTATGACAATCTTTTAAATGGCCTTGTAATTCATTAACACATGTTTGTTAAATATTTTCAGAAAGTAATTAAATGTGGAGGGCCTACCATGTGTCTCTAGGGCTTCCCTACTGCATAGTATGAAGAATGAATGAATAAGCAGATATGGATGTGAAAGATCTCTGTATTTTTATTGACCGACTACTCTCAGCTTATTTAAAGAGCTCTGAAGCCTGTAACTTTACCACTTACCCAGGGTAAAAATGAACAATTTTTTAAGGATGCATAAAAACCGCTTTTCTCCTGCCTTCTAGAATCTGGTTGGCCAGGCACTCGGTACCTGCTGAGTATGGTGCAGCTTTAAGAAAAGAAGGATTAAACCAGAACCACAAGATCTGTATTTTCATTTTAATTCTTAACAACCAATGTTAAGGGGTATGTGACAACATCAAGGAGTCCTCTAGAATCCAGAATGTGATCTCCCAGGAATCTCCTGATGTCTCATCACTGAACACCATGCTCATGCATTACAAGTGCTCAGAAAATGTTCTAGCAACGAGCTAGTTTGGAGGGAGGTGGGGGTTAAGTCAATGTGTGCTTGGAGACCAAAATGGTATTTAAATGTATTAAAAATATTTTATTTTTTTCCCTTCTACATGACATTTAATTATGTACATTATAGGGAAAGACAATACACTGGAAGACTAGCAAAGATTAGCAGACTAATTTATACTTTATTTGATTTAATGTTTTGCCCAGAGCTAATAATTAATAGGAAAGTAATAGTGGAAAATGTAATTATATTTCATGAATGTTTGAATATTGTCTTGAATTTCATATTAGGAAGCTAAACTTAGCCAGGATTTTCTTGTTTTAAAACTTCCAGTGAAGATAAAAGGTCTTAATTAATAAATTAACAATTAGTTTTGAGATTAAAAGTATAAGTAAGTACCATTTGTGGATATATTAATTGTTCTTTCTGCCCAAATTCATTTACAAGTCTTAATCCTTAGCCTGCAGGTAGAGATATGCTAACATTCTTGCAGAACTTACATACGTAACAAATATAAATTAATATATACACAAACTAAAGTCATAGCTAGGGAAAAACTGAGTCAGGGCCTTGGGAGAAAATGAATGGATGGCATGAGTCAAAGGGGTAAGTGAACAGATTGTTAACCAAAAAACTATTACAGAAGGGGCTGTTAAAGGATGGTAGAGTTAGAGGGAAAAATAGGTAGTGAGGCTCCCATGGCTGATGAAAGGGAAGCTCTTGCCACCCCTAGCCCAGAGGGTGGTGATTACAGAACTAAGCAAAGAGCGAAGCTGTGGGGGAGGACACTGAGTACGAGCTATGGCCACAGGCAGAACAGAGGCACTTCCAAGGCACGGTCTGGCAGGGAAGCATGTAGGGGATAAATACCCCAAAGTTCTCTCTTCCTGAACTCTGATCTCCTACCAGAAGTCAGGGGACAAGGGAGCCCCATTGACACAGTCTGTGGTAGGTAGACAGCTTCCTGGGGAAAGGTCTAGAGTGAAGGAACGAATGGAGAATATCCAGAGCAAACCCTGCATTTGGAAAATACAAATTTTTGCCCTAGTTTTCTTCTTATTGGCCACATGTCCTAGAAACAATCATATATGTGTACATGTGTGTATGTGTGTGTGTGCACGCACATATGGGAAGAGTGAATATTACTTTTGATCTCTAATAAGAGCATTTTTACATGATAGTAGGGCATGGCTTAGGATGAACCATATGAAACTGAGCTCTGTTAGATAAAAAAGTGGTTTAATATTGATCAAATATCAGCAATTCATAATGTTTCTCTTACCACATCGTGATGACTATTGAAGGGAAGTAAGATAGTACATAAATATACTGCCTGTGAAAGAGGGCTCCAGTGGCTAGAATGTCTGTGGGTAGGAATGACGAAAAGGTGCACTGGTTAACTTTATGTGTCAGCTTGACTGGGCCAAGGGATACCCAGATAGCTGCTTAAACATTACGGGTGTGTCTGCGAGGGTATGTTTGGAGAAGATCAGCGTTTGAACTGGTGGGCAGAGTAAAGCAGACAGCTCTCCCGGTTGTGGTTGGGCATCAACCAATCTGCTGAGGGCCTGAACAGAACGAAGAGGCAGAGGAAGATTGAATTTGCTCTCTGACTGATTAACTGAGCGGGGACATCAATCTTCTCCTGCCCTAAGAACTTGGTTCTTAGGCCCTCAGACCGGGACTGGAATCTAACCACTGGCTCTCTACACGGCCTGAGTCTCCAGCTTGCAGATGGCAGATCATGGGACTTATCAACATCCAGAATCACAGGAACCAAAACATTACAATAAATCTCTTTCTCTCAATGAATACATAAATAAGAGATAGATGAGATTAGATAGATAGATAGATAGATAGATAGATAGATAGATAGATAGATAGACAGATGATAGACCGATCTTCTTTTCTATTTCCATGGAAAACCCTGACAAGTATGAGGGACAAACTTGAAATCATTCAATGAGTACCTAGTATATGCTTGGAAAACAATAGAAGCATAGCCCAAGTCCTGCCAATTCCTAAAAGAGAACAGATATCTTCACCTCTGAATCTGCTTCCTTCTTTGAATGATGATGAAAAAGACAGCTGTAAGCATGGTGGGTACTAAACAAATATTTACTGGATGAACAGCTAGATGATTTCTGAGATCCTTTATAATTCTTAATTTGTCTTCCTAGGTGAAGAGTTATGTGATAATTTTTAAAATATATGCTACATATGACCTAATGGACTAGATACGTGGCAAGAGTCCTGTGAATTCAGGTATATTTCAGCAATTCTGAGTGATTCCCAAGGTCAACCAGTTGCCATTTGATTTGTGTGAGGCCCAATAAACCGCATTGTACAAAAAAACCACATTGTAAAAGAAAGGAAAAGAAAAAAGAAAACCATGAAAGAGAAGATCACCAGCAGACAGCCAAGAGGAAAGCTATCCATTTACAGGGACATCATATAAGAGAGGGATTTGGGGACCAAGGCACATTTGCTTCCCCAAACAAACTGAACCTGTGCCTTGGGAAGACATGGATGAAACCAATAAGGCACAGTTCTGATTTGTCCAGGATGTTGCAGTATACTTGCTATCCAATACTCTCCCCCACCTATTTTTTAGGATTTTATTTATTTATTCATGACAGACACAGAGAGAGGCAGAGACACAGGCAGAGGGAGAAGCAGGCTCCCTGTGGGGAGCCCAATGTGGGACTTGATCCCAGGACCCCGGGATCACGCCCTGAGCTGAAGGCAGACACTCAACCACTGAGCCACTCGTGTCCCATTTAACAACATTTTACAAACAACATTCCAAAGAACATTTATTTAAAAAAAAATCCTAATTCTTGTCTATTAATGAATTCCTATTCATAATTACGACCATGAACAAATTCCTTAACTTTTCTAAGTTCAGTGTCTTTATCTGGAAAATGAGAATTTAACGGTAGTAATAATAATAAGAAGAATGTACCTCATATGGATGCTGAAAGAATTAAACATAAAATTTTCTTTAAAGAGCTTTGCACAGCACTTGGCATATATTAAATACTCAAAGAATGTTAAATAGCTACTACCAGAAATACTTTAATATAACCCTTTTCTATAATCTAGGAAACCTGTTTATAACTAGAAACTTCACAAAGTGTAACTTAAATGTTATTCCTTTTGAATTTATTCAACACTAAGGGCTTCTCGTCACTGCTGACTATCAGACAAAGGCTAACCTATTAAATCCTCTTTTATGTGATTCTTAAACATGTGACATTTGACATTAGCCGCTTAAGAACGAAGCAGGAAATATGTGATAAGCACAGATGTGTAGATCAAAATAAAATGCAGCAATTTTATTTGAAGTAGCTTGTAAAGACACACTGGTTTAGTGACCTTCCTCATGTTTAGCCTAGCGATCTCCCAGCAAAGCAGTTCATTTCCTGATGTTTCGTGTGTTGAAAGGAGTTCTGTGTTGAGGCTAGGTTTCTGTGGATGGGGTAGGCCTAGGGCCGACCTAGTTTTGCAATAGTTAAGTCTATTCCTCTCTGTTTTGTTCAGGAACAGATTTTTTTTTTTTTTTTTCACAAGCAACCAACACAACTCTCAGTCAACAGAACTAGATCTTAGTCAACAAGTTTATGACCCACAGACAAAAGTCACTAGACTATTTCAGACCTACACCTGATCTTAAATGGTATAATTTGAGGATCTACATGCTCCAAACACATCAATTCCTTAGGATATTTTTGTTTTCATTTTATACAAGTGGCATTACTCCTACATAATTCTAACCTTAAGCCAAGCAACTCAAAATTCCTTTCTCAAGAGTTGACATTGTTATGTTACTACCTGTGTGGATCTGACACCGATAGTTTACTCTCTATAGTTTCGGAATATCTTTCCCAT
Organism: Canis lupus baileyi; assembly: GCF_048164855.1. Lineage (NCBI taxonomy): Eukaryota > Metazoa > Chordata > Mammalia > Carnivora > Canidae > Canis > Canis lupus. The sequence continues at coordinate 1,804,086 of NC_132855.1, forward strand.
GTTACCACCAAAGGGTGCATCAAACCACACATACAAATACCGTAGTACATCAGTACAGTAATTTGGGGGGTGAGAGGAAGAATAACTTGCATTTTATGATGTAAGAAATAAGATGCAGTCCATGTCCTGATGTAAATGGAGATACAATCTGACCCATAAAAAATGACCAGATCAATAACACGACAATGTGCTTGAAAGAAGTAGTCATTGTATAAAGTTTCCATCAACTAACCAACCAAGCAATCAAATGCTTGTTGAGCACTCAGTAAATGCAAGCCATAAATGTTCTCCTTTCTGTTCTTTTTCAGTGGAAGTGTCAAAACCATGCAATTGTTACAAAAACAATTTTCCCCGTGGACTGCTCTATGTTTTGACCATGACAACATAAGAACCTTGAATTCTGTTCATTTTCCTTGGTAATAAAAGCTATGTCTAGGCTACTACTTCAATTTTCTTGCCCCTGTGATTTCACTGCAATGACCAAACAGCATGAAAGATTGTTTTATTACTTTATGGCAGCTTAATTTTGCTTTGATATTTTTCTGCATGAATTTTCCAGGGAAAAAGAAAGAGGAAAAAATGCTTGACTAGTTCAGCAAGACCAGAGATGAATAATTCAGTATAAATTAATGAGCATCATTAATAACAATTTGAAACACAACCTCCGACAAATATTAATACATAGAGTGCAACAAATATGATAATAGAATAGCTGTCTAAACCCACCCATTGTGAAAATAAGTTAATCACTTTATTAATATTAAACTTTTTTTCAGGAACATTTTCTAGGGTAAGCCATGAAATATTATTGATATAATTTACATCAGAATAATTAATGACTAACTAAAAATTTGTGATTCTAAATTCTTTTTGAGTATATTGAAGTCAATCCTAATTTAAATATATGACATAAATATGGGGGGGTCATTGCCCCTATTTTAAATGAAATCATGCATTAACCTATTCCTCCTTCAATGACAACTTCACAGACCAACTCAATCTTCAATTTTTACCCTATGTTTTTGGTATAATAAAAGGTGCATGGTATTACGGTCAATCCGCTTCTCTACTATTTATAAATAAATGTATATGTGAACCAAGTACATATTCAGAATATCAATATTTTCATAATATCTGATTCCAAGATTGAGACAAAAATATAAAATACACAGAGACTAGAGCCAGTTCCTGAAATGAAATTTAATGAGGGCCTGAGATGCAAATGCCAGAAATAGGTCAGGAACATGGAAATATGTCAGAGAAGATTTTTGGTTTGGACACTGAGCAAACATATTTCCATGGAACCATTTTATCTTCAAGTTCTTTCCCCCCTTCCAAATGATCGGTGAAATAAAATTGGAGTCTGTGGAGGTCAGGCTTGGCTGAGCGGCATCATAATACAAGAGTCTGCTCTCAATACAGATGAGGACACCGAGGGCAAGGGTCAGAAGCCGGGCAGTACCTGACGAGTTTCTGAAATAGTATCTCAGTTTTCAGTTTTCAACCTTAGCTAAGTAAGCCGATGGTCAGTCAGGTACATTTGACCTATTTTATACCTTGTAAATAACTACAGAATTAACCAATTACTTGAGCGAAAAGGAGAGGGGCCTTCCTATCTGAAGTGCTAAAAAACCGCTAAAAACCATTAATTCGGGGTTTAAAACTTTAGGTTTTCCTTTATTATTCTTGTCTAGATTTTAAACTCTGAAGTTAAGCTCTCTTTTCTCCCTGTAGAACTTAGGTCAGGACATTAAATTCAGATGACTATTTTCTATTAAGGACACTTTTTTTTTTTTAAGTAGGCTCCATGCCCAGCACAGATCCCAACTCGGCGCTTGAACTCACAACCCCAAGATCAAGACCTGAGCTGAGATCAAGAGTTGGATGCTTAATCAACAGAGCCACCCAGGTGCCCCAAGGGGTGTTCTTCATATTTTCTTTATACATCTCTTATCTTCTGTATTGCCAAGATGCTTTTAGTATATATGTGCATGTGTGTACATATATATATATCTATATGCATGTATATGTACATAAATTACATAACATATATTTAATTTATACATATAACTATATATATGAATTATATTTCAGAGATTTAATGCACTTTAACTCAGGCATCAGTTTCAACGTCAGCATTTTATTTCAATTAACCTCACTTGTCTGCATGTCTCTGAAAAGCAATCCCAGATTGAACATCCAGTTCTAAACTACCATTTAGATGCCTTAAAAAAGGGGGATGGTGGATAACAAGTAATTTATATCTTGTTTTTTTTTTTTTTCTTGCCAAATACATTGACTTCCTTCAGGAAAATGACTGTGGGGCACCCAATAATGAATGTCCAGTCCTTTTCAATAAATTAAAAATGGATATTCATTACTTTTAAAAAAATCCTGGGACCTCTGGCATCAGTCAGGTGTTCAAAGTTATGAGTTAACCAATCCAACCATTGGCTATAGTGTGACTCAATTGAAGCTGAATTTAAAAACTCGGGTGGTTGGGGTGTCTGGCTGGTTTGGTTGGTGGAGCACGCAACTCTTGATCTCAGGGTTGTGGGTTTGAGCCCCATGCCGGGTATAGGGATTACTTAAAATCTTTCAACAAAATAGAAGTTTGGATTGTTAAGTAGTATAAAAAAATTCAAGCTAGCTTTAAGTCAAAAGGGGAAAATATTGAGTAACTGTGAAAAAATTATCAGAGTACAGGTATTATTACCCTCTTCCTTTTTGATCTTTGAAAGTATGATACATACTTATGCGGGAACCATGTCTTTGTTATGTTGTTTGAAGGAATGGAAAGAAATAAATTTATTGTTTAAATTTATATAGAGTTAGGGGAGAGTGGACATGAAACCAATGAGGAGAGAAGTTGCCCAGGCATGTTTTAATGAGCTGGGAGGTGCGGGGGGGGGGGGGGGGGGGGGCTTTGCCCAGTGAGCGGTGAGGTTATAAAGGCAGAATTTGGAAGAAATTTCATTGTGTGATGAGTAAGGCTAATTTCCCCCCTTACTGTCAGTTTGTACCCACCTCTCCTTTCCTCAAAACAAAAACAGAAAACTATTTAAAAATTTAAACTATTTCTCAAAGCTTTTGGGGTCAGCCCTATTGCTGTTGGAATGAGTAGGTTTTATTTGTTTGTTTGTTTGCTTAAATCAACATAATGCTCAACATTCTCTCAAAAAGGTCATTTTTACTTAGGTCTTTGCCATTAGTGACTCCATCCCCTTTGCCTGACATGAGGCCCCTTAGCCAGAGAGGGCTGCAGAGGCAACCTGCTGTGAGGGAACAGAGGCCACTGTCAGCAAAGCAAAATCAGATTTAGAGAAAAATACATGTAATTTCTATGAGGAGAAAAGTTGAATTAAGAGTTGTTCATTCAATTTCATGCATTTGGAGTAAAAAAATGACAAAAGTTCACGGCTACTATTATCCATCAAATAATTTGCAATTCAGGTTTTCAGCGCAGTGCTTCAGACTTACTCACCTTGTCTGCAACTTGCCACTGCCCCAATTTCCCAGAGAGTTTTGCTCTTGACTCACCGTTTTCTTCAATCCCCCCCAATCTGTTTTTTATTTACCAAGTCACTTAAAATACTCACAGAATCTATTACTTCCAGGAGCTTGAGTTGACATTAGGGCACATGTTTCTGACTAGAAATTTTCGAGATTGACGTAAGACTTTTAGGTTTTTTAGTTGCTTTTTAGTTTTGCTTTTCCCTGTGAGCCATATTCTAGATAATAAGAACTTTTCACCCACAAATGGCTTAAAATTTTGTTTCTGTTGCTTGTAAACAGCAAAATATCCTATTAAAACTTGTCCTTTAGGTAAAATTAGTCTTAATTAAAAACTCAGAGTACATCTGGTACATTGCTCATTTTGCTTTCGGCACAACACATGTGTAGATTTACCAATAAATCACGTAACTGGAAAATTTTAAATATCACTTTGTGGGTGGTATCTTTGCTTTTTATAGCCTGCTATGAATATAGTTTAAAGTTCTTTCCCTTAAATGACACCAGTTCTTCTAAAATTGGCTGTTGACTGCCCTACTACCCAGGACTGAGAGAGAAGGAATCTAGAAACAGAAACATTACAAAATACTGAACTGAAAAGACAAATTAGGCCAAAGACCAGTTTACTTAACCATGTCATCTTCCTCCTTTTCTTCTCAATTCTGTATTTAGATTCAAAGTAAACTTTCTGCTTCTGCAATATTTGGGACACAAGGACGTAAATAGTTGTGGCTTTATGTGTGAAGGATAAATGCACCCCTATTTCCATACTGTGCTCGATAGAAATATTTCAGGTCTAGTTGTGACACTGTTAGAACTCAAAAATGCTAAATGCCACCATCACGACCCCCAAGATTGGGAAAAGAAGGAAAAGGCACCTCCTTACGTTGTTGTTGCTCTTTTAAGCTCTATGGTTAATGAGAGATGATGACAAGACTGCTACCCGGTTATTATTTACCACCAGGGTGGAATGTTTAGTGTTCAACTGAGAGTTCACCATGTCTGGCCTTGACCAGAAGAACTGTGGGTGAAGCCTAGTAGTAAGGAATCTATACTAAAGAGAGAAAAGGTGGCTGGCAAGCTATGTCCAAGGGTAGTGGACATGAAAGAGGAGGGCGGCTTCTAGAGCACTGCTCCTCTAGACCATAGCCTGTCTTCCACTCCAGGTTTTGGTCAGAGCAAAAACAATACTAAGAAAATTTTTTCCAAAAATCTGAGAGGTTGAGAGTATAACATTACATGCAATAATTAAAAAAAAAAAAAAAGACTTATAAAGAAGGATTTTAACTACTAATATTTTTTACTAGTAAGTCAATTTAGTTCTGGCCTATTTAGGTTTCTGAGACTACCAAGGGCCAATTGGCAAAACAGTGAGAGTTACATTGGGACGTGGCACCGACAGTTTCTGCAGCAGCCCTAAGAGAAGCAGGCACCGCACGAGTCGTGGTGTCCCTGACATGGGGCTGAGCCCTTGGCACAAAAAATGACAGGCACAGCAGCAGCAGTGCCCTCAGGGCACCTTTGGTGGTCATGACCAGTGGTGTACGTGGGCAACAGAGCAGAAGGGGAGGAAATGGTGGCCATGGTATCAAGGAACGAGAGGATTGCTTTTATGAGCACACAGGATGAGCCCTCGAAGACAGGGGGTATTTGAGGGCATCGTAATGATTAAGAACGCGACTGAAATTTAATAGGTAACATTTAATAAAATTTAATGCAATTGATTAAAGATAATTTAATAAATTTGATATTTGTGTTTGTGTGGGATAAAGACTATATTTATTTGGAAGGCATCGGTAAGGCGTAGAGTCCAGCATCTCTTTGAACAATCAGGCACCTGTTCTCACTGGCCAGTGCACACACCACGCCAGCCGTTACCATGTTGAATGTCACTCTGTGTACGCTAACAAACTCTCCCTCATCCTGCATCACTTTTGAATGTCTCCCTGGACATTGATGTGGGTGAAAAGCTTGATGGTAATTATTTGAACCTAGAGATTGGCTCCATTTTGTTTATTTATTTTTTCTTTGTATGTATTTCTTTTTAAGATTTTATTTATTTATTCATGATAGTCACACACACAGAGAGAGAGAGGCAGAGACACAGGCAGAGGGAGAAGCAGGCCCCATGCAGGGAGCCCGACGTGGGATTCGATCCCGGGTCTCCAGGATCACGCCCTGGGCCAAAGGCAGGCGCTAAACCGCTGCGCCACCCAGGGATCCCTATATGTATTTATTTTTAAAGATTTTATTTATTTATGAGAGAGAGAGAGAGAGAATGAACAGAAGAAGAGGATCAGAGGGAGAAGGATAAGCAGACTCCCTCCTGAGCAAGGAGCCCCATATGGGACTGGATCCCAGGATCCTGGGATCATGACCTGAGCCCAAGGCAGACACTTAATCCACCAAGCCACCCAGGGACCTCCTCTCCATTTTGTATATAAATTCTAAGCATTTTATCCAGTTTTAAAATACACTGAATTTTGCAAGTCCATGGTGAGGCAAGAGAAGATCATGCTTTATTTGTGAGTTTCTTGAGTTGTTCACCATTTTGGAAAGGCGCATCACCAACAGCGAAGTGACCCATGGAATCTTAGTTTCCTTACGATACAACTGCACCAGTCTGAGTTTGTATCTGTCACATTCGTAGTGGTTCAAAACATGAGTGGGAGGATTTGACAATTTCACTACACTTTATGGTGTCATTATGCCTAAAATTTACATATTACACTATAAATTGTGATAAAGTCTTTCCTTTTATTTGTCCTTTATATTAAAGTTTGGCCATTACACTGGCTTGTTGAAATTGTGTGTACAGGTCAGTTAGAGATATTTACCTTCCAGACGAACCAGAGGTCAACAAATATATTTGCTATTAAAAAAGAACAGGGGCCTGATAGGAATAAAAAGATGACCCAAAAGTGACTGGCAGCAGGACTTCGAGATGAAGGGGCCTGAAGATAGTGAGTATACGTGGTGGTAAAGAAATATATTTGTGACTATTTTAAGATCCTACTTTTATCTCCACGTTGGTGAATTCTGGAAAACATGCATCTTACCAAACTAGATAAAAGTAGCAGTTAGTAATCATCAACTAATATTTATGAAAATACTGATTAAAGCAACAATCATAATACTAAACACTTGTGGGTTGCTCATTCTGTGTGAGGCATTGTTCTAGGTACTTTAAATGTATTAACTCATCCTATCCTCTTACGAGTCCCAGGAGACAGGGTCATTATCGTCCCTACATTGCAGAGAGAAAACTGAAGCACAGAAAGGTAAGAAACTTGCTCAAGGACACCGGACTGTTAGGTGGCCAAGATCGGATTCACATATATGCAGTCTGGCTCAGTCTGCACCCAGCTACCGTCCAACAGCAGATGTGCAATCAGGTCAAAGCAATTACTTGTTCTGAAAACAACATGCAAGAACCATTAATTCCACAGAAATCATATATTTCCCACAAAACGTAATTTGGTGCTACTTACACTTATTAATCCATATCCCCCAGATTGGTGTTCATTAACTAGTTTGACTGCACAATCAGGGAATTTAAAAAACCTTCCCATGAAGATCAGAAAAACGGCTTCAAAAATCCAGGACAACTAATTCTTGGCCCTTCAAAGTGGCCCAAGATGCTTATTCTAATTCCAAAGGCCTAGTCCTGAGCCCAGTGGCTGCACCCACACCTGAATCACCACTAACCCCAACCATATGGCTGCAGTATGAGGTTTGTCATGGTAGATTTTCTACTCTGCCTAGAAAGGTTGTAGATGGTTTGGGGAGCTGAGCCCAGAGTGGGCACATCAGGAAAGAGGTAACAATGGAGACATCGAGAGGACCCTCCAGAGGGAGTGACAGTAAGTGCTGAGGACCCAAGCTTCTCACTACCCAGGACCGGCAATTTCTATCTGCTACTGAATTCTCCATTAAAAAACTAAACCAAAACAAAACAAACAATTTTTGCCTGTGCAAATTCACATCACATCTGCTTATGTGTAAATATTATGATAAATAAGAAATTGAAAAGGTTATTTTAGTTGATGGAAGAATAATCATCATCATAATAAAATGAGAAAACAAGTTCAATTTCTCATTAGGCCCAGATATTAGCTTTCTTAAATAGCTCCTTTCTTATTTTCTTTTAAGACAAGCCTGAAAATACAGTAGAGTGGCTCAAGTGTATGATAAGGGGTATAATATAGTATGTTAGATATAGATCTGCTGCTTTCTCGTTATGTTTCCCAGAGGTTCTTGGTACTTCTATTCCTGTATCTAAAGGAGTCGTGATAGTATTTGTCCCAGAGATGGTTATAGAGACTTAAAGGAACATGTGAGGTGCTTGACAGTGTCTGACATATAGTAAAAACTTAATGTTACCTCCTGTTCTTATTTTAGGGTAATTTATCTATAAAATAATTCTGTGTCATAAATCAAGAAGCCCCACTATAATTATCTACCAAAAAAACCCGACACTTAACACTTCTTCTCTGATGACGGTCTGTATTCAACCTCTCACTCTAGGTAACACTTGCCTACTTCTTTCCATCTCAGAATGTCTCCAAAAAGAACAATATATGTTATTGTGACAGTTCTAGGTCAATGTAGAAAACGGAAAGCCTCATTTAATTTTCCTTTCCAAGTCAATTCATGGACATCCTGAATAATATAGAAATAATGCCTTACATATTACTTTTATAGATTTACAATACATATTCTTTTATAAAGCATTTTCATGACAAGTCTATGAGAACAGAATGGTCAGTATAATTGTTTCTGTTTTACAGGCCTGGAAACGAGGCACAAATGGACTAAGTACTTCTCCCAGAGTCACACATAACTATAGTTAGCAGTTGGGTGGGACTAGAATTCAGGTCTTTTCATACCTGGGCCATAGGATTCCTGACTTATGCCTTCACTGGGTGGAAGGTTAGAATTCTTACCAGTATATGCCTTCTTACAGATGCTCGGAAATGTGTGAGGCAAAATGGACCTTCAAAAGGCCCTCTCAGTGGATGTCGATGAATTGCCTACTTTTGTCCTTTTCGGAATAAGCTTACCCTTTGATCTGCTACACATTTTCTCATAAAATGATTATCAACATTGGGATTTTACTGCTGCTATGACTGTTTGATGTCATTAATTAAAATGACTTAGAAGAAAAAGAAAATTGCATTATTTTACCAATAGATGGTGCTAAGAGAAGTTTAAAGAAAATGGTCTTAAAAGTCACTGATGTAATGAATCAGGATTTGAAAGAGCTGTACTATATAATAGAGTCTATGCTTCTTTCCCAGACAGAAGCACACCCAACTCATCATCAAAGCATCTTCCAAAACTACCCCATTCATTCACTTAATTATAGTTCTGCCAAGACATGTATCCTTTCTAATCACAACCTCAACTTCAAATGAAGGCTTCTAAGATTCTATTTAGGAAAATAAATGTATTTGCTGCAACTCTCATTTTGGGTCTTTATCAATATATTTTTCAACAGGATTGTCAGATTGCAAGACATTGGATGCCTGTTAAAATGTCTTGGTCCTAATAAGTTGTATTATTAATTATTATGGTTACAATGGGAAATTCAAGAGACTAGTCATAACAAGAATCCTCTTCCCATGAATAATGTGTTATACAACATACCCTTTATGAGGTTGTGTGCATTACAGTTCATGCATCACTTTACTGGGCTTTTATTTCCTAATGTTGGTTATATCTTGCAAATCGAAAGGGAAGTGCATGGTCCTAGACTTTCATGAAAATGAATGAACAAGGCTATGAGCATGGTAAACTTACTAACAATATTTTTCTTTCATTACAGTTGCCATTTTGTTGTTCAGTAACTCTACCACCAAAAGGAGACTGGGAGAGAGAGATTATTTTGAAGTTCCACACATTATATCCTCCAACGCCAAACATACACACACATTCTCCCTTGATAGACTTCATTAATATAAAAATTAAATGTATATGTTAATGTATATTTATATTTATGTATATTCATCTATCTAGACAGGTAGATAAATGAATAGATTTAAAAATGCATAGACAAAGGAATCAAAATTACAATACGGTTCTCCTTTGCTTATTGAGTTTACTCACAGATCAAGTATGTAACTGTCAGGATGAATGTTCACCACTTCAGCAGCTAAATTCTTGAACCTGATTTCGTTCTGCAACCTTCTTAACCCAACTCCTATAATCCCCAAACAGTGCAGCCCTGATGGCTTAAAAATAAGAAGTTTGGCTACACCTGGTAAGAACTTTTTGGTCTATTTTGAAGCAAGTTATGTTTTTCAAGCATCTTATCAAGACTTTAGATCCACTGCTAATATTTCTGTTACAAGCAGAGTGGCTCACGAAGAGTTGAGGTGGGGAAAGCATCACAATCACTGCTTGGGTGATGTATTTGTTGAGGAAAATGCCAACAAACATAGTATAGTTTGTTTTAGCAGACTACATACCAAGTCATGGGATGTGTGTGCACATGGCAAGATATAAAGCTACTGATTGATAAATGCAGGCTGGGATGACAGAGTAATCAAATCAATCAAGTACAAATATAGTTTACTCAGTTTTCATTACATCATGCAAAGAAACCCAGTTTTATTGCTCAAGGTTCTTCACAGCCTAACAGGCTGTTTTGGTTTTATTTAGATGCAACGCTACCCGTCTATTTTATCATCAAAATAAGTAAGTAGGGGCTTGCCACAGAGATTTAGACAACAAAAGTGAATATCACTCTTTCCACCTCTTCTTTTATGATCCGTTGAAAATCAAAATTCATAATCAGAATCATACATATCGTAGGTGTGCTATGCAATGTTGCCTCTGTGTGTAACAGTATTTGGCACACCACAACACGCTCCAGGTGACATAAATGGACACACTTCCATGGTGGCATGACGTACAGAGGTTGAAAACCAGTAGAGACTTACCAAACTTGCCCTGCTGAAGAGCAGAGGATCAATCAGCTCCCTCAGCTAGTTGGTCTTTAGCACAACTTCAGAGATGTCAACGAACTGCTAAGTGTTTACTGAAAAATGGACATGCTGTCCCTTTCAAACTGGCCTAATGCCAAATGTGTAAAGTGTAAAGCCACAAGTGACAGAAGATCAAGAGATAATTTCGGGTCAGTGATCTTGGTCCAGCTTCTCAAAGAGAAGACAACAAAGTGAGTCTCCTAAAGCTCACACTCATCGACATACCCCGGTGCTAATGGCCACCGCTGCCCTTCCCTCCATCTTGCTAGTGGCCAGGCGTGAAGCACTACACATTGACAAGCTTGTTTCTTACTTTTTAAGAAATGCCAAGTGGAAGGAGGAATTCCATAGTTTCCAACCAACAAACTATATGCTACACAGCAGATAATCTTTCCCACTTTCAAGGAAATGGAGCTGCTATCATTTTCCAAAAATCTCCATTTGATTTTGGCTGCGACTAGTTAACGTAGAGATTTATGTCTCACAGGCAGGGCTGTGAATTTTACAGTCAGGTCAGACTGTGTAGGTGATTGCGCATTTGTAGGATTCAGCAGTTTCCATTAGGTTTTGACCGGTCGGCAAGGTATCTCAAATTCTTACCAATAGAATTATTCATTTGGGTTGAATTATGTCCTGTGGGGGGAAGTACATCTGAGAGAGGAAAGCATAGAAGCACTAATTAATTAAGTTATGTGGCTTTGGAGAGCAGAGGCAAGGTCTGAGAACATGTGAGAACTGAGCTTTGAGGCAGGAAATAAGAACTAAGCAGAAAGACCAAGCCACATATGGGCCAGCAGAAGGGCACCTGGGTATCCAATGGACAGTGTTGGGCTCTGGATGCTGAAGAGAGAAAGATAAATATTCTCTAACTTCAAGATGATTTGCAGTGGGGGCAGGGGTATGGGTTTATTCTGCCTAAAGAACTCAGTGGGCTTTATCATAACCAATCAAGTTGTTTTGTCTGTCCAATATCGCTTCCTTCCCTTGGAGATCTGTCCTCCTCTCTCCACATGGTGGAGAGATGGGCTGGTGAAACCAGCCAATCACAGTTCCCTGCCTCCTCCGGCCAGCTCTGGCTGTTATGAGTTGAATTGTGTCCCCTCAAAATTCATATGTTGAAGTCCTAACCCCCAGTACCTCAGAATGGGACCATATTTGGAAAAGAAGGTCTTTAGAAGGATGATTAAGTTCAAATGAGGTCGTTAGGGTAAAGGCAGGAAGAGGAGAGGACAGTTAAGTGTGTTGAAGGGACAGAGAAAGGAGGACCTAGGCTTGGTTGAAGGGATTAAGGGAGACCAGGCAGGAATATAGACTGCCTCAGCCCTTGGGGGCCTTGACTACCATACTGAGGAGCTGGGCAGTGGGGTGGGGAGAAGGCCGCTCCAGACTCAGGGTGTCTATGTGCATATACCACTTGTTAGATGTGTCATCCTGAGAAATGTACCTAATTTCTCTACCCTTGAGTAGAAGTGGAATAATAGTATCTCCTTATGGACACATTGTGAGTACTGAATGAATTAATATATGTATGTTTCTACGTGAGAATATATTTTTAAGACCAAACATTGTTAATATACATTTTATAAATGGATATTATATATGCACAGACAAAACATTTAATAATATAAAGTAGATTATGTATAGCATGTACAGGGGTCACTCTTATTTCTAACTCAACAATATAAACACTTTTTTGTGCCAATAAATGTGAATTTCCATCATTTTTAATGTTTTCCACTGATAAATATCCTGTAATCTGTTCATACTTCAAGTGATTATGACTCTAGTATGTAAAAACTACACATTAATAGGGAAGGTATGAAAAATTATGTAATTACACTACATTTACATTTTTCTCTCTCGGTTTATCTGTATTTTCTAATTTTTTCATAGTGAATGTATGTAGGCATAATGAAAGGGAAAGGTAAAAGGAATCTTAAAAATGCATGTTTGATCATTCCAAAATTTTTATTTCTGCTTTCATTAACTTCCGTCTCATAGGCTGGCCAAAAAAACCTGTATAAGATATAGGAAGGAAAGAGAAGAATGTTTCTAACTTTCATACTTGGACAAAGAGAATTGTGACAGTATTTTCCACCCTCACTGACTGTTCTTAACTATCTCTGTTCTAAAGTTCCTTATCTAAAGTCATGACTCCAGACTGAAGTCTCACTGGGGTCAGGTAGGTGTCAGGCAAGTTGCATCTAGCCCCGCCCCCGCCAGGGGATGATAAAACAAGAAAGGAAAGGATGAAGAGAGTAGGATCCTGCCCTTGATTGATCAAAGCAGTTCCATTTCTCTGTTAAATAGGGTTTCTGAGATTTTTGTAAGATGTAGAGTTTAAAAAAGAAAAGTAATCCCCCTAACATTCACTGCAATGTAGATCAATGCTCTTTCTTTCTGATTTAGGTTTTCTGGCCATATCTCAGACACCCTCGCTTGCACAGGATCCACCAAGAAAAGTGCTGAAGCACAATAGTCAGCCAGAAGTACTGGATTTCCTCCGCTCTGAATGTAGAACCAATAAGATGAAGAAAACTGCCCAGAGAGCTAAGCTCTAAGACGTACTAAAACATTACTGAGTGGGAAAGAGAGTTCTCACTACTGTCTTCCTACTCCATCCTTCTAGTAGTCAGCACTTAGCTTACTAAAGAATTTTTTTCACTTTAAACTTTTTAATATTTCATACAGCAATTATGGTGCATTCAGGAACCCAACCCCAAACCCCACTAGGAGGGCCCCCCACTCCAGCCCCCCAACCCCATTTGAGGTCCCCAGGTTTAGAGTGGAGGACGGAGAGGTAACCACCCATCTGGAACTGACCCCAGACACTGTCTCTGCCTTGCCTCACCTTCCCCAGGGGTTAAGGGATAAGGTCTGAGTACAGACCCCCATGCCCCCCTCTGCTCCTGCTTGTGCACACTATGGCTCCTTGAAGAGTTGGTCAGTTCCTGGCAGGGTCCCTACTCAATAGCACTGAGTGGGACAGGGGCAGGAGGGTTGGGCTAAGGAGACCCTGAGAAGGAAGGAGGCCCCAGTTATGGGACTGCAGGAGGGAAAGAGTAGGGGCCCCCCCATCTCATCCACTAAAGAATGGTGAACAAATATTTAAAGACCTTTGAGTTGAAATGGTAGGACAATCAGAGCTTACCTAAGGGAAGTACATGTCCATGCCTGGCCTGCATGAATGGTCAATCAACTGTGCAAGAAAGTGTTAAGCTTGTCCTTTTAGAAAACAATGGGGTGATGAGTCTTTTGGCTACAATGGTCATTACCTAGAAGCTGAAACGACCTTATATAAATTATTGCTATCTTTCTGCCTTGTGTATCTGTGATAGTATAACTGCTCTCTAGTTCTTTCGTAAAAGCAAATATTTCATTACTTAAAATGGGCAGTTTTATCTTGGAGGAATGTGACAGTATTTTCAAATTTGCCTGCCCCTCTCCTTTCCCCCAGGTATCAACTCAATATTGAGCTCCTAATGGGTAAAGAAATAAATCCATCCAAGCTTTGCCAAGACCCCCTGATGCTGGGCAGGGCTCTCCTTTTACAACCCTGATCCCCACCATTATCATCCTCTCTGGTCTTTTGTTCAAAAATACCAGAGCGGCTGTTGTAAACCAGGAACTACGTCCAAGGCACGGACCTTGAAAAGTGAAAAATAAGGTCCTATTCTCAGGAGGACTCAGTCCTTGTGGGAAAGCAAACACATCCAAATACAGCCAAGAGACCATGTGACTTGGCTACAATGGCAGTTGTCACATGGTAAAATAGGAACACAGAGGAAAGAAAGCGTAAATCTCAAAAAACTGACTTCACTTGGAACTACTTTTCAGTAACAAAATACACAAAAACGGTCCTAGTAATTATTTCTGGGTGGTGAAGTCAGGATATTTATTTTCTTCATTTTAAAGACAATATACTCAACTTGGAAGGAATGTGTCCTTGTCTCACCACTTGACTTTTCTGGGACCTACAGCAGAATGACAGATTAAGCTCCATTCCTGGTCTCTAACTTACTTAGCCCAACTGATGGCTGGCTAAAACTGCAGCAGACATTCTTTTACAAACCCCATCCAAACCATCAGCACATCTGGCTGGCTCTTCTTTTGAAATACATCCTGACCAAGGAGGGAGAGGGTCTTTACCTACAGAGAACTGAACAGAACATTAAGAATGACAATTTACTTCCATCAGCCTTAGAAGGCATGGAAATTCCTCCCATATCTATAATGCAAGTGTTAGGACTAGTTCTTAAAGTTTTTTGTTTGTGTTTTCGTAAGTATTCAAGAGAGAAATTAGGACAGGCTGCTTCAGGGGCCACTAGCCAGCTGCGGTGGTGGTGGTGGTGGTGGTTGAGCTGACGACTGCAAAACAGTATAATTTTTTCCCCATTTTAGCAAGGGAGGAAGACATCTTCAGAACAAAAAATCCCCAGAAAATTCAGATGATTTTCTCCAGTGTTTGTTGTGTAGAAGTAGCGATGTCAGGTTGTAGGATTTTTCTGTAATTGGTGGCTTAAGGCTAGTGTGGAATAAAAATACAAATGTTGCAAGTGCTTGTAGGGAAAGATTTCAAGAGGCAGACTAAGCAGTCCAGGGTTGCTAAGAAAGGAACTCTGACCAAAAATGGCTGATGGAGAAAGTAGAAGAACGAAGAGTACTAGAAGTGTCATTTGAGGCTCCAGCTCTGGCATTGAAGAAGTGAAAATGCCAGAAAGACTGACTATGCAGTCATGGATTAGTAAGCTTCCACAGATGGGGTAGTGCTGTGTGGTGCAAGCAACCAAGCAGGGCTACCAAAGCTGGATGCCAAAGTTGATGAGAATTGAAGGTCAAGGATTCGATGACATCAAAGAGCTATGAGGTTAGGAGGATGAAAGGTCATCCATATGGACATCAAAACTGATAGGATGGATGGAAAATTTCAAGTGGAGAGGAAGAAGTTAACCTGGGTGACCATTTCCTTATGGACTATGCTGAATGGTCAGGATGTCCCTGGATGATAGTAAGAAGGAGTAGAGAAGAGATCAAGACGATCCGTCTCAACTCCAGAGATTAAAGTTATAGCAGAAAAACCCATCATTGTTCTCAAGGGTTAGCAAAGTTATTGTTTTGTGGGGGAAATGGAGGTTGGAGTTACCAAGGGTTTAGGAAAATGCAAACATGTGCTGAGGGGAAGGAGCACGGAGAAGTATAGGGATAAGGAGGTAGGAAGGGAAGGACCACTGGGTGGGATCTGAATCTCAGTGGAAACTGAACTGTACAGGGATGAGAAACATGAGGAAATCTTCCCTACGTTTGTAGCACTGCAACATTGCTGAGGTGCATCTGGGTGGTGCCATGTGGTACTGCCTTGTACTTTCCCACGTCTTCGCCTCCTCTTCTCTTCATGGAGACCAAATGGCTTATGTTACAGAGTCTATAAAGTTGACGACAGGCCAAATCTGAAAATGTGTAAGTTATCTGACCTGTCAAGCTTCTGAATTTGCTATGAGTTTATTTGAGTCACATCCTAGGTCCCTGACAACATGTGGGTGTGTGACTTCTGTTCTGGGTAAAATCTAGATCTATCTAGATCCTAATCTTTGGATCAAGTCAGAGCATCAGAGAGCTAGTTACCTGGGCCTCAATGTTTAGTCCCTAGACAGGCAGCTGCGAGGAGGTCTAATTAATGGACTTTCATAAATAAAAGGGATGGAGAAAGATAACTCTGGCTGGAGTCTCAGTAGCGGAGAGGGTTTTTTTAGGGCAAGAAAGGAAGGAGGAAGGGCACGAGAGAATGTTGGCTTGAACCAGACTGGTTCACAGTGGGGATAGAGAAATTAGATGGATCCAAGTAGCTTTGGAAGTGGACGGCTTGGTGATGAACTGAATGGGAATCTGAATGCACTTCCAGAAACTCTACCAATTAGAAATTCACTGGGTTCGCAAGCTTCTTTTATAAAAATGCAAATACATCTAAGAGGCTTATGACTGGGGTGAGGGTGTAATTTAGTCTGAATTAGTTCCATCAGCTTACTTTCTGCTATCACCTAGCAGAAAGTCGGTCATACTAAAGAGGTGAGTTTTACTTTGGGAAAGAATGTTTTGCATGAAGGATATAATCGTGTGTGGGACAAGAGGTGGAAGTCTCTGGAAAAACAGAAACATGGAGGAACACACAGGAGACACAGAGAGGCGATAGCAGCATTTGAGAGGACAAAGAACAAGCAAGCTGGCCTTCTCTGAACACTTGCCTGATTGCCTCGTAGAGGCCGGTCCCCAGTCTTTAACAGTGGGAATGGTCCCATTTCTTGAAGACTTATTTTAAGGAGAACATCCCTCCAGGTTATAGCAGAGGGGAGGAAAAAAATGAAAGCAACAAAAATCCTCAGATGGTATTAAGCGCTGAGAATTTCCATGTTGCTTTGTTTAAATCCAAGCTAGGCTACCCAATTCCCTGCCAATATTTCGCTAACATCATCTGACAAATAGGAAGTTTTAGACCTGGGATATTAAAAACAATCACCAGTGCCACATGAGATAGTTAACTATTATTGATCAATGCTTAAAAGTAATTTCAATTATGTTATTTTAAAGATACGTTTTATACTTGGTAGTAAACATCTATAATTTTTTAAAGTCCAGTCTTTTCAGATACAACAAAAGATTAATTTTTTTTTATTGTTTTCCTTTTTCTTTGCGTACCCACATGTTATTATAAAAATGAGGACATAGATCCTGAAACATTCAAAATGCTACCTTTGCATCAAGTTCTGCATACATTTCCAGCTTCACATGAAACCTAATGCTTGGAGCTAAGATAACACTACTGGGAAGAATGAGTAATGCCCCAAAATTTGGCACACTTCTAACCAAGGCTTGTTGGTTGATGCTACTGCATATAAAAGAACAAAAACAACTCACAACCCAAGTAAAACCACTCTCTGATATTTTGTTTTGTATTCATATTCCAAATATGAGAAAGAAATCCTTTTTATCTAAAAAACAAACTTACTAAAAAGCAACAACAACAAAATAAACATTAGCCAGAAGTTTGGACCAACTAAAGTTATGAAACTTTTTTTTTTCTCCAAAAAGCAAAGCATTAAATGGCAAGGTAAAAATAAACCTCTGTGCTAGCCAGTAAAAATTCCATGGATTTATGCCTTTCCATGTGAGTCACAAGTCTAATGGCAGGTACATCCAGTCTGGCTATGGAATGGAACAGACTGTGTTCGTCTTACATGCTGTCTTCAAACACTCCTCCACCTCTGGCCCAATCTCTGTCCTGCTGCAGAAGCAGGATCCCAGCCCCCTTTAGCAGTATGATGAGCCCTCCTCTCTCAGCATTCCTGTCTCTACCTTGAGATAAAGCCTGGGACAGCATGTCTGCATGAAAAAAAAAAAAAAGGCACAGTGGAATCATGTCCTCTCAACATCATTAGTCCTTGCCAAACGTTGTATTTTTATAGACAAGAAAACTGAAGCACAAGTAGGCTTTAAATCTTGCTCCAAGTGGTACACTGATTAAGCGTCAGAGCTGGAATTTGTCAGGTATTCTTCTCTGAAACTGTTGGGAGACACTTCTCCGTGCATCTTTCACATTTCTATACATTTTGCAAACAGAGGCACTGACAGTCTTTGTTCTGAGCTATCTTTTCAAAGATATTTATATAGCAAATAGCCTTGAAAAATAGAGCTGGGGTCTCATTCTGGAGCAAAGAGAAGGTTTCGTCCCGTATAACAAAAATAATGTCTCTCTCTAGAGCAAAGGGCGGGCATGCTCACTGCCCATTATAAAACATCCCAACTCCCTAAGCTCAGAGCTCCTCCACTGAAACACAAACCACAAGTATACAAGTGTCACCTAGCCCGCTTCACACCACCCTGTGGGAACCCGGAATCCGTGAACCAGCGCAAATGCTGGTGGTCAGCCTGCTGCGGTTGCTGTAAATAATAAAGTCGTTTGTCTCTGACCCAGGAGTCTCATGTCTTCCGCCAGTGCCCAGGAAAGCAGTGGCAGGCTGACTTGTGAGCTTGGAAATAGGGTGAAATCTCAGACCCTTCATAGTTTTTGCCAGAAATATAAAAAAATCATAGTGATGATCACATAAAGAGAAAAGGATTAAATACTGTGAGGTCCATTGCTTGATTTTTCGCATCTAGGAGGATCCATTTACCATTGTTTGAGCATTATGTGTTAGGTATGATATATAAAGTGCTTTATTCTTCAATTCCACACACACACACACACATAGATAGGATCTACTATGTTTTTAAAATTAAATTTATGAAATGATTTTCATCATCCTCACTTTATGGTTTAAAAAAAGCAAACAGAAAAACCAACAACCTCTGAATCACAGATCTAATAGGGGGCAGAGATAAAAAAAAATCTCTGGTTTCAATAATTTGTGTTTTGTCTACCTCCAAATGAAACCTCTGCCTCTCCTAAAATGGCAGAGGCCATGTTGACTTTAAATAAAATGGCTAAATTATAAGGTAGTTTGCTTAGTTTTACTATCTTACCTCTTTAGTATATATTTAGGCACCGACATGTTGGTACCTAATCTGTATTCAATATTGAATAGTTGCTATTCACAAATAGAATGTATTTAAACTTGTGAATACTGAGTTTATACCACATAGTATATATTCATAGCAACAGTCTACAACAAAAGCTATTGTTTACAAAGTTTAAATCGGAAAATAATGCCTTGGCGTTACATGCTGTCCTTTAAAGCTACACATCTAAGAAAATTATCTTCAGCTAAAGAGGAATAACATGATAGAAGAAATAATTTTATTTAAGAGGCTGTATATTCCACAAAATTATCCTGTTAGTCACAGAGCTAAATAGAAAATTAAAACACTAGACAGAGAGTGGTGAAAGGACGACCTATGTCTAGAGCCTATAGATGTTCTTGGGGAAAAAATATTTAAAGCAAAAGAAGACAGTTAAAAACTTCCTGATTGTATGTGAGCAGAATATAAAATAGGAACTTCTGTGAGAGTTCTCTGAGGAGCATTTCTAAAGTGATAATCCAGGGGAACCTGGGTGGCACGGTTGGTTAGGCGGCCAGCTCTTGGTTTGGGCTCAGGTAGGGATCTCAGGGTGGCTAGGTCAAGCCCCAGGTCAGATCAGGCTCCACGCTCAGCCTGGAGTCTGTTTGGATTTCTCTCTCTCTCTCTCTTCCTGCTCCCTCTCTTAAAAAAATCTTTAAAAAAAAGTGATAATCCATTTCTGGATATAAATGAGCTTTTATTCCTGTCTACATGTCTGCTAACTCTAATGCTAAAGAAACAAAATGTTTTGAATCCATCGTTTTGAGATGTAAGTAGCAACAAAAAATATGCAGGTTCCATCCAAAATGTAAACAAATCTTTTTTTCAAATTGCCTAAAGTATTCTTAGATACCTATTAATAATATATTAATGGAAATGATTATTTTACTCGGATCTCACAAAAACATACTTTTTTATAAAGTAAAAAAAACAAACAAAAAACAACAAAAAAAAAAAAACCTACCCAGCTGAAGTTTATAGAAACAAAAACAAAACAAAACTTAGGGATTATGGAGTCAAGTTACACCTGCCATATAAAAACATTAACTGTAGAACCAAGGTTACACAGCTATTTTTTTTTTAAGATTTATTTTTTTATTTACTTGTGATAGACACACAGAGAGAGAGGCAGAGACACAGGAGGAGGGAGAAGCAGGCTCCATGCCAGGAGCCCGACCTGGGACTCGATCCGGGGACTCCAGATCACGCCCTGGACCAAAGGCAGGCGCTGAGCCACCCAGGGATCCCCTACATAGCTATTTTTTATCTTAGATGAACACCTTAGGTTGAAAGTTGAGTTGTTGATTCATTTTTATTTTATTTTAATCCTTGATAAATGGCAGTAGTCTTCACAGTGGGACATGCCAAGGTGGTGTATGTTTTGTGTGGAAGCTGAAAACCCATGGAAAACCCCATGGGGTATCTTGATCCCACTAGGACACAAATTAAATTTTTAAAAACAGAATTGAAGCTCTCTAGATCTAAATTGTAATTATATAGTGAAATACTTTCTAGGGGCATAAGCTGTTCAACATTAAATGGATTTTAACCAAGAAATTTGAGGAATCTTTCACTCATGGCTTTTAGAGTAAGCTATAATTTGATCTATGAAGACTTGCAGACCATCTGATTTTTTTCTTCTGGGAATCGATGAGAAAATGAGATGTTAATTTTTGTCCCAAATTTCTAATGTCAAGACGTGGAAGTTACTCATTCAGTATCCTATCTGAAACATACAAAATTTTTTGAGGGAATTTTTTAAGCAGAAGAAAATCTGTTAATATCAGAACTACCTAGTCATGAAAAAAATTTTTCTAAACCTTGTTTTAAGTAATTAAGGAGTATTTTAGTAAGTATAATAACTACTTATAAAATAAAACAGCAACTATTTTAAAGACAAATGCAAAGGAAAAAGGGAATATTCACCTAGAAAGTTAGGATGCAAAAGTAAAAGAAAGAATACCAATGTTATGCTTGTATTCCTTTTTATCAGGGTCTCCCCATGGGCAAAACCTTGTGGATTCTGAAAGATTTGTAATTGTGGAATGATAGACGGAGGAGCTAAATATGCAGGTCTGAGATCTCATTATTCCGTATCTGGTGATGCGGCCTACATATCTTACATGTTTATGCATAAGGAAGCAAACTAAAGATTACCTGGAAATCTCCTAATTATTTGACATAATCCTTCTTTTCTGCAAAGCTGATGCTGTATTTCTGGTAATATGTTTACCTGAAAGGAATGAGAAAGATTCTAGTGAGTTAGGCATTCATAAATGCTAAAGCACAGGAAATGCAAAAACCCACAGAGTTATAGTTATGAACTATTGTCTACCTCGTCCACACCCTACCTTCAAATCTCTGCAAGTCAACGTTCAAATCCAGAATAATAAAGTGGTTTCTTTGATAATATAAAACAAAAACTTGCCCTTGGAAATCTTTAAAATATTTGGGAACACTTCTGAAAACCTTGATATATTTCAAAGCCATGATAAGTGCTAAAACTAAAAGGAAATACTAATGTCCTTATGGCAAATAGAGTGACACAAATAACTTGACAGCGGCCAAGTTTGCTTTTTTCAGAAAATGGCACTACCAAACTCTGAAGATCCAAAAGCACTCAGTGATTTGAATCACAGACATTTAGTGGAAATTCAGTGCTAATCCTGTTTCAAACTTTTATAGACTTCACTTCACATTGAAGGGCATGATTGCTTCCAGATATAAAATCCAGTCACCGCAAAACTGTATTCTCACAAAAATTTGTTCACAGAAAGCTTCATAGAAGTTATCATAAATTCAAATATATGTTTTACCTTATAAAGAAAAGAGACACAAACAAGCTCAATTCTCTCCTTCTCTTCTGAATTTACAGACTGATTATCAAGCTGTTTTCAACTAAATTCGGAGAAGAACGCCCCAAATGGCAAAGCCTTGTTACAACCAACAGAAAGAGATCGCGGTAAATTAGTTTGAAAATCAGATTCACTTTTGAGAAATTGGTGATTGCTTTTAAATTAACTCACTCTAAGCTTATCAAGTATTGTAGTTTCTTCACTGTGTCCTACTGACGAGTCCTATTAGAAAAGAACCTAGCTGCACTTGAAGAGAGAACCGGAAACACGGGTTACACTCCCACGGAGTACACTCCCACATGTCCACGGAGGACATTTAACAGAATCATAACCCTGAGCACGTCACTTTGCTTCTCCTTGTAGAGCTTTTGGCCTCTGAGTTTCCCTGCTTCTGTAAGGTTTTTATCGATTCAGTAATTCAATCATCAGGGGTAGTTTTTTACAAAACGATCCGCTTAAAATGCTTTGAAACAACGTGTTGATTAAACATTCTCCAACCCTTGTTCACTCCACTCATTTAGTTGGCAAACAGTCAACTTTCAGCCCACGTTGTGAATGAATGAAGTGGGGGCTTGAGCAGAACCAGCTCCTGTGAATCTGTGTGAGCCACACTGTTAAAAGCTCAAGGTTGAAGGTCTCCAAAGATACCAGAGTCCGAGGCACATTCCTCTGGCCCTGGGAGTGCAAAGGCTGTAAGTGTGGTACACGTTAGACTTTTAAGGGGTCTACATTTCTCAGATGCAAACATGAGAAAGTTCAGAGACTAAAAGTAAAAAAACAAAGAATTTTCAGAAGGTCCTTAAGTTTACAATTCAGACTTCCTAAGAATGGCTGGAGGGAAGAGAGGATATGGCAAAAGTATAGAGAAACTTCAATAAAAGCTTTTATTTTTTTTTTCAAAAGGATAATATACAAAGACTCTTTCTAAATTAGATTGTTGGAATGCCTGGGTGGCTTAGCAGTTAAAGCATTTGCCTTTGGCTCAGGTCGTGATCCTAGAGTCCCGGGATCGAGTCCCACGTCGGGCTCCCTGCATGGAGCCTGCTTCTCCCTCTGCCTGTGTCTCTGCCTCTCTCTCTCTCTGTGTCTCTCATGAATAAATAAATAAAATCTTTTTAAAAATCTTTAAAAAAAATAAGTAAATTATATTGTCAAAAGCTTTAAAAGTCAATAAACCTGAACCATTTCCTCTTTCACCGGGCAAAATCACTCAGTTGCTACTGACTACATAGAAACTTTAATAGAAGGACTCAGAATGAAGAGTAGCATGAGGTAAGTATCATTAAAGGCTATGTGGTGATGAGGTCCAGTTTAAACCTTCCTCCTGCTTTTTGAAGAGTTCAGAGCCAATGTGCTGTTACAGCAGGTGCTTAGAGCATCCTGGATGAGCTGTCTCATCCTAGACAAAGGAATGGAAGAGGCCTGGCCAAATGAATAATCGTGACTTAACTCATGGGACAGAGGACCTTGTAAAGGTGCTGCAAAGATAGAGTACAGCTTGCACAGATTTCAGCAGAAGTGTCGGTCACTGTATCTCATTGGAGAGGTGACTTTCTATATGAGACCTGAGGTCAGAAGAAAAAACTGACTCAGAATCAGAAAGCAGAGCCAAGCCAAGGGAAGCAACTGCTCTCAGGCTTCCGCCTTCCGCTTTTCCATCCCCCACTCAGTGACCTCTTCCCCTGTTCCTTCCTCCAAAGCACATCTTTGGAATTCACAGAGTCTCCGCAGATGACATAACCAAGGTGACACGTGACACAAGAAATATCATTTCCATTCTACTCTGTAACAGAGCACCAGACTAAGCAGTTAAACTGAATAACTTGGCACAAAGAAACATATTCAAGGGCTGTGGGTCATACAGCCATAGCAAGTCAGCTATATTACGTGTATTTTCCATCTATTCTCATCATTAAACCTAATAAAGCTCTTCCGTAAGCTAATATAAGATAACATTATTGCTTTTTATTCTTATTTTTATGTACATCATAAAATATATGAGATTTGCATCATTATCAAAAGGAACGTATTCAAAGAAGTTTTCAGGTAGTTTTAAGGTTCACAGCAAAATTGAGCAGAAGGTACAGAGATTTCCCACATACCCATTGCCCCTACACATGCACAACCTCCCCCATAAACAACCCCCCCCAGAGTGCTCCTTTTTTTATACCTAAAGAATCTACGACACATCATTATCACCCAAATAATTATTTTCAATATATAATGATTTCATATTGGGTTTGAACAGTTTACATACACATATGCAAATGTGTATATTTTATAGAAGCTGCTGTTTTTCTTTTTCTTCTTCTTTTTTTTTTTTGAAGCTGCTGTTTTTCTTGGCATAAAACCTTTTATATCTTTGAAAAGATTAGAATGCATATGAAAAATGATAATGATGGTGGAGCCCTGGGATATTTCTGAGATCAAATTGAGAAAAAGGAAATGTACA
Organism: Canis lupus baileyi; assembly: GCF_048164855.1. Lineage (NCBI taxonomy): Eukaryota > Metazoa > Chordata > Mammalia > Carnivora > Canidae > Canis > Canis lupus. The sequence goes on from NC_132855.1 coordinate 1,828,445, forward strand.
TTTAGACAGATTTTAATCCCAGGGCACCTGGGTGGCTCAGTCGATTGTCTGCCTTCGGCTCAGGTCATGATCCCAGGGTCTTTGGATCAAGCCCCCGCATCGGGCTCTCTGCTCAGCGAAGGCCTGCTTCCCCTCTGTCTGCAGTTCTATCTACTTGTCTCTCTCTCTCTCTCTGTCAAATAAATAGATAAAATCTTAAAATAAGAGAGGGCAGCTCAGCTTTGAAAAAAAAAAAAAGGAAGAAAGAAAGATTTCAGTCCCCACATACCTTCCACAATCCTAACCTGAAGGTCATCTACATCTAAATTGTTCCTATTACATATTATCAGAAGCAAAAGTAAAACATCCTTCTTATTTGGAGATTTTTGTTCATTAATAGGAACAACAGTATATAATTTTAAACATTCAGAAAGTGTTTATAAATGAAAAGTAATACTAGTGTAATACCAATAACTCATTAAGGAGAGTAGACGTTGGAATTTGGACTACTTATAAAGTGTAAGAAAGCACTTGGGGAAAAAATTGGGAGGGCTCACGCAAAGTGACACACACTTCACACTGTATCTTAAGGGACTTCTTTTTTTTCATTAGATTGTTACACACATTCTATTCTTTACTTTATCAAAACTCAGGTGTTCTCCAAAAGCTGTTCAGTATCCTCCACAAGGACGAGAATTAATGACAAGAAGAGTCATTATCTCCTTGTCTCTCCCGTGCAATTATCATTCCATCAAATTCACCTGAAAATGTGCTCAAATGCTTTATAATAAGAGCCATTTCAGTGGTTCTCAGTGCTCCAAGTACTAAAAACAGCATCCTGGTTTTAGGGACTGCTAATCCTACAAACATTTAGAGCTAGAAATGAATCCCTCTGCTCTTGAAACATTAGAGCCTTTCTGTTAAAGGTGAAATAGAGCCCCAGTTACTAAACTTAGTGTTACCCCAAATAGTGGACCTCACTTCACTTTCAGCATCACAGGGACCAACAGTTTTAAAATCATGTTCCTCTCCTTCTGACTAGAGAGACTCCAGGCCATTCATTTTTTCATAACAAATCTTAAGATCACTTTCGTTAAGTGCTTAAATTCCAAAGCTCTGATGGGATGAGTAACCCTAATTTGAGCAGGAGCCCTTTCTTTGTTCATCTCAGAATCCCCAACAAATTGGAAGCAACTTCTGTTTTGAATATTTATGTTGACATAAATAAGTCATGGTTCATAAAGCTTCAAATTATTCATGCTCCAACGTGACAGTTATCTAATATGAAGCATTTAGAACTAATGCATTCTTTAAGAGTATTCATTAGCATAGTCTGTAAATGCAGTCGGTCCTAAATATTTATCCAGAAGAGGTTTATAGTGATGTGGTTAGGAAAACAAAATTTGGAGCCAAACTGCCCGAGTTTGAATCCTGGTTGCCTCATTTATTAGCAATGAGAACTCGGGCAATTCTCTGAATTTTTCTGCACGTCAATCTCCTCGTAGGTAAAGAATGGGCAAAAATAAACATGTGAGGCTTAGAGTGATGCGTGGCACCAACAGGAGGCCTTGGCAAGAGATCGATGGGTAGGAGTAAAGAGAGCACTTAGCTCCCTGGCTTCCTCTCTGCAGGGCTATGATTTGGCAATGGCACCCCCAACCCCCGCTCCTTTGCAGCCCCTTCCCAGTGAGGCCTCTTTCCTGGCCTCAGTTCTCATTAAGTTTTACAAACCACTCCTTCTACATACCCTTCCTCAGACCAAGGGTAGTGAAATCTTACGAGGCTGCTGATCCCTGGTGCCTCTAATCCTTTTCTCTCCCTAATTTTTAAAATTAGATTGTCCCTAATTTCATTTCTCTTATTTTGTCAGAACCGCAATAAAAAGCTCCTTCATTGGTTTCTCTTCAGTTAAATCCTTTCAAATACGGCAGTGAAACGCCGGGACACCTGCACCCCAATGTTCACAGCAGCAATGTCCACAATAGCCACACTGTGGAAGGAGCCTCGGTGTCCATCGAAAGATGATGGATAGAGAAGCTGTGGTCTATGGATACAATGGGATATTCCTCAGCCCTTAGAAACGACAAATACCCACCCTTTGCTTCGACATGGATGGACCTGGAGGGTATGATGCTGAGTGAAGTAAGTCAGTTGGAGAAGGACAAACATTATATGGTCTCATTCATTTGGGGGATATTAAAAATAGTGAAAGGGAATAAAGAGGAAGGAGAAAAAATGAGTGGGAAATATCAGGGAGGGAGACAGAACCTGAGAGACTCCTAACTCTGGGAAACGAACAAGGGATGGTAGACAAGGAGATGGGCAGGGGATGGGGTGACTGGGTGACGGGCACAGAGGGGGGCACTTGATGGGATGAGCACTGGGTGTTATTCTATATGTTGGCAAATTGAACACCAATAAAAAATAAATTTATTAAATAAGTAAATAAATAAATAAATAAATAAATAAGGTTCCTTCCAATAAACATACATTTTTCAAACCAAAAAAAAAAAAAAAAATATATATATATATATATATATATATATATATATATATATATATATATAGCATTTGTCTCCTGCCTGGAGGTTGACTGATATTCACAGGGAAGACCGTAGACTTTATCTCACGGTTGGTGTAAAGCTATTCAAAGGTTAAGTGCACGAGCAACCGGGTTAGTTCAGCACTTTAATATTTCTCATCCTGACAACCGTGGGCAGGGTGGATTTCAGGGACAAAGCACTTGCTTCAGAAAAAGCAGTGAGGAGGATTCTACGACGACCCTGGTGAGAAAAGGTGATTGGCCAGGATAGAGGCAGCGAGTAGGGATACTTGAGAAATAAAATACTTGAGATGTACTTAAAGTTCTCTAGTAGTGGTGATTGGTGGAACGCAGGTGACACGCGAGAGGAGGGAATCAGAGGTGAAGGCCGGCTTCCTACCGTAGGGAGTGACGTTGTGGTTGATCATGCTCGTGACCAATAGAACAGGAGTCCTGCAGAGCTACTGAATGCAAGAGTAGCAGTGACTTACGAGGGAACGTACGAGCTATTTTTCTCCCTGTTGATTTGGGGCGTCTGTGTGACACGAAGGTGATATTTAATAGGCAGTTATACATGTGCGCCTGGAGACTGGGAAGAAGCCTGAATTTTAGATGTACCTTTGGGAATCCTCAATCGCCTTGGGAATGGTGTTGAGGAACACAGGCATCTAAAGTATGAGCAGAGGAAAGGTGGCTATGAAGAAAACAGAGAAGGAATGGCCAGAGATGGACAAGAAGAAAAAAAGATGATGTGCTCAACCCAAAGGCCAAGGAAGTCAAGAGCTACCAGGAGGAAGGAGATACCAAGATTATCAACTGCAGAAATACCAAGTAATCAGTGTAGCTACTACAATACTATTTCACTACTGAGAAATAACTAGCAGCTCTGATGCTTTTCTCACATTAAAAAAAATATTATGGGCCAAGAAATGCTGGCGTTAATATCCAAAAAGCCATTAAAGTCTGCAAACATTTCGAAAAGGATATTTACCTTTTGATGTAAACCTAAAAGGCACATGTCTTCCTTGGATATGCAAGGTTTTCCACCAGCTTTCCTAGAAGACAGGCAAATGAGGAGATCCCAAGAGCCCAAATCACCTAATAGCAAAAGAATATTGAAAAATAAATAATTTTTATCAGATTTTTGAAGGCACCATTCTTAGACTTAAAAATTTTATTATTTAAATCCTAAAACACAAATGATTCTGAACATATTTAAGTCAATATTTGAAGTAACTTAAATGCAACTTTTCTAATGTAGAAATATTTTTATATTTATTATTATATCAAGGAAAATTCACTTATCTAAAGTGATGTCATAAAACTAAAAGACTAGAGGTTAAATGTTTTAAGTCACTAACTTTGTACATTTATGAAGTCTTATTTGGAGATTGGGAGGAAAGAGGATTATAAAGTCTCTTAAGATAGAGGCTGGTTCCAAAATCAAATAATGATAAGAAGTCAAAACACCAAATATTTTGTTCTGGACTTTGGTATCACCGTTACTTTTCAGAAAACTTAAACATCGGATATCCCTTTATAAGATTTCTTACAAAGAAAAAGTTGTTGTCAGCAGAAAATAAAATTCAATGAAAATTTTAAAAAATAGGTTTTGTCTAAAAGGAATTTGTGGTCTAGTTATAGATAGCAAAGCTGAGGTCAAAATACAGAGTATAACATGGGCCGAAGGAAATGATATTTCAGCTATTTACCAAGGACAAAGCTCTTTGCCAATAAATCCTAGTAACTTGCCAAAATAATCTCAGAAGAGTACATTCTTGCATAATACTTGGACATTTGAAAATTAACATGTGTTATACGTTTATTTTCCCTTACTGTCTTTGATTTATTTATGTAGGTTTTTATCAACATGTCTTGCATGTAATTGGTACTTGAAAAATATTTGTTAAATGAGGGGCGCCTGGTGGCCCAGTCGGTTAAGCGTCTGCCTTCGGCTCAGGTCATGATTTCGGGGTCCTGGGACTGGCATCGGGCTCCCTCTCGGCGGGGAGTCTGCTCTTCCCCCTCCGTCTGCCCCTCTGCTACCCTCCCCCCAGCTGCTGGTGTGTGTGTGTGTGTGTTCACGCTCTCTCAAATAAATAAATAAAATCTTTTAAAAAATTGTTAAATGAATGAACAACCAGCCCGTGATAGGGCAGTAAACATGTTGCTTCAGACGATATAGAAATAGGTACCTCAGCAATAACCTGCAAACACTACATCATGTACAAAAGGATTGATATTACTTGGGAACTCTCCCCATCTTGGGTGGAAATCTACTTTTAAAAAATTAAGCGATTTCTGTCCAGATGGCCTCTCCTGTTGATCAGTCCTAAGATAATGTTCCTGCGGTAACTATTCGTGCCAGACCTCATCAGTCATCTTTCATTAGGTACTAGTGGCTTCTAAAAAGCTAGGAAACAACCAAATTCTGTCTTTTTTATGGTTTCCCAAAAGAATTTCTCACTTGAACACGTAACGCTTTCAAAGAAGGGCTTTCCAGGGGGCGGGAAAGATTGATAATGAAGAGTGATCTACGACCATCAGGAATGAAATGCCACTGTGCACCCACCACGTCCTTTACGTCTTGACAAGCTCTGTGCTCTCTGGCTCTTTGGAATGACCCTGTTCCTCGAAGAGAAACCCTCTGCCAAACTAAAGGATCCGGAGAACTGAACTCAGTTAACACGGGAGCTCCCATCCCAGGGCTTTTCTGTTTGCCTCATAGATCTCAAGAGGCTGGAATATAGCACAATAGTCCAAGGGGACCCGGAAAGATGCTGCAGGCAATTTAGGGGCGGGAGAAAGTTCTGCCTGTATTAGCCACCAGGCCTTGGCGGGAAGGTCTACGCTGTCTCATGCATCCTCACGTTGAAGGAGACTCCGAAGGATTTCCTAAAGCCCACACCAAATATTCTATGATGATTCCATGACTTTATTGAAAATGTGCACCTGGCACTTTCAGCCAAAACTTTTGATATGAAGTCAAAAGGGAAAACACAAAGATGGCTGCATTTGGCATTATTTCTAGCCCAAGACACACTAGAACTCTAGAAGAAACCTCCTGACATAACATCCTCAACCAAGTATTTTAAGAAGATAAGGATATGCAAAGAGAGGCTTTCAAATCGTGGACTAGATTGTTTGGGCATTAAAAATACAGTAGCGGGGGGCACCTGGGAGGTTCCGTCAGTTAAGGTCGGCCTTGGGCTCAGGTCACGATCCGGGAGTCCTGGGTTCGAGCCCGGCTCCGGCTCCCTGCATGGAGCGTCTGCCTTGGGCCCAGGGCATGACCCCGGGGTCCCGGGATCGAGTCCCACGTCGGGCTCCCTGCATGGAGCCTGCTTCTTCCTCTGCCTGGGTCTCTGCCTCTCTCTCTCTCTCACTCTCTCTCTGTCTCTCAAATAATAGAATCTTTTAAAAAAGACACAGTAGGTTTTATATTTCTTCAAGGCTGACACATGCCCCCCCTCACTACCCAAGGCATACACACAATTTCTCAATTTGATTACAATATATATCTCTAAGCCATAAATGTTTAAAACTGGAAGATACATTTAAATAATGCAAAGCATTTAATTTATTAAGAACCTCCTATGAGCAGGACATTGCACTAGAATTATGAATGTAAATAGCAAAAAAAAAAAAAGAGAGAGAGAAAGTACAGTCACCGCCTTCAACCATCTGTGGGGGATATGAACATTAAAAAGAATTTAGGATAACTTATAAAGTGCCATACAGGTTTTTGACATTCATAAGGGACACCACGTACCTCTCAAAAATATTTAACAGATATTTTAAATTTAAAATTAATATCTCAAAAATACTTTAGAGCACAATAAATTTACCCTTAAAATTCAAGTAAGATATAGCCAAGAATCTCAAGACTGCCTCCACAGTCTGAAAAATGCTGATTGTTTCCATTCAAAATTCCTATTTAGCCCCTTTTAAAAGAAAAAGCTTCATTTGTTTTATGAGTGGCACCATGTATCCAAACTTGGTTTAAAAAAATCCCAAAAGCCACACTGAAGTTTAGAAACCAGGCAGAGGGGGATCCCTGGGTGGCTCAGCAGGTGAGCATCTGCCTTCAGCCCAGGGTCCTGGGATGGAGTCCCGCATCAGGCTCCCCACGGGGAGCCTGCTTCTCCCCCTGCCTGTGTCTCTGCCTCTCTGTGTGTCTCTCATAAATAAATAAATACAATCTAAAAAAAAAAGAAAAGAAAAGAAAAAGAAACCGGCAGAGAAAAAAGCACATTCACTAGCTAAGTAAATCACATTCAGAAGTCAACATTGGAGCTTTTGGGAAACAAATATGTGCCTCAGCAACATTACAGGTTGCTGAATATCGCGGAGCTGTGGGGCCACGCTCAGGAGCTGCAAGCGAGCCGAGCCGTGAGTAGGCCAAGGCCCAGGTGCACAGCAGGGACTGCAGGCTGAGGGGCCCCCCGGAGAGATCAAGCCTGCATGTGGGGTGGTGCGTTTGGCCTGCACGATTTTTGTTTTGTTTTTGTTTTAAATTTTAACTATTTGCCAAAATGCGAATGTCAGTGTAATTCACACCAAGACCCAGATTCCTGCTTTCATTTGAAAACTCGGAGGCTGTGGTCATACTGGGTCCCCTGATGGGAGCCGAGGACAGCCTCCCACATTCCCTCCACCTGGCCATGTGGCCTGGCCTGGCCCCCCTGCCTGGCTCTGCCTCCCAGGGGAACGGTCGGGACCCCATGTAAAACACTGGGTGTCAGTTTTGCATGAATTGCTCATTCAGCAAGATGATGTTCCACGCTTTAGCTTTCAAATGAATTAGAGTCGTTCATTAGGTAAATTGGCCTTGTTAAGAGGCCAGCAGGCAAATTGATATTTGGTCAGTTGGTCTTCAAAGGATGTCTGAACACACCCTTTGATCTTCAGATCGGGCCACGCTCTCCTGCAAGGTTGAGTAAGGTCATTTCAACTCCAGAGACGTTTTATTGGCTGTTAAAGTTGGTGAGGACTGAAGTGTGGTCTCTTAGACTGGAAAAATCAGGAGAAGCCTGTGGACGTCCTTTTGACTTAGGTCTTTTCTCTCCAGTTGGACTGGAAGAGTGACCCGTGTACCACTCCAAGGTGGGCCAGCTCTCATGTCTCCCCTACAGTTTCTCTTTGGACCCTTTATGACCTTCAGCCTGTCTCAAGGCTGTCACCATAGTTATAAGTTGCCTAGGACTTTTTTTTTTTTTTTTTTTTTTTTGAGGCACCTGGAGTGTGTTGGCCTTCCTCAGTGTTTCTTCTTCCCTGGACGGTTGACATTATCAGAGTGTAAGAGCTAAGAGGTCAGACTTGGATTTGGGAAAAAAAATAACCAGGCAAAGCCACCCTTGGCCGAATTGGATGGTGGTTTCTTAGATTTTCCTGGCAGAGGGAAAAGGAGACCTTTCAATGGTTCAGCCCAGCTCCCTACAATATTGCACCAGGATCTGAGTGCCAAAGCCACACTAATAAATAAACAATAGTACTAGTAGTAGCAGTGATGATATCAACAGTAAATCTTTCTTGAGCCCTTACAGGAAGCCCGGTACTATTCCAAGTATTTGTATTAATTCATTTATTCCACACCATAGCCTCCTGGATATGATCATTCTCTTTTTGAAAAGCACAGTCAGGTTAAATAACCTGTTCAAGGTCAGCCATCTAGTTAGTGGTAGGAAGAAAATTTGAACACAGGACGTTTAGCTCCAGGGGCCGCATTCGTGGCCGTAACATCATTATCCCTTCAGAAACCACAGAGGCAATAGAGAAATTCAGCTTTTGCTACCTCCCGTGTTTTAACTTACGCAGAACTTCCAACAACCCTATGGGGTAGACACAATTATTCTACACACTCTACAAGAGAGGAACCTGAGACGAAGAGGAATTAGATAGCTTTGGTATTTTTCCAACTACTCTCCAGCACAGCCATGTCCTTTGGGGCCTTAGAGGCAAAAAGGACTGTCTGTAACAGGTACCCCGGGCATTCCTAGACCCTCACCTAGTGCCCCAAAGCATTCTTAGCTACCATTGGTAATTTAAGTAAAATGTTTATCTGTAGAAGGAGGGAGCACTCAACCGCACATATACTCAGGAACTATAAATATTAACCTGGCCTCCACCTACTTTTGAAAAGAAATCTCTAAAAGTTTCTTAGATTTTTTTTTTTTTTGATGGTTAAAATGATTTCTTTCCCTGTCACAAAGAAACCAGAGTGAGACTAACTCCCACATTGGACTTGCCAAGCCCATAAATAGAGAGGTCATAGGACATTGTTCTAGGAAAACAGGATGTGGATGTTCTGTTCTTCATCTCAAAATTACAAAAACATGAAAAACCTATATGGGCTCCTCCCCATAATCTGTGGAACAAAATTGCTGATAACACCACCCCAACATGCCTCCTCAGTGTTGGCTCAGGGAGCAATGAAGACTCCACAGACAGGGTCCAGATTTATCAGCTCAACACAAAATGGTGTAGAGTTAGTTTCTATCGTTCTCTCCTCGTCCTCAGGAAGCAAGTAACATCCTCGGTGTTAAAATAAGAGCTATTTTTAAGGGTTTTGTTCTTGTTTTTGTTTTACTCAAGCATCTGCCCTACGGAGTGAGGGCTGTCTTCAGAATATTTCCAGTCTCTCAGAGGCGGGCTGCCATGGAAAGCAAACAATCATTTCCTGGCTCTCAGATGACCTCCCTCATTGATAAAGTTCACCGGGTCAGTAACTCAATCCAGAGAACAACAGAGAACTCTGAGATATTATCACTCACATAAATGCTGTTTATCCTCAAGGAATGACAACTTCAATTTTCTGGCGCACTATATAAAAATCTCAGAATATTAAGTCTATTCCTGCTTTATTTTTCATCATAGCATTTAGCATCATCTGACAGGTTATAGGTATCTTGTCTATGTGTTTATTGCCCGCCTGCCCTGCCCATTAAATGTGAGTTCCATGAAGGCAGGGCTGTGCCTGTTTTGTTCACTCCGATATCCTCAGGGTCTACAACAGTGGCCGGGATCTCAGAATTATTTGCTATATATTTGTGAGATCCACAGAGAATGTACAACTGAAGGTGAGCAAGAGATCAACAATGAAAACTCAACCAAAAGCCAGTATATTGTAAAAATTAAAAATGGAAGTAGTGAGGGAAAATATTAAAGTAGTCTTACAAGGACCGAAAGATACATTTTGGTTCTTAGTAAGAATAAGAGAGAAGTTAGCCTAAGAAAATAAAGTTAACCATTCCCAGCATTTAAGGGAATTTTTTTTTTTTAAAGAAAGGAGATTCCAAGTGCTTTACTTAGTGGAAACTTTTTTGTGAACACATACATCAGATGGAAGCAGAAAAGATTTATAAAGTCTGACTTGGAAAATAAACTTGTCCAAAGGCTTCCAAGATACATAGCTATAAAAGCCAAGCCTCATTTACTTATGCACAGTATTAGACTGTTAGATTCCATAAGGATACAAGGATGGTGATTTCCTAAAATGTATGGGGTTTTTTAGCATGAAATACTGAAGATGTTTAAATTATAAATAATGCATAATTTCCTCTATAAGACAAAATGAGAATATTTCATAGAGTCACTGTTCCACCTATATACTTTTTGTCTTCACAACCAGACTATCAAATTCTTACTGAATAACAAAGTATTATTTTCCCTGTGTCCATTCTTTATCAGAATTAGTAAATAATGTCACATTCACGAACACATGATTAACTTATTGATGACAAATTAGGTTCTATGCTTCATAACACCGTAAGATTGTTTGGATATAAAGTAGTCATTGCAAATACCTTTTGCAAGTATCTTTTCCTGAATCTTCCAGGTTGCATGAACCAGTTCTCTTAACTATATTCTTTATATGATGGATCTACAGAACAGTAGCCCACATTTTATTCTTGACTTTTCTTTAAGGACAAAACCATTCACATTCTTTTATCTAACACTGATTGTATTTTATCTAACACTGATTATATTGTATTGTAGACACTTAATAGATGTTTATTGGACTGAATATTGCAGAATTTAAGAGAAATCATATATATAGAATCTTTAGGTCGTCAGTGATTATACAACATGGTCACAAAATCTAATTAAATCTAGTTCCTTACCCCAAGAGTCTGGTCAAGGGTTTTTGCTTGTGATCCCTGTGGCTCCTTATCCTTTAAGAGGTGATGTTAAAAAAAAAACAACAAAAAAAAACAAAAACAAAACAAACAAACAAACACACCTTTGTGTTTTACCACAGAATTCTAAGCCATTATTCCCGCCCCACCCCCACACACACACGGTGTGCTAAATCCACACTAGAAATCAAGCTTTCCTATCCTATACCCTCTACCTTCTTTCTGCCCTGTGAAGATCAATGAGATCGTTTTTGTGAGGAGTTTTGAGCTCCTGAAATTCTTCTGCTCTACTCATAAGCTCAAGAAACCAATATTATGCTCAAATTTTTACAAAAGTTTAAAAAGACTCAGGCTCTGAAGAAATTTTCCATTAAGAAGAACTTGAAATGAAAGAGATCAGTTTATTCCTATGAAATAAATCTAAGAAATGTTTACCTTGGAATAATCCATAGGGTTTTTTAAATGCTATTTTTGAAGATTTTCAGGGCCCTTATTTAGTCTGCTACTGAAGTGTAATCAAACGTGTATTTAAACTTTTACTACTTTTTCTTCTTTCTTTCTTTTTTTTTACTGCTTTCAAGATTGTTGTCTATCTAGGATAAAACTCTAAAGCATTTTATCAAATTTCTAAATGTCTGGAATTGTCACCAGCTTAGAAGACCTTAAAGGAAATGAACACTTCAGCAATTTTAAAAATCAAACTGCACCTAGTGCCTAGATACTGGTTTCTAGGATCATCCTCCAATAAAGGGAACCACAGGTCCTTGGAGAAATGGCTGATTCAAGAGGCTGGAATACTAAATACACAAGATGAGCCTAGAGCATCATTGTGCCAGGAGGTAGGAAGAGCCCAAAAACCAACAGGGAAACAAACAAAAACAATGATCGAGGACGTCCAAGGGACACAGGAGTCAATGATCCAAACTGGAACACTATGAGCAACAGAATCAATGATATTGGATTATAACCCGAAGTATAAAATAACTACCTGCGAGTCCATGTCACCATGAAAAAATGACCCGAATAAGTAGATAGATGGGGATGAAGAGACCAAGCTTGTGAGTGTAAAAATACCCAATAATTTACGTAGCTTCTCCAAACTCTTCGAAGGGGCGGTGGAGCACAGCTTCCCGGTCCTGGTCCGGGGCTGAACACAGGGCATCCTGCCGAGAGTGCAGGATGGAGAGGGAGGTGAAAGGACGGCCGTGGGAGCCTGGCCCTGGGCCCCCACCCCGGGTCAGGGCTGACACGAGCAGCGCTGGGTCACCTGGAGCCTGCACAGCTCCATAGGGTGGGCCGAGCTCCACGGCTCCCCTCCTGCTCCTGCTCCTGCTCCTGCTCCTGCTCCCGCGGCCGCAGCCCCGTCTGATCGCAGGAGAAAACACCAGGCGAATCCCAGGGGAGAGACCCCAGAGGGCCTGGCCTGGTCCCGGAGCTGCCAAGTCCCCCAACCAACAGAGAGAGTCTAAGAAACAGTCACAGGTGAGAGAAGCCTAAGGACGCAGGGGGACCAACCCTAATGCGATGTCCTGGGTGCGGCCGTCAACCGAGGAAGGACATCACGTAAGAAAATCTGAATAAAGTGGACTTCAGGGATGGAAAGATCAGCCTGCACACGGCCTCCGGGGAAAATAAGACGATCGTTAAGTCGGTGGACGTAACCGGGCCGAAAGCCTCACGTACTAACTACGCATCTCACTAAGTCCTTCATACTCAGGGTGCTGCACTGCGAACCCAATCAGCACCGCAAGGCTGGAAGGCAGAGACAATTCCTCTTTATGCAAGAGGCATTGTATGCTAATAAAAATTCTAATGGTATTTAAAATACCGAGAATTGGAAAATAGATCAAGTTCGGGTTCCGAGACCTCCTGTTACCATGTGCAAGTCCCCAGATTTGTAGCCTTTTCTTACATACAACACTATTTCTCTCTAAATTCAAATCCTTTGGTGATTTCGTTTACATCCATTGCTTTAGCTATTGCCTCTTTGCCACCGACTCCCAAATTTACATTTCTCTACACTTCTCGTATTTCAGAGAGACATTTCCAGTTGCTTTCTAGAACAAATGCCCTGCCGAAGGAGTGGAAATCTGAACCCATTGTCTCCTGCCGAAATCTTGTCCCTCCTTCCATTTTTCTTAGCATCAAAGGCGTGGCCACTCTCTCTCTCCCTCAAGCTAGAAGGTATAAGGTCATCTTCAACTTGTCTATCATTCCCACATCCCATTGATTTCCAATTCCCATCCATTTTAAGCTGGAATTTCTTAAATATTTCCCGACCTTTCCAAATCCTATCACATTCTCTAAGCCTAAGATCTCGCCATCTCTGCAAAGTCTCCTAGGCCCTCTGCTTCTCTTTTTCCTTCTCCAACCCATTACAGCCAGAGCAATCCTCCAAAAGAACCAGATTTTGCCATTGCCAGCACAAGACAGATCAAATTCCTTAGCAAAGCCACCTGGGCCTCTTACACCTGCCCTCACCTGGGCTTCCAGTCACACCTCTCTCAAAGCAGCCCCCACTTCCTCTTCTGTCATCTTGACCCTTTGTTGGTCCCGGAGACCCCAAGCATTTACAGATCTCTATGCGGCTCTTCCCTATGAATGCTCTTCCTCACAAAATCCGCTTGAGAGCTCCCCGTTACACACCACACTCAGAATTGGCAACTTTCTTTTCTGTTCTGGGACGTTTTATTTGGCCCTCGTACTGCTTATACTGCGTCCGGTATTACAGTTACTTATTACAGCATCCTTACTACTCAACAATGGTCCTTGGACCTGCAACATTGTCATCAGCTGGAAGCTTGACAGAAATGAAAAATTTCAGCCTCCGAATTCGACCTTACCAAATCAGAATTTGTCAACAACAGGATCCCCAGATGATCTACACGCACGTGTATGTTTGAGGGGCGCTCATGTCTACCTATGCCCTATATCCTTGAAAGGTCTCACTCGCCTTTGACGTGCCCTCTCTCCCACTGACACCAACTTTAGTGCCCTACCCATAGTTCTTGTTTAATAGCCATGTGTTGACTGTAACTTGAGTATCTGGTGTCAATTATGAAATATCCTGATGCCTGAAAATAATGTCCTACTCATAATACTCGCTATGAAGCTGGTGCTTTAAACTGAGTTCTTTTAGGGGTAGCTGGGGGGCTCAGTCAAGTGTCTGCCTTCAGCTCAGGTCACGATTTCAGGGTCCTGGGAGGGACCCCCACGTCGGGCTCCCTGCTCAGCAGCTCCTCTGCTTCTCTCTCCTTCTGTGCTCTATCTCGCTCTTGCTCGCTCTCAGATAAATAAATTCTTTGAAAAAAATAATAAAATTAGTTCTTTTATTACTTAAGTACTTGACATGAGTTTTAGACAGACATTCCTTATATCAAATTCCACATTATGGAACAGGAGGTTTCTGCGTATAATTGGCATTGTGACACTTCATTTAACCAAATATTATTCCTTCTTCCTGTTTTATTAAAAGTCATTTTGCATGACTTCTTTAAAATGCAATGAATGCAACCTAGTCATGTCTGGCTTAACATTTTATAATAAGGCACCAGGGACTGTGAGCAATCTGAGAGGGAGGAGAGAGTCATTGATTTAAAATTTATTCTAAGAATAATTCCACACTAATTCAGCACAGATGAGAACTAAGGCTTAAGAAAATTAATTCACTAACATGAGAAAAAGAACCAACTCCCTCAATGGCTTATTACTTAATGCAACAAGTATTTTAGGATTACACATCTCCTGCTCATAATGCATTATTTTCAATCTCTTTGGAGATTTATTTAACTCAATCATACACTTCTGTAAGATATTGATAGAGCAAGTCTTATCTTCCATTTTCAAATCAAGCAGCAGATAATCTAATGAACTTGTTCAAGGTCATTCCAAAAAGTAGTTGTAATAATAATAATAATAATAATAATAATAATAATAATACCAACATTTAGGGAATAGGATGAAGACTAAATGAGTCAATATTTGTAAAGTGCTTAGAACAGTGCCTAGTACTTGATAAGCTTTACATTAGTATTTGTTTAATAAATAAATGAGTGGAAGGTATACACATGCAGATAAATTCCAGATAAAAATCCAGATCCAAAAAAAAAAAAAAAAATCCAGATCTTGATGAACTTTCAAGAAACAAAATATGTTATCTTCTGTATAGAGTGATACACGTCTAATTTAGAAAACACAGCGAATAATCTTCTCTTTCTACTCTCTGCTACCCCTTTATGTGTCTTCAATAGGCCTTCTTACCATAGAAGGAAAGACACTCATTAGTGGCTTCAATCTAAGGATAAGGAAGGACCTCATCTGTAGTGGGCCTCAGTTAAAATTCGTGCACATTATCTAGAACTGGGCTCAGCAGTTTTCTCTCATTGGCAGTGCAAGTGCATTTGCTAGACTAGGTGACACCTTGAGCCTTGAAACTAATGGTGAAGAAATGTACATCCTCATGAGTGAGTACCAACAGGCCCCAGGTGGTAGGTGTGACCCGAGCAGCGAGGCCAGCCCCCATGGCACCCTACAGTGGGTGCTTCAGGCAAGGAGGCACCTGGCTAATGGGTCAGCTGGGCTAGCGCCTAAGACAGGTTTCATCCACTTCACAGTTTTCTGAAAATTGGCCCTGCTCCTAGAAGCCAAGAGAATATTGGAAATGCCCCCTGAAGCTAATAATTCTGTTACCCATGAGATGAAGAATATTTAGGTCAGTGCGAAACTGCCAAGTACTATTGAAGCATACCATAAAGTGACTTGGTCTTGCACATCTAACAGGTATAATTTATCCCACAGATATTAACAGAGTTCTGAAAAATCATGGCCTTCCTCTTATAACATTCATTTCCCACCTCACCAGAGGCTTGGAGCACGGTTTGCTATTTCTCTCTCTTATTATTCATTATTCAAAATTCATATAGTAATCACATTCCTTTATTTTGATCGTTGCTATTTAAAATCATTTTCTTTGTTTCATTGACATTGTTAATTTTAAGATTCATGTGCATATTTTATCATGTTTTGATGCTCTTTCACTGCTATCAGATTGATTCCCACCAACAACATTGCTGGGTTAAAAAGTAGGAGTATTTTAAATTTTATGGATTTTTCCAGATTGCTTTCCAGAAGAAGACTATAACACTCCACATTTCCAAAGCAAGATCTGAGAGCTTCCACTCCCAGAATCCCTACCAACAATAGGTGAAGGCACCTATTTCGAGTTTTGCTGATTCTGTGAGTGTAAAGTGCAATAATCTACACTTTAAATTGTCTTTCTGTAACATTTTCTGAATTTCACCATCTTTTTATTCTTTTTTTTGCCATTTGAATTTCCTTCCTATAAGCCTTTTTTTTTTGTAAGTAATCTCCACACCCAACATGGAGCTTGAATTTACAACTTTGAGATTGAGTTGCCTTCTCTACCAACTGAGCCAGCAGGTGCCCCTCTCTAAACTTCTTATTTACATGCTTTGTATGAAAAAGTTTTATGAATAAAAATTAAGTTTAAAAAACAGCATTTATCTCTAATTGATGTGCAAGTAAACTCCCTTTTAATTTTTTTAAAGATTTTCTCTATCATGAGAGACCCAGAGAGAGAGGCAGAGACCCAGGCAGAGGGAGAAGTAGGCTCCCTGCAGGGACCCGGATCTGAGACTCCAGATGGGTCTCCAGGATCACGCCCTGAGCCGAAGGGAGACGTTCAACCACTGAGCCACCCAGGTGCCCCAGGAAACTTCCTGTGTAGTTAAAAGTTAAACTAATATGTCAGTTTTAACCTCATCAGATCAAAAAACATTTTAACACCTATTTCCTAAAGATTGTGAACTAGCACTGGTGATGAAAGCCAAAATAGGAACCATCCTTTTTTTAGAGAAATTCGGCAAGGAGAAGCAGTTTTAATATTTTCACCCACCCACCAAATAATTGAGTGTTACACTCAGATCTCCAAAATGTAATATAAATGAATACTGAAGCAAAGTTGTGTTGTATAGCAATTAGTTGGAACAATTCTAAATGTCTACCAAAAGGATTTAGTTAAAATACTAGGATATTCCATATAACGAAATACTAAAAAGAATGAAGCAAAAATTTTTTATATACTTTCCAGAAACTAGTGTGATTTTGTGGCTAGAAACTCAGGTTTGGAGAGAGACAGTTCTGGGCCAAACCGCAGCTGTACCAGTCCTGGGATGATTGCTCAGTTCCCCATCTGTTAGACAGAAATACCTACCTTACACACCCGGAGTGAGAATTCAGTAAGTTAATGCAGATAAAGTGCATATCACAGCACATTTAGTTAATAATAATCAAAATAGACCAAGTTAAAACTACTGATAGGAAAATTTATTCCCGTACTACGTTGGCATGGCGAAGCTATTATCAGAATATCAGAATATTAACATTTTGTCTGCTAAATCATGTGGGATAAGCCATTGTAGTAGGAGGCAGGAGGCAAAAGGGTAAGTAAGATGCAAGTGTGTGTGTTCACGTGTGTGTGCGTGTGTGTGCGTGCTTGGGCCAGCCCTGGAGAGATGCCTGGGCACATGCACAACATTAGCGGTGTCACCCCTGGGTGCTGGGATCTGGATTTAATTTTTCACATTCACCTCTGTATTTGCAAATATTTAACTCAGTACCGTGCCACAAAAATATGACATCTTTGTAAATGGGACTATTTTCTAAAAATGCAGTTAGAATACGCACGCATGCCGCCAAGAAAAGAAGTAGTATTCTCGGAGAAAAATGACACTTGTCTTTTCACACACTGCATAGCTTTCAAAGTACGATCCGATGTCAATTAACTGCTACACAGAAACAAAAATGTACAAAAAATGAACCTGGATCCTGATCATTTTAAAATTCAAAATGTCTCTGATATCACATAGAGTGCCTTAAAAATACTCAATGTGACAAGTAATAGGATTTCTTTCCATAAGACAAGAAATAAAAATCAGTCTCAGCGTGCAATAGTCATGCTGTGTAGTCATGAGTTAGAGATTTCAGGTACCCGCGGAATAAGGTCTTGCTGATAAATTTTAATATGCTATTTCTTCAAAAAAATGGACAAATAACAGAAATCCTTGAGTAAACAAATCAGTGGATATGCAAACACTCATTATTCCTGATACGTTGGCTATCTGGAGCCTTCAGATTACCATGGAATGCGCCTGCCTTGCTGGCATTCCCAGCATTCTTACTTCTTCCCAGCAAGTACCAATTTCCAACAGCAACAATCTGCCCTATACTACAGCTGTGAATTTGGATTTCCGTGCTATACTTCCATAAAACAACAGGTAAAGTTCTCATTCTGAAAACTACCTCACTTATAATGACAGAGTTTTGATATTGGTGAGGTTTGGTGAGATGAGAGATTTTTTTGCATGTCGCATGGGAAATGCTTTAACCTTATCAGGTAGGTAGAATTTTGACAGCAGGAACGAAGAGGTTCAAAATAGATCCTCATTCTTTATCCCAGTGATTTTAATTTTAAAAATTTGTGCTAAGGAAAGAATCAGAAATGTAGATAAAGATCGATACACAAGAATTTATATACAAGAATTACTTATGACGGCAAAACATCGCCAATATAAATATTTAACAATGTGGAAAAGATTAAGGAAATCATATTAAGCAAACATTAAATACATCCATATAACATGATCTTATGTAGCCATTGAAATAATGTTTACAAAAATTTTATGGCATGTGTTTCTGATAAACAGTATGCTAAAAACGCAAGCTAGAAAATTGTGTAAAATGTATAAAACGCTTATAAAGAAACATGTCCAAGTTAACTGGCTTGGGGGTAGCCTTGTAGGTAGTCTCCTCTGTTCCTTGTTGTACTCTATGTATTTTGCAATTGGAATAGATCCTAAAGATTGTCTAGTTCAAAAATCGTCATCTTCCATAAAATGAAAGGCATCTGAAGAAATGAAGTAGTTTAGTCACAGCCTCTCACTGACAATGCCACCCACGGCGGTTTTCCTCTTTTCCCGAGGGCCATCTTGCTGCTCCTTGGGGGCCTATAATTACCATTTGGGGTAAATCATATGTCCATGTTTTTACCTCCATCCCGCTATCTTCAAGCAAGCCCAACACGTCCAAAGACAGTTTAAATGCAGCTGCTCGTTGCTGTCACTTCCAAATGGACCCCAGGCCTTGACTTTAGTAAAGAATTAAGATAACATGTACCAAGGCTTCGCTTGCTGACTTACAATCAACGGGTGAAGCATCTGCTCGAATTTAGGAGTGGGGCTTCTCACCAATGTGGAAGGCTGGCTCAGAGCCCCGGTGAGAGCCCCGGTGAGGCAAAGGGGGAACTGTTTGGCCACTACCTACTTAAGGATCAAATAGGCAAGTCCAGAACTTCTTTGTGCTTCTGGAAGAAACACAGGAAAACTGTAATACAGAAGGATCCAGCCCAGTAGTCTCAACACAGGGCCCAGGGCCAGCACGTTAGCACGTTAGCATTACCTGGAGGCTTGTTATTTCTGGACACACCTCCCCACTGTTCCTGGGTCAGATCTGCTGGGCGTCGAGTTCAGCAATCTGTGACGTTACAAGACTTCCAGACAATTCTGACGCATATTAAGTTTGAGGATCACGGGCCCAGCAAGCAGTGGGTACTATGGCTGGTGCTTTGCTAAAACTATGCTCTGTAGACAACCACCTGCACAGGGATTTCCTTTATCTTCTGATAAGCACAAACTACAGTGCTGGCTATCAGAGGGCAGGGCCCCCTAAGTCATCTCTGCCCTTTACACCTCTTCATCACCTGTTTGGTCATCTGATAATGAGGTGGAATGCTAAGCAAGATTTTTTAAATTCCAAAAGTTCCCTGCTCTCAATGAACCATTTTGTTGCACAGATGATGAGATTCTCGTATGACGTTCACATTTTTCCTTAGAGAAAGAACTGAAAAGAATTACTATGATTACTATTAAAAGGTTCTTCTTAACTTGTTGGTGGATTCTTTCTTGGAAAGCAGAGCCATCCCTCTGAACCAGCTCTGAAGCAAGGTTACAGAGAATCTTCACCAAGGGAAGCGGGTAGGTCGAGGTTTTGCTTTTCCAGTGGGTTTCCGCTCAGACACCGCCTGCAGCGCATTTCGCTTGGCTCTACCACACAGCTACTTCCTTCGCCTTAAGTAGTTTTCCCCCTACGTTTCTAAGAAGCAAATGGTGCTTGACTATGCCAAGGAAAGGTTCAGTTATTCTCCCAGGGCATTTGCAGGTTTATTTTGCAATTGCTAATTGATTTAATTGTGCACCCACGAGCTGTCTGCAGGAAACTGCCCTATGCGGAGTAGAGTACGAATAAATAAGTAAAACGTGCCCTGCCTTATAAGAAGTTTATAATATAGGGGCAGAGAAGACGAACGAACACACACAAAATATAAAACTGTGGAACACAAAACACACTCTAGGCCTCAGAGCTGCGTGAATCATGCGTGATGAGGTCTCAGGCTACTTGTTTACCATCTCCACCTTGAGGGAAACTTATGGGTAGACTTCTAAATTAATCTAGATTTTAAGAAACAGCAGATTTTAAGGAATCCTAGGCGCCAGAAACCTCAGTAGCAACACATATCACAAAGCTCTGGACTGTGAAGACAGGTGAGTAGGCCACTGGTGGGGGCCGCACATTACCCTCACCTGGGGCTCCGCAGAACACCGCGATGCCCAGGTTCACTCCCCTTCCCCCCAGTTTTGATATGATTTTCAGAAGTGGAACCTGGGCATTGACTTTTTAAACTGTTAAGCTCCCCGAATAACTCGAGTGTGAGAACAAGCCTGAGAATCTTGCTACCGCCGGGATGGGGAGGCGTCCGCACCACGGCTCGGGAAGCTTCGAAGGCCGCGCCCAGAACTGGCCTTCTGATGAGGAGGAATGAGAGGTCCCTGAGGACTTCTGCACGGGGCAGCGTGCGAGCCGAGCCACGTGTGTGTGACACTAAACCGCGTCGAGGGGATGCCGTCGAAGGCAGAGAGCAGCACCCGGGGGAGGATTCAGTTGCCACTGTGATAGCCCGAGAGGCACCCATGGCACCTGGACCCAGACGCCTGCTGCCCTGGTGTGTGCTGCCCAGGGAGAGGGGTCCACCCCGAGCTTTAGCCCCTTCAGCACCCTGGGTGCTTGCAGGAGGAACCTGCCCGGCTGGGCCGCAGCCCTGGCTGGGGCGAAGGTGACCAGCGCAGCTGGCTACACGTTGAGGCAGTGGGACACACAGATCAAAACATCATCTCTCGGGCCCTGGAAAGTCAAGACCCTCTACAAATTCTGCCTGCAGGAGACAGAATAGGATTCAACGTGAAACAGGTCATAGCTCTTGCCATGAGATTTCATCGCGTGTAACGTTACATTAGATACAGGGGCACCGCACACTGATTCGACACATGCATATATTGCAAAATGACCACCACAAAAATCTAGTTAACCTCCGTCGCCACATAGTCACAGATCTGCATCTGTGTGTAGTGAGAACGGCTACCATTTACTCTCTTAGCAACTTTCAAACATAAAATATGGTGTTACGAACTATAGTCGCCATGACGTGCAGGACAGCCCTAGAGCTTACTTCTAACTGGGACTGGGGACCTGGTGGCCACCTTC
This sequence comes from Canis lupus baileyi, assembly GCF_048164855.1. Classification (NCBI taxonomy): domain Eukaryota; kingdom Metazoa; phylum Chordata; class Mammalia; order Carnivora; family Canidae; genus Canis; species Canis lupus. The sequence goes on from NC_132855.1 coordinate 1,849,718, forward strand.
ACCCATTTTGCCCACCCACCTCCCCAACCCCCCATCTGGCTGTTCCCCAGAGATTACAGCATCTGCAGAGTAGAAAAATATCTCGAGGAAATATCAAGATAGGGGAAAAAAGGGGCTCCTGGGTGGCTCAGTGGTTGAGAGTCTGCCTTTGGCTCAGGGGAAGATGAAAAATCATAGAGGGTATCCAGAGGGAAATAGTAATTAATAATGATTAACTAATTAATTCTAATTAACTAATTAATTCTCCAGAGGGAAAGTCGAGTCTCAAAAGGAGGTGATTTAGGGAGGTTTACAATAATTATAAAATGGAGAGTAGAAAGCAAAAGTGGTACAAAAACCAAGAGGCAGTCTCGAAAATGTGGTTAGATGCTCCCAAACTCCTCCCAAATTGAGGGAAATGTCTAAAATATTTCAAGCATCTAAATCTGATAATACACTAGCATAGTAAACACACCATATCTGGAATCCCCAGACTCCCTTGTAGTTAATCCCCACACTCTGTCACTTGAAAAGTCCCATATGAAACAGTTTGTTTTTGTTTCCTGGAGTCTTTCCTTAATCTAAATATAATATGAATATTCTTTGTTTTTACAAACGAAATCTGTCATTCGAAGCATAGTTTAGTCTATGGCAAGACCAAAAAGAATGGCTGATTTCTGAGAGAGACGAGTAAAGCCTCTAATTCTAAAGAAATATGAAGAGAACAATGACCTGAAATAGATTCCAGTTGACCCTTGAACAATGCAGGGGTGACGGGGTGCCAACCCCTGCAGAGTAGAAAATCTGTAGGTAACTTTCAACTCCCCCAAAACTTAGCTACTAATAGCCTACTGTTGACCTAAACCACGGGAAGCCAACTAACTCATATTTGGTACGTTCCATGTATTATATTCCAGACTGTGACAATAATGTAAACTAGAGAAGAGAAATATTATTAAGAAAATCATAAGGAGGAGCAAATACATTTATAAGACTGTGCTATAAGAAATCTGTGTGTACCTGGGCCCATATGGTTCCAATCTGCATTGTTTAAGGGCCAACTGTACTTATAAAAGTCAATTTGAGATGAAAACAATATAGAACATCAACCAAAGCTCTCCAATTTACCTGTACTTTAGGATCACCTGGAGATTTTAAACTTCTTTTTTTTTTTTTTTTAAGATTTAATTTATTTATTCATGAGAGACACACAGAGAGAGAGGCAGAGACACAGGCAGAGGGAGAAGCAGGCTCCATGCAGGGAGCCCGACACGGGACACGATCCCGGGTCCCCAGGATCACGCCCTGGGCCGAAGGCAGGCGCTAAACCGCTGGGCTACCGGGGCTGTCCAGTTTTAAACTTCTGATGTCCAGGCCCAAACTCTAGATCCACTCAATCAGAACATCCGGACCTAGAACCTGGGAAGCCAAGTTTAAAACTCTTCAGAGGAGATCCATGGACGGACAAGTATGAGAACCACTGAACTAAAAAGGTCAGAGGCAATCAGGGGCACCTGCTGTCTGAAACGAAATATTTTAACCAACCACTGAATTTGGCTATTAATTTTGTAACTGAGGCAAAACTAGGTGACATGTAGGTTTTTGATGTTCTACAAAAGCTACTCTATGTATCTGCCAGGGGGGAAAAGACTGTAAGATTTTTTTTCCCTTCACACAAAACCGAACAATGGTACAAGATGTTATTTGTAATGTGGTTAAAAAGAATCCGTAGTATTGAAAAAAGACGATTTGCTGTACCTTTAAAAAAAGATAAAAGTAGCAGAAAGTGCATTTAAAGAAAGAGTTCAGAGCAAGTATCTTCAAAGCTATATGAAACATTTCCCAGCTTTGGAAAATTTAAATACCCAATCTGGTTTCTATGAAACTTAAAAAGATCAAAAGATTAGAAGGAAGCTAGGCTTGAACGAGAAATGCTGGAGATTTCAGTAAACATCTGGTTACCATTTTCAATGGTCAGCACCAACCCACTTAAGGAAGCAGTTTAGCTTCTTTGGAGTAAAAATGAGACACTGGCTTTTTGTTCTCTTTGCACAGTGGAGGGTAAAGGAAACATCAGAACGGGGAGGTCACTTGAAGCTCAACTTCTATAAATAAGACAGCTTTTTTTTTTTTTTTTTCCTCTCAAAAACTAAAGTAAATTGAACTCAGGTCTCTGTAGTATAAACAACTCAACTGAGTTAGGGTTAAATAAACATTCCTTGAGCTCTAGTGCTCCAATCGGAGAACAAATTCTGTTTGCTCGTAAATACATCAGTAATTCTATAAGCACCGAGGGAAATCACAATCAACCTGAACACACAATTACCGCAGGTCATACTACAACAAAATAGAAGGGCGCAGACCTCTAAGTTTCTTTGATTCAATTTCCTTCCACCCCACCCCCACTCCCTCCGCCCCCTGGTTTGATTAACTGAAGGCACAGAAGCCCTTCTGATGTCACCCAAAACCTATTACTTGCATAATAAAAAACGTATGTCAAAGGTGTTCTGGGTGAAATACCGACAAGGCGAAACACACTGTGCCTTTTAAATGTGACCTTTACTCTTTTGTCTTCCTGCTAAATAGTCCTACAGCATATTAAACGCAGGAAGGCGGCAGGGGGGCTGGTGTGAGGCTGGAGACAGGAAGGAAAGAGAGGAAGAGGAGCTCATTAGGCTCTCGCATTTTAAAGGATCGGTAAGTAGAAGCATCTGCTATCAACATGCCTACTAGCCAAAGGGGACCCCCTCAAATGTGTCCCCAGACCAATATTTCTGCACCCCTTTGCTCACCATTCCTCTCTTCTGCCCTTGGACGTGACACTGAAAAGACTATAAAGGAAAGGGATTCCTAGAGTGATGAGGTTTAGGATCTCGTCTTACTTCCCCTCGTTCTGTGTGTATGAATGTTGGGGTGCCGATCTGAGAAAGCCTTGGGTGGTGACTTTACCTCATTCTCCTGAATAAGAAAGCAAATGCCCGGAGCACCCCTGGCTTGATGCCTTTCCAGCAAAACCTCCTGTGCTCTGAGATGGGCTGTTCCCCTGCTGCGTAGCTTGGAGAGATAAAATGTTCATCCTTACACTGGTCCTGGTTATGTCTTCTGGAGTCACTACAGATAAATCTTGTACCCAAGTGTCCCGTTAAACAGTGGGGATACAAAAATATTGGCCCAACTACTTGCAGGGCCTCCCAGAAACATTCTTTGCAATTGGAACCATCTATTTTCTTGTGCCTGCTGCAGATCTGGTTTCGGCTGCAACCGTAGAAATATGCCCTCTTCAAGTATAACATAAATAGTTCTCACCCAATGACAAAATATACTACGTGTCAGAGTCTCCCGGACCATATATTACTTAGACTCTACCCTAGGAGCAAGGCAAAAACTTTTGGAAAATGTTTATTTAAGTCCCAAAATATTCCCTTTTAGGCCACTCCTCCATTCATTCTATGGACTAAAACAATGATTTACTAAATAGGACCTGGATGATTTGAAAGAGAGTAATTCAACGGTGGATCTCTCTCTTTTCTGTAGAGAAGGTGTATGTTATAAAATTCCTGGGTCGTTTGATACATTTTTCCAAAGCAAGGGGTTGGAAGAACATAAATGCGAATATCTTACACTATACTAAGCAAAGAAGTAGAGAGAATAATGTAGAGGACACAAACGAGATCTAGCTCACAAGGTGGGGGGGGTTGACCCTAATGCTTTCTGTGTTCACAAGCCACAAAAGCTATTTGCTTACTTTTACAAATCCTTTATTGGAGAGGTTTTTTGTTGTGTTTTGTTTTGTTTGTGTGTTTTTGTTTTTTTAAGTAATGCTATGCATTTCATTGTTTTATGGAATATTAAACCCTCAGTGAATCAGTCATCACCTCTAAGCAGATACCTCACAAATCCTTTCTTCAGTTTTTGCTAAATACACTCATGAAAAGCTTATGGCACCTGAGACCAGATAGGCCTAGAACTAAACTCATCCGTCCTCCTCCAATACCACCAGACAGTAACGCTGGTAAATGAGACCGAGGAGTCTTAACAGGAAAAGAAGAGAAGAACTCTGAAAAATGGACACAAGCACTTAAAGCCTCAACAGGTACCATCAGCCCAGATACTACTGTATTTGCAGTTGCGTTATTTTTATAGAAGAGCAAATCTGAGCACGGGTAGCGTATCCATGTACCTCTAATGCCATGTAAAAATAAAAGGTTTATCAATTAAGTTTTAATGTGAATTCTCTGAGATAGTTCACTAAGGGGCTCAAGTAACTGGTACACTATGTTATCTTCATTTATTCACGCATTCGGCTGTATTCCATAAATACTCATAAATATTCCCTGGGTGCCTCTAGGTAGAGGGCAGGGTTTTAAGTGGTAGGCACAACGGACATGGTCCCTGACCTCAAGGAGCTTACAGACTTGCTTTCTTAATGAGAGGTCTCTCCCAAGGGAATGGTCCAGGAGACTATGTGTTGGAATTTCAGGAGGATTTACAGCCCAGGCCTTTCAATGAGAACACGTGGGTTGATAAAGACGGCCTTGAAAACACCTGTCACGTTCGTTTATCACAAAATATCCAGCAGTAGCACCTCCACGTTCTTCACATAGAACCCATTTTCAGTGAACCTCCCCAGAAAGGAATCTCCATCATCCTTATGCAATTAGTTCTTGACGGGTAGTAACGACATTATCTCCCGTTCCTGGAGGGCCCCCAACGTGGCCTTGGTGGAGCAATCCAGCACAATCAATTCCCAAAGAGAAAACAAGGACTTTGGGAGGTTAAGTAACTCGTCGAAGGTTATATAACTAACCATTAAAGGTAACACTAGACCACAACTCGGGGTTGATCTTACTCCAAAGCTTATTCTTTTTAATTACCCCAGTCTACTACCTCCCCCAAGAAAGCAATTACTGTAGTTAAGCTCTTCTTTCTTACGGACAATTTAAATCTCAACCTCCTTATTGCTTCTTCTTGAATACAAATAAGCTAAAGAAAGAAAACTGAAACACGCTGTCCGTCACAGAAGTGAAGACTGGTCTGCAGTAGTTGCTTCTTTTCCATACAAGCCCCAGAGACAACTTTTGGCAAGTGGCCACTATAAATAAACCTTCAAAATTAGACTAAATTTCAAACGGTACATGGGTGTGTTGGACATTTTTGAGAGTGCAGGTGAATGTAAATAAAAATATAGGAGGATAGAAAACTATTAAATTATGAACAGAGAAGGAAATGGGCTTTTTCTTCTCTAATATGTTTTCCACAACATTAAGTAGTGATCTGTATCTCTCGCTCTATTAACTATATCGTTTAATAGTGCTTCCCAAGAACACAGTTAGATAAATTACAGTGTCCTTATGGGGGGAGGGGGGGAGAAGCCATGAAGCAGCAGCATCTAAAACTTCATTCTCTAGAACACAATATATCAAGTTTAATATCAATACAAATATCGATAAGCACTATCACCATATTAACTCTAGCCCTTCCTAGAAATGCCTTTGCTCTACTGTGCTGTACTATTACAGTCTCCGCTCACGCTGGAAGGTTGCTATATGAACCAAAATATGACATCCACTTCATTTGCAGTACAAACATTGCTCTGGTTCTGGGCCTATTACGTAACTTAGGCTCATCTACTTAGTAATCCCTTCAAGAAATGTGTTTTAAATATACTACTTGGGTGTGTTAGGGGAAGGAACATAGTGTTCCCTTCTTTCTGAGAGTAAAATTTCTATTCTTTCCCTTGTTGTTCTTGGTATTTGAAGGCCCAAACCAAAATTAAGCTTAAATTATGATAACTAAGAGGAATATCCAGCCTGAGCCCTAATTTTATTTTTATATGTTTTATTATAAACCAACAAATCCTTTTTGAATGAGGTTTGGTAAAAGTTAAAAACTATCTCAGCCCTAGAATTTAACCATCAGCTTGGTTTGGGATCAAATAACATAGAATTAGTCTAGATACATGGGTCAGCAAACTCCTTCTGTGAAGGGCCCAATAGATGCTTTAGGCTTTAAGAGCCATAGAGTCCCTGCTCCAACTCCTCAGCTCTGCTGTGGTAAAATGAAGCAGGCAAAGGCCTATGAAAACAAACATGTGGCTGTATTCCAACAAAACTTTGTTTACAGAAACAGGCATTGGGCCAGATTTGGCCAGGGGACCATAGTTTGCCAACCTCTGGCAAGAAAATCGATATGGTCTTCCGCTTTTATGTTTCTTGGGGAAAAAAAAAATCCATGGGAAACCCCCATGGGGGGTTTCTTGTTTTTCTACAAAAACAAGAGCAATTTGAAACCCTAAGAGTGACCGATTCTGTGGCAGATTGGCAGCTGTATTTCACAGGGATTATTATATTTAATTTGGAAGTGCAAGGTGCATGCAGAAGGGAACGGAAGACTGATAAATAGGCACTACTCTTCAAGTACACAGAAATAATTCTCATCCAAAGATACAACCTGCTGAGACAGAGCCTCACAGACCCATACGACTTGGATGTTACCGTGGGAGTAGACTAAGAATTTTTGGAAGACATCTACTCTCTTTTAGGCGAGATTATGCTATTCCGTGATTTAGTAAAGAGTAGCTAGATACCAGGAAGGACAATAATGGGTTGGTGCTTCTATCTTTTCCTTTAGAGAATTATATGTTCTTATAAACGTAGGGACATGAGATATATTTTTCCAAAGCAAGAAGAGTCTGAAGGACCACAAAGTATGTATGTTTTACATGTTGCCAAGTTTTAGATCTGTAAGGACAATTGTCCGCTTGCTGTTTTCAAAATCAGACTAAAGATGAAATGCCTGTAAATACCTAAACAGTTAAAATTTGAGAAGTACGATGGCATTGCAGCGAGTAGACTTTTGCATTGTTTTAATCACAAAACTAACTCTAAAGATGGCTATTTCTTGAACCCATGGTCTGTCTCTTAGGATAGTGTGCCCCAGTGGGCTACCTATCAGAATCCCATGTGTCTGTTTTTGCCATATAAATTTCTGGGCCCTGCTCCCAGACTGTTGAATCAAAAAATAGTGGCTGGGCTTTACTTTGTCTCCTCCCAGAACTCTGATGGGGCGGACAAAGTGATTAAATTCTCACCACAGATTATCATGAAGTAATATCATTTACTGCCTTTAACAGATAAGAGAGCCGGAGCTCGAAGAACCTCACTCGCTGAAAGTCACCTATTCGCAGCCATACTGTCTTTCCGGGGAGAGCCACCGACTTCTGTTATGCCACCAGAATGGGATTAACCAGGAAAAAAACATAATGCCCACATTCTAATTTAGAACCTGAGACTGCTTACCTTTCCTTTCAATAAATGTTTACTGAATAAGAATAGAATATAAAGCCCAAACGTTACTCTACAAAAAAACAAACAAACAAACAAACAAAAAAAACAGATTATACTTAATAGTGGAATGTTGCCTGGTTAGGATGCTTTTATTTTTTCTAATTTTTATCCATTTCTGGCCTTAAAGGTTTAAAAAAGAAGAAAAAAAAAAGTTGATCCAAGCTGGAAAGCGGCCACCTGTGCTTCACACACTGGCACAGAAAGAGGCCAGCAGAGGTGAATGGGCTCAAATCAGAAGAGGAGAGAAAAGAAGGAAAAACAGGTAGGATAGGGAAGGGTTTTTTTAATATTTATTTTCCTACGACCAAGCGTGTATTTTACAGATGTGTCAAATCTGTACCTGGCTGGGCACTTAGTACCTATTTTATTTTTGATGTCATGGTTTCAAATTTCAGTTCTGCCAAGAGCAGAAACTTCAATGATAAAGATAGGAGGGCTGAGTCTCCAGATTATTCTGAATTGCTTCCACGTCCCCCAAGATGCTCAAGATGGAGAAATTAAGTTTAAATGTGCAAATACAGCATCATACTTTCTGCTGCTGTACATATAGTAAAATAAGCATGAGGTGAACATGTGAAACTAAAGAAAAATGAATCAAATCTTTAGAAAATATTTTCACAGCGGGTGCCTCAATTCAAACATAACGTATAGATTAAATCTGTGGCCATGGAAAATAAGCTGCAATAAAAATGTGATTTTTTTTCCCTATATGTTAGAAAATCCAGGAAATGTTAGATTATGGTCACAGAACTTTTTTTAATTTCAGGTATTTGAGGTTTCCCTCACAACGAAAACTACAAAATGAGATGAAAAACCAAAAGTCCGTTTTCCATTCTAGTGAAATTGCTACCCTTTCTTGAGGCCTTCCCCAGGAATAATATCTTATTAGCCTGAGTCAAAGAAACCAAGAAAGAATTAGGAAGTGGATGTTTTGCAAGCTGAGGGAATGTGGGGTAGGAGAGCCAAATCAGCATTTACACTGACACAGGTGGTGACACCATCTATCTAATTTGGCCGCCAGATTTTACTGCCCCCAGGCTGTCTTCGCACTTCCTTGGTATTTGGGAGCAGCAGAGTCATCCTCCTTTTTCTTGTGAAACTGACCCAAGGACATCAAGGGAGAGAGCAGCCACAGTCCTTCTAAATTGCAACTGGACGAAGTTGAAAATGGAAACCGAATTGAAGCTCAGAGGCACCGAAGGCCGTAGAGCCCCTCCTGAGCCCCTCCGCGGTCAGGCGCAGCTCCGGGGAGGGAGAGCAGCAGCTTCCCGGGTAGTGGTGGGTCACCCCGGCTGCTGTTTTGCACGACTTTAGGCGCACAGCTCACCGGGTGCAGGCGGGGTTATACCATCAGCTACCTCAGGGAGGGGCTAAAATGGGATGGGAGGGAGACCACACGTTTTATATCTTTCCCTAACACTATGAATGGTTTCCTGACAATATCATTGGTGGATCTTCTAGAACTCTCAATCCGTCCTTCCTCATAGGACCAACCACAATGAAGTCCATAAAATTCCTTTTCAGCCCCCTTTGATATTCTAGAGCTTTCCCTTTCCTTTTTGTTTTTCTCCTGGGCTTCCAGGAGCCCAGGGCAGATTCCCATACTACTCCTAGGGGATAGGGATCACCGAATGGCATTCCTGAAGACCTGTCCTGATGGCCCATACTCTGCACCTTTTTAGGACCTTTCTTTGCATTGAAGTGTACTTTCTGGGCCCTGTCCTCCAAAAACTGTGCTAAGTAGCTTATAACTTTACAGCCAGTGTGATAAGGGGAACAAGGTGAAGGGGGATTGTGGCTAACTGTTCCCCCAACCTCACTGATTCATCGGCATATGGAAGCACTTTTAAAAAAATTATTTTTCTGATTTTATTTACATTCACTTAATTAACATGCAGTGTATTCCTGGCTTCAGAGGTAGAGGGCGGTGATTCACCAGTCTTATACGACGCCCAAAGCTCATTACATCCCGTGCCCTCCTTCATGCCCATCACCCAGTTACCCCGTCCCCCACCCCCGCGCCTCCAGGGACCCTCGGTTTGTCTCCTATGATTAAGAGTCTCATGGTTTGGCTTCCTCTCTGATTTCGTCCTGTTTTGAGCAAGGTGGAGTGTATCTGTCACATGGTGAGTTGCTTAGGAAATGTTAGCTGTTACTGCTACTGCCCTTTCTGACCCTCATCATCTACTCAACTTTCTTTTCAAATACCTTGTTTAAAAACTTGTCTTTTATTTCTCACTCCAAATGATAGAAATAAAAGTACTTGACTAGTAATAGTGTGTGTGATAAATATCCATGCTTCTCTCGCATTTTAGAGCCAATCTGTGAATCACATTTAAGCTGGCTTCTCAAAACAATTTCCAGCACATTCTACTTGCAGTCAGATGAAGTGGCAATTTTCTTAAAATATGGAGCAGTTTGGTGCTGGGCAGACATGTATTCAGGCTCATAAACATAAACATTTTTTATGTGGCATTTAAATATGAACTATGCAACTCCAAAATGCTACAAAAATATAAACAAAATAATTTCAGGAACAAAGAAATATAGCTGAAGAAAAATTGAGAGGAAGTAAAAAAGGAGCCAAGTTTTCTTTGACGCAGGAAAGTTGGTCATGGATACAGATTTGCTTGTATAGATTTCTTGAGGGAAAGAATGTGGCACGTTCTGGAAATTGTTTAACATTATACATCAAGCAACTTTGGTGTTTGCTTCTTATTCTGACCTTTTTCTAGCAGCCTCGGCCCAAGGCCAGCCTCGAGCCTTTCTTCAGCGATGACAACCGTGTAGCGATGCTGAGTGAGAATGTGCTGGTGGAGCCGAAGCTCGGTTTCACTGAAGGAAGAAGGCCTGTAGAGTAGGGCCCTTCGGTCATGGCCGCCAAAGTGTGTCTCTATTGACTTCTGGATCTACAAAAAAAAAAAAGAGAGAGAGAGAGAAAGGAGGCATAAAAATTCAAGAGGAAGAAGTTGCACGCTTCCCTTGAAGGACATCATTAATGCAAATCAAGGGCCATTCAAAAAGCTGTCCTGTCAGTGTCTCTGGAAATGAAAGACAGATCCCCTGAAAGGCTGGCAAGGACAAAGGTGACCTCGTATGCAAGAAGTGAAGGTGAATTGAATTTTTCTCACTATTATAGAGAGATGAGAATTTTAGGCCGTTAAAATATAGAGCTCCTGGGGGAATACTGTTACGCTGAAATACAGAGCTCAACCCTAGCTGAAAATATAAATTAATAGCAACGCCTTTCATCTGCATTGTGCTTCTATAAAATACTTCCAGCTGCATTACCTTTCACAGTGCTTTTTAGGTAAACACAGGAGAGGAAATGGATGCAGAGAGGATGGATTTTGTGCTGGCAGGACATGTTGAGGAATGGGGAGAGCTGAGAAGCACGCTCAGAGCTCCCTGGAGATGGACAATGCTGCTGCATCCCTCAAGAAAAATGCACCAAAACTGGCACCCGGCTCAGTGTGGCAGGGCGGACCCTGCCCCAGAAGGGGGGCATCGTAATTTCAGGTTCTTCCTTCCATAGCTTATTGATCCTCCAAATAAACACTCTTCTTTCTCACAAGGATGTTTGAAATTCCACTAACAAAAAGGAATTTCCCAACTGGCAAGTAGAAACAATGCTGAAATCTGAGTTCATCATAAGGCATAATGGCAGACATTGGGTATTTTCCTAAAAACTTGAGAATAAACCTTGATAAAGTAGATAATTTTTTTTTTTTTTTGTTACTGGAAGGAGTGATGGTATCAGGGTGACAGCAAAGACTTGGAGGGGCCGAAGAAAAGGAGACAAAGGAGTTGGGGGAGGATGATGAGGGAGAAGAGGTAAAAAAAAAACAAAACAAAACTGGGATCCAAGTTACTCACAGGGCACCTCTGAGTCAAAGCGTCCACTCTGTGGATCTAAAACATAGGGAACCATGTCTTTTCACTACTTGAATGTCTTCCTGACTTCCCACGACCCCTAGACTCCATTCCCAATCTTCATCAAGGAACACAAGGCTATTCAGACTTAACCCTTGTCTTTCCTCTCTGGTCATAGCACATTCTTAATGCTCTCCATTCCTGACCCCACCCTGTTCTTTCATTCGCCCACCAATGTGCCTTCAACCTAAAATTCCTTCCCCCCTCTCCATTCGTCCATCTGGCTAGCTCCAAATCAAACGTCACCTCTTTGGGAAAGTTTTCCCTGAAATACACCCTTCCCTTGGCACTTCCGAGAGAGGAAGAGTGCATGTCTGCCCGATGCGAGCTCCGTAACAGGCGGTGTACACGTACACACAGCACATGTTCGATGAATGAAAATACCCACTAAATTAAGGAGTCCGGGTGCCCCATCAAGATCTTTGACGATCTTTGATCAAGATCTTTGATATCTTTGATGATATGTGTGGAGAGAAAGAAGGTATAGACTTAGACTACAAACTCTCTGAGGGCAGGAACCGTATCCCATCTGTCACTGCACACAAACTATTGCCATCTGCGAATGAACAGACAAAGCGAGTGACGATAGGAGAACACAAACTCCGGGGAGCCTGCTGGGCTCGAATCCCCCAGGGTCTACCAGCGCTCTTTGTGTGACCTTGGCTGATACTTTCCTCCTTAGGGTGCAGAGAAGACTAAAGAGTTCGTGTCTGTGATGGGCTTAGGACTGTGCCTGGTATATGGGAAATAATATGTATGTGTTTTTTTTTTTTTTTAAGATCCATTTATTTATCTGAGAGTGACAGCACACACACAAATGGGGCAGGGGCGGAGGGAGCGAAGCTCAAGCAGATGCCCCGCTGAGCAGGGAGCCCAACCCGGGGTTGGATCTCAGGACCCTGAGATCACGAGCTGAGCTGAAACCACGAGTTAAACGCTTAGCTGGTGGAGCCACCCTGGCACCCCTATATATGTGGTTTTTAAGTAATAACATGAAGAGCAAAGAGTCAGAAAAACTGCTTCTGAGCCTGAGCCCTGCCTGGCATGTGGTGACACAGGTGTTTAACACGCATGTGGTGGACTTAATAGAAAGGAATAGAACACGAGCTAATCGCACCTCCCCTGCGTGGTACTTCGGACAAGCATGATTAATTAAGTATCTTCCCTTCTTAAAGGATGCTGTGTTTTATTGATAACGAAGCTATTTATTGATTGATAATGAAACTATTTAAACTCAAAAATTCAACTGCTAACTGGGACATGATTCCTCAGCTAATATCATTGCTTGTCATGGTAAATTTTGGAAGAAGGAGTATTTGAAGCCAGAACAGGTGGGGCCTTTGTACGCAGGAGTCAGAGGGCACCGCTGGCCCACAGGAGGCCAAAATAAACAAACATGCATGGAGGTGCAAGGGGAAGACAGATGCTTCCAAATATATCGGTGTCACTCAGGCAAAATGCACAGTGCCCAGAACTCCCTTCTCACATTATTTTCTTTCGTAATCACAGGATGCTCCTCTCTATTACAGCTGGCTCAGGATAGCAGTGATTTCACACGGGGAGAGTGTATTTTCAAACTTGATGTTATTACTATTTTGAAAAATCCATTCCCCCCCTTCCCCCCGGCCAGGGTCAGTTTAAGCAAGAGCAACGTAGCTCTCGGCAGTGTAGCGGACATGGACCTTATGGTAAATAAAGTATAATTACTGCCATATTTTATAATAACCTTTATAACAGACTGACATTTTAACTCGCATCTCAGGCTACAGAGAATAATGGGAAGTGAGCTTGTCAGTCAAATTATGTCATGTTATCCTGTAATACAAACTGCTCCTGTCCTTGTCATATTTATAACTCACTGTATCAGCAAAATGGCCCAATACCAAGGGGCAAGAACACTTTTGACTGGTTTAACAACAGGTGCACACACCACAAACGTGAAATAAAAACTACATGAATAATTATGTCAACCACACTAACACATGCAGGATCCCCAAATGCCAGGAGCGGCGCTCTGGGAAATGAGAGCTCTTGATTACCCCTACAATTTTGAAGATATATTTTTAGTGGAAGGGTTCAACCTGGCCAAGTCTACAACTCGAGACTCGCAGCCCCACTGAGAAGACCTTGGGAAAGAATGAGCGTTACTGGGTGTTAATCCTCTCTCCCTTCTTCTAGATGGACCTGAAAAATCGTCCCTCGGAAATCACGTTGCCAGACTACATCAAAGTTATTTTAATTTTTTAAAACATTTTATTTTTTTTTATTTGACATATGAGGGAGGAGCAAAGAGAGAGAGAGAGAGATGGGGGGGGGGTTTCCCAGACCATGCTCAGCACGGAGCCCGACACAAGGTTCGATCTCCCGACCTGGATGCTTAACTGACTCTTGATTTCGGCTCAGGTCGTGATCTCAGGGTCATGAGATGGAGCCCCACATCAGGCTCCCTACTCATCTGCTTGAGATTCCCGCCCTCTCCCTCTGCCCCCGCCATTTGCCCTCTGTCTCTGTCTCTCCCGTTTTCTCTCTATATAATAAATACATCTTTAAAAAAAACATGAACACATTATTTTAATTGGAAAGACTTCAAAGTCTGAGACCTTTATGCCACGTTAGCTAAAGCAAAGGACAGAGCGCCGAAATAAACAAGCTGAAGCGTTAGGTGCAGCCACACGGAGGAAGAACAGAGGCCCAGGGACCAGAAATCGGGATTTGAATTCTGCCTCTGCCACTTGCTTGCTTTGTCCACTGGGGAGAGTTGTGTTCTCTCTCTGCGTCAGAGTTTTCTCATACGTATGGTTGAAGTAACAAACTCTACCTTGTTGTAACCTGAAGTTAGGTGGGGAATTAAATTAATTTGCTATACAAAAGTGTCCAACACAGTGCCCCAATAATAAATGATGGCAATTATTAATAAAATTGAATAATAACATATTATAACTTTGCGCTTCCATTACGGGTTCTATAAGCATTAGGGGCCCCGGGGTAGCGCAGTCGGTTCAGTGTCTGGCTCTTAGTGTCAACTCAGGCCTGACCTCAGGGTTGTAAGATCGATCCCTGCACCGGGTTCTGTGCTCAGCATGGAGTCTTCTTGGGACTTTCTCCCAATCCCTCTACTCCTCCTCCCTGCATTCTCTCTCTCTCTAAACAAATATTTTTTTTAAATCCTATAAGCTTTACAATTACTATAGTTTGACCTCTGTCATAAAAAGCATTTCTGCAATAAACTATGTTTCCATATATCTTGATATATGTTTTTCTCCATATGACTTGTCACCTTTTAATGAAAAAATATAATTATTTCTAGATTATGTTTATTGTCTCTCTACACCATAAAAGGGGGTAAATGAAACCATGTATTTTGTCTCTTTTGTTCACTTTTGTTTCCCTAACCTTAGAATATTACTGGGCACGTAAGGGGCACATAATAAATATTCCTTGAATGAATGAACACAAACATTTTTTTTCGATATGTATGTCTTAGTTATAAATACTACCATGGAAGATTGGGAACAGAAAGTGGTGAACATTTGGATTAAGAAACTTATCTCAGCAGAATTTCAAATAGGAGCAAGAATGACAAAAATAGGATTAAATGTTTGAGAAAAGTAATGAATTTGTAGTAAAAAAAATCAAATAAAGACCTATATTATAAAAGTCTTGTATTTCTCAATTACTTATAGTATTAAAAAAACTTCACTAAGACTCACCACAAAAGCAAGAAATAGAGCTTTTTAAAAATAGTAGGGATGAAAAATAATTTTTTTTCACATAGCAGGAACGTTTTTTCTAGATTTATTAAAGTAGCCATGTATTCATGACACCTTTTGATGCCCAAATACAAATCATATGGTAGACCTTGGTTGTGTGTTATATATAACTAAAACTCAAATTGCCCTGTGGTTTAGATCTTTGACATTTTAGAAATATTGCCGAGTCCATCATAGTGAATTATGTTTTAATTTTTCTGTTATAAGAATATAATAGGGATTTTTTACCCATTGGTGAAATTTACACTTATTTTAGAGAATTCAAGAAATAAAATTGAGTTTTCCTGGATGCATACCCTACACATTTCCCACTGAAAAAGTATTTATAATTGTAGGACACAGACCACAGGTCTCATGGGTATGCAAGCAGAGCCCGAGAATGTTCCTCACCTAAATGAATCTTTAGTTAACCTCTATCTTTATCTCACAACTGACTCAACTGGCTCTCAAGTCCATCAGGGAAGGAACACGCACTTCTCAGACCTACTCCATGACAACGAGCACAATCTTGATTTCACTCCCAAACGGCACCTCGGGGCTCCTGCCTGTCCCACGAACATCCCATGAAAGGCACGTTTGCTCACCTGTGCCTCTGCGCAAGTTTTAAGCATCAACAGAGAAACTAAAGCAATCAAGTTTCAACATAAAAAACTGTATTCCCAATATAGCTTTGATGAGGTGGCAGCAACTTACGTAGCTATTCCTACAACCCATCATCGCCTGTTTCTCCATCTATCTTTCCCGTTGGCGTTCTTCACGATTTATAGTTATATGTTGACTTGTTTAATGTCCGCCTCTCACACGAGCTTGTACGCTTCATGAAGGCCTAGATGTGTCTACGCTGGTCGGAGTAAGAGGGAATGGATGAATGAGTGAGCAAACGAATGAGCGCATGAATGCAAAGTACACATTCATTGTTTGTAATCATAGGTTCGATCATTTTACTCACCATCAAGTGAAAACATCCACTAGAAAATCTCAGTGGAAGCTTTGACATTTGCATCTCAAGCCATAAAATATCTACGACTTTTTCATCCCTCATGACTCTCTCTCCTCCGCTTCCCTACAACCACCCCCTCCAATGACCACATCTTGCACTTTGTGGTCCCCCAAACGGCCCCCCTCCAAAATTATAAAATGAGATTTTTTCCATTGTCTGATCGCATTTGCATGTTTCCATCTCTTCTCGTTTCTTCCTAACACGTCAGTTCTCCAACCACTGGCTTTTCCTCCTCATGCCAACTTTCTGAGAGCCTCTTTTTTACCTTCTTGCTCGGCAGTTCAGATTCCATGGTCCAACACTCCAATCACTCCCTACCCAGTATATTAGATTCCCTTGCTCCACTGCACTTGCACCACATTCACACGGTAAAGCTTCAGGCATGGAAGAGCTGGGGACCCAGCGGTTAACAAGACAGACGGGTCTCTGCCCCGCAGAGCTGACAGTCCATCAAGACGCAAACAACTAGGCACAATGAATAATGAGAAGCCAGGTAAGTAGGGAGGACTGGGGGGCTGCGGAACCTGACGCCCATAGATCCCATGTCCTGCCCCTGGGCTGGGTTGCTGGGAGCCACTGAAGCAAAGTGCCTGGTTGGTTGGACAGATTCTGGTTGGCAAAACCAATTGGGTCTTGGGGGTCCCCAGACCATCCGCCATGCTTCCCTCTCTCTCATACTCCATAGTGACCAACGTTCCCGGTCTCTAGCTACCTTCTTATTTCTACAGATCACTGCCTCCCATTCACAGAGGAAATCAGCACTAATAGAAGGAAACAAGCTACACGGCCTCTGTTTTGGCAAACCGGTCGCCTATCGGCACAACTAATGTTTCCTCTTTCCTGCTGGCTGCCGTAGAGGAAACCTGTCCTCTCCTCTTCTCCATAGCTAATCACTCTGGGTTTATTCTCCAGATTCCACATCATCCCCAACAAACCTCCTCCCGATGTCTACCCTCAAATCCCTGAGAACCTCATCCCCCTTTTCTCCTCCTGGGTCCTTCAGATGCCCTCCCGTTTGGCTCGTTCTCCATGTTTACTCATTCACTCACTCACCTACTTGAGATTGTTGAACACTTCCTACAGGACAGGCACGGGGCTGGGCTCTGAAGAGCCCTGGCAGGACTCTATGCCCCGCTGAGCTCACTTTTTAGCAGGAAGAGCAAGAAACAACGAAGGAAATCTAACTCAAGGTGAGTTCCGGTGGAGATACAGATCTCTGGTCTGGGTGAAGTGCTAAAGGATGATCCCGGAGCTCTTCTAGATGCTGTCACTTGCATATGTTATGAATGTTGTGCGTGAAAGAAAATGAGGGAAGAAAGAAAATCCTCAGAGGGAGAGAAAAGATGAGCAGAGAAGTTGCAAGAGCAAGTTCCTGCAGGTCAGCGCCACAGGTGCCGTGGGCGGTAAATACGGTCAGGCGGGCAGTAAGAAATGACCCGCAAGGAGGGGGAGGGCGAAGGTAATACAACTCTACTCGGTGTGTTCTTAAGTAACTAGTAGGAAACCAAAACCTCATGAGTAGTAGAGAATTGGAGAGTTGGTTGACTTCCCGCTGGTCTCTCTACCTACGTACACCCTCGAGGGACGTCGATGCCCTTTACTAAAAGCCGCAGCAGGGAAGGCACAAAGCGGGGAACCCGGAGAGC
Organism: Canis lupus baileyi; assembly: GCF_048164855.1. NCBI lineage: Eukaryota > Metazoa > Chordata > Mammalia > Carnivora > Canidae > Canis > Canis lupus. The sequence continues at coordinate 1,867,392 of NC_132855.1, forward strand.
ATTTTCCTGTTTTATTTTGTTTTCTGGAGAGGGATGGGCATCCTGATGGAATTCCGGAAGGCCAGACCCTTACTTCCTACATAGCAAAGATTTCCTAAGAACTTTATGACGTCATTCCCGTAATACAGAAAAGTTTTTTTTCTTTAAGTGTAAGTATTCCATGACCTGGGCGGTCAAGCCATAGGGGAGGCCTGGGCCCTGTGCTGCGAAGGCCCCTAATCACACGGGGGAGCATCAGAGGTGCCCGGGTGGGGCGGGGGTTAAGCACTGCAGGGTGGGGCCTGGTTTGGGGCAGAAAGAGCCAGGAGAAGCGGCCACAGGGCAGCCAGGTCACGGCGTGTGCAAGCGAGGGAGGTGAGGTACGAGGGCGAAGGCCTTCCCGAAGAAGGGCCTTGGCGTGAAGGGATTCCAAGCAAGCGGCCAGGGGCCTGCGGCCCGAGTGGGAAGAGGCGCAGACAGGAGATGGGAAAGCAGAGCAGGGCAGACGGGACGGTAGGGTCGCGTGGCCTCCGCCCGCTGGGACCTCTGCCATCGCAGGTCAGGGGTGGGGGCATCACGGTGCCTGGTGGCCAGGAGAGGCCGCACCGCACCCATGCCACCGAAGGGCGGCCCCCAGCCGGGCGCACAGGCCAGGGCTTGTGTCGCGGGGAGAGGGGACCCCGGGCCCGGGCCACCCCGCCATGTCCCTGCCGCCACTGTGCCCGTGCGGCCCGGCAGCCACCCCCGGCCCCCCAGCGTGGTGGCAGCTCTCCCCGGGCCGCGGGCCCCGCCGTGACACGCACCGGCCGCGGGCTCCGGGTCTGTAACTTCACAGAGTGAGGCCCAGCTGGGGTCCTGCAAACCTGGGGCGGCCGGGGGGGCCCTGGGAGGAGCACAGCGCCCCGAGGTCAGCGGGGAGCACCTGTCGCTGTTGCCCTGCTCTGTCCTCGGGTGCCTCCGACTTGCTCCCGACGTGGGATCAAATACGAACCACGGCCCCGGGCCCTGCTGTCCCTTCTCCTTCCTTCTGCACCCCCAGTCTCCCCTTAATCAGACAAGCCCGGGGAGCTGAAGAGCAGGAGGCTACTCCCCCCGGGCCCCGATCCCGGCCGCAGGTTGGGGGGCAATGCTCCCGAGCCCCACGAGCCCCACTCGCAGCCCCGCAGTCGCTGCAGGCCGCCCGACGGGAAGAGAGGATAAAACCGACGACCGCACTCGGGAAACCCAAGCAGAAAACAAGGGGAGCCCTTGTTCTTTTGAAAAATGTTAAAATAATCGCAAGTCTCTGTCCCCCCAGGCCCAAACAACGAGCGAATTCAGCAGTTTGGTCTTAAAATAGCGAGGCCCTGCAGAAGCAACGTGACCGCGGGGAAGAACAGGGCCCCCGGCAGCGTCGCTACCTAAGCACCGAAGCGTCCACCCAACACTTGTGCGGGTGCCGGAGACCAGTGGGGGTTCGAGTCCTGCCTTCCAGCCCCAGGCCTCCTGACCCCTGGGTGTCCCCTCCCCTCCCCACCCTCCATTCACTGTCTGCTGATGCCACGGAAGCGCCACTCGATGGACTTTGATTTCTTCATCTGTGAAGAAGCACCAGTATTTCCTCTTACTTTTCATGCTAGTGTAAGGATGGGGGAGAGTCAGGGAAGACAAGGGCAGCCAAAAATATACAGTCCTCATAAAGAGAGGGCGCATTAAATATCTCTTAAAGAAGTCATTGCATGAAAGAACCTCTTGACGGATTAAAATATTTTAAATCGTTAAAAGGTAAACTGAGGCACATTCGACATTTTAAGAGCTCACGTAAGCAAAAGTCCACTCCAATCGGGCAGCCCCAAACCCCAAGTGGTTAGGAACACTCTGCCCAGAGGAGCCAGGGGCAAGAACTAGGTAGAGAAAGTGTGGGAGCAAAGAGTGGAAATTATTTGATTGGCTACAGCTTGGTGGGTTTTTTTGTTTTGTTTTGTTGTTGTTGTTGCTTGTGTGTGGGATCGGTTGTCCTTAGCATTTTGGCTTCCTAACCTTGAGGCGTTTACGGACGTAGGTCACCATGACATCAGAGCCCCATCGGTCTTATGGCCTCTTTGTGTAATGAAGATCATGAGATAAAAACCTTAAAAATCCCAATTACGTGGTTTCAAAGGGCTTCTGGCAAATTACCAGTGGAATAGGATAAGGTGGTGCTTCTAGATCAGGGGCCTTAACACGTCTAAGCATAATCCATCATCATCTCTGCTGTTCTTCTTTTACAAAAGTTGAGTGCTAGAGCAAGTGTATCATGAAAAGAATATACCCGGCCATCGCCGTCATGTGGACAACGGGCACACTGCTTAGACTTGGGTGCCAGACAAGAATTAGGCAGTAAGTTAACTGAACGACTAAATGTGATTTAATTTAATTTAATTAATTTATTTATTTTTAAAGATTTTATTTATTTATTCGTAGAGATGCAGGGAGAGAAAGAGAGGCAGAGACCCAGGCAGAGGGAGAAGCAGGCTCCATGCAGGGAGCCCGACGTGGGACTCGATCCAGGGTCTCCAGGATCACGCCCTGGGCTGCAGGCGGCACTAAACCGCTGCGCCACTGGGGCTGCCCGTAATTTAATTTTATATGTTGTTAGAACGTTCTGTAAATACATTCACCATCAGGATACAAAAAGCCCTTGAAGAGCCTAGAATCTCTTTCAGCACCAGAGTGAACATGACCCCCCTCTGCACAGAGTCCAGCCTTGAAAAAAAAAAAAAAAACCAAAAACGTCTGGCAGATGTAAGGGTAGAGTTGAGGCACCAGGCTGGGGATGAGGTTCTCCACCCACTGTCTGCCCAGTCGCCATATCAGACCCCCCAGGAGAGGACAGGTGGCTAAGCCCACCTCGGGTAAGCGCCTGATGCTGCCAGCCCCAGCACGCAGAATCTCTGGCTCCCGTCTTTCCGCCTCAGCCCTCACACCCCTGCGGCAGCCCACTCGTCCAGGGTCTCCCCCGAAATCCAGCGTCTCCGTGAGCCGCACAGATGGTTAAGGATGGAAGCCCAACCTGCTGTGGGCAGGTGCCCCTGCAGCAAAGGTCAGCTGCGGCTCTTGTCTGCGTGGAAGGCCACGGGATGGAGGCCCGTACCTAGGGAGCCCAGGGAAACCCTGCCTCGGCCTACCCACCTGGAAGACAAACCGTCAAGATGAATGGAGGAGCAAGTGTTAAGTATTCAGGCACCACACGCGGCTCAAACGACAAAAACATCCTGCCTTCAACCAAATTTATACGCAGTTTCCTTCAAGCACACATTTACGCCTCGGCGCTCAAGCTGTCTGCTTGCTCCAACCCCTGGGGTGGTGCGCGCCCCGTGGTGTCCTCATCTCGTCCCTTCAGCCCACGGGCCACTACTAACATACAGCCTTGGCTCTCCGTGGGGGCTACCCGGGGTAACACCTGATGAGTCCTAAGAACCTCTTTCCCACGCTTCCCCTCCGGAAGCCTCCATCCAGTCAACCCCGATCCGGCTCGCGTTGCCGCATGCTGCACCCTTACACCAACACATCATAACACAATCTCGCACGGTCCCTTCAAAATCGACTTTAGGGCCTTCCAAATGACACGCTCACTCTAGAATGCTTAAGTATTTGAGGCCAACTTTCTGCTTTAAAAATCAAAAATTGGCAGGAAATGACGGTATCTAGTAATACCACAAAATAAGCACTATCTCTAGAGGAAACAATAAGACATCATCTAATACGACGATCACATTTTCAGGTCCCTAAACTCTGTAGTTCTTCCCTTAGGGGATGGATTATGTGGCAGGATAGCATTTGGCTTTCTTCTGTGACTGGCCAGAAATTTGACTTCCCTTCCTAGAGGTCCAGCTTATTCTTAAAGGGTCCAGGAGAGGGTCTCATAGGCCAGACCTAAAGAAGAAACCATCTCTTCTAACGTAACAGATTGCTTTGGTCTTTTTAGGAAAGTGAGGGCATCTTATAGATTGAGGAAGACAGACCTGGATGGTCTATCTGGGAGGCCAGACTTTAAAAATCAACTGAAAGTACAAAAGAAAAATATAAGGACCACGAGCCACGGTGGGAAGGCCTGCACTGGACACAGCCTGAATGACACTAGACCACATTCATCCACTCGCTCAGCTCATGGGGCCAGGCCTGGTCTCGCCTCCATCCCTGCCCTGATCCAGCCGCCGGTAATTTATTAGAAAGGCTTGGTTTAAATTCTAGACCTTACTGGGGCCCCTGGGTGGCTCAGTCGGTTTGGCTCTTGATGTCAGCTCAGGCATGATCCCGACGCCCTGGGACTGAGCCCCATGTGGGGCTCCACACTCAGTGGGGAGCTGGCTTGAGGGTTCTCTCTCGGTCTGTCCCTCCCCACCAATGCTCATGCACTCGCTCTATCTCTCTCTCTCAAATAAATAAATAAATCTTAAAAAACTAAATGCTAGACTCCATAGGAAATAGTTATATTATTTATATTATAAATTCCTGCTTACTTTTTCAGGGTTTTCCTAAGAATTGTGCTTAGGATTATGTGTACGTCATTGGGGGATGAGACATCCTCCCAATTATATCACAGGAAGGGGGCTTCTTTTTATTTTTTTATTCTTTTTAGGGGGCTCCTTTCTAAAATGCCATTATTTTATATTAAAAACAGGAGATAGTTCTGGCTCCCTAAAGTTTATATTTTTGACAGAATATATTCTCAAAAATACATTTTATTCTGTTTTCCAGCAAACAAGTGTGTTTAAAGCAGACGTGTTATTGCTTTAACCACTGGTTCTTAAAAAGAAAAATAATCAGCTTATCTCCTTTTCCCTCATCTTTATCTTCTGCTCCAAAAAAAAAAAAAAAAAGAAGAAAATGAACTCTGCCCTGAAACCATCTGCTTTTAAAATAGCTTATGTAGCACTAAAATATTTGGACAGGTCGGTTTCGCTCGTGTGTAAGAAGCTTCAGATGTGGTATTAATGTTTCCACTGTTTCCTCAAAGGAGACAGAGCGCGTCATAGCGGGAGGAGTGAGGGACACCCACTTGGAATCACTCCTGCCCTCTGGGTGCGCCTCATGGGGGCTCTGCTGCTCAGTGTGCAAGTCCACGTTCTGGTTGACGCTGGCCAAGGTCAGATAGTCCCTGCCCTGCTACAGAAAAGCTAATTTCCTGTTCCACTTTTCCCGAAGCATTTGTGCACTTCGGCTAGATGACTGCTGGGTTTGCCACCAGGGAAGAGCCAGGCTTAGGGCTGAAACTACTGGAAGGCGACTATGCTTCCTATGGCTTGTTAAAGAAACAGTGGGGCGCCAAGAGGCAACGCGGTTGCAACAGTGCGATTTGGGACTTCAGGAGCATTCTGGAACATAACTGTGTTTGGGTAGCTCATCACACTACCACTTTTTCATGAAAAAAGGCGTATTCCTGGGTCTCACATCTCTGTTGCCTATAGGCATCCCTTTCCCTCAGGAGATACCCAATGCAGTGAGAACATTTTCGTGACCTCATCCTTCAGGATGCGTTAAATTAATTGAACATGGAGGCTCTTAGGCCGAAGCGAGTGTAGCGGGTGGTGGCCAACGTAAGGCAGCCAAAGTGCAAGCCTGTAAGGGCCTCGACGTTAGCGGACCGAAGCCTAAGGGCAACCAGTCAGAAACAGCCAAGTCGACTTGAAGCAACAGCCAATCAGTAACGGCCTTGACTTACCTGTGCCTTTTCTCTAAGCAGGTCCCCCCTGAGCTCCCACTGGGGGAACACTCTTACCCACTTGCGGTGTGGTGCTGCCTGATGAGAATCGATCTGTGCTCACGTAAACTCTTGAAATGTCCAATATGCCTTGGCTTCTCTCTTAGCAGATGTGATAATATTTACTCCCCTCCCTCTTATAACCTCAGTGTTTTCCAAGACATCCTGGGCTAGTGTCTACCTTGACCCCATGACATCTCTGTAACATATATTCCCACCCTTATGCCATAGGCTACAAGAAGAAACAAAAGAAGTCACTTGTGCATGGTGACTCAACTCTTTGGGATTGGAACGGGGTCCCCATTAGTTCTTTTTACTTTCAACTTTTTATGTAAATTCTAGTCAGTGAACATATAAGGTAATATTGGTCTTAGGATGTTTCTCTACCGGGAGCTCAGGGAGAGACTTTAATCGAGAAAAGGCACAGGCAAGGTAAGGCAATTATTCATTGGCTATCGCTTAAAGTCTACTTGGCTGTTTCTTTCTTTCTTTTTTTTTAGGATTATATTTATTTACTCATGAGAGGCAGAGAGAGAGAGGCAGAGACACAAGCAGAGGGAGAAGCAGGTTCCCTGTGGGGAGCCCGATGTGGGACTCGATGTGGGACTCGATCCCAGGACCCCGGATCACGACCTGAACCAAAGGCATATGCTCAAGCACTGAGCCCCCCGGGCATTCCTACTTGGCTGTTTCCGATTAGTTGTCCTTAGGTTTTGATTTGCTAACCTTGAAGCATTTACAGGCTTAGAGTTTGGTTTGCTTACATAGGCCACCGCATTACACTCACTTTAGTGATTCATCACTTACATACAACACCCAGTACCCATCACAAGTACCTTCCTGTACACCCATTTGTTCTTTTTCTCTTCCACCTGGAGAGAGTGAGTGGGGCACAGCGGGATCGGCCTCAGATACACTGACCTTTACCAGGTGTACCAGCACTCCAACATGGTCTTCTCTTCCTATGTCAAAACCAGCTAGAAACACCAGGACCCAGGAACAATATTCCTATTTAATAAATTCTCTTTTCTCCCCATAGATTGTTTACTCTCATGAGGCTTTTCCCCTGCCTGACTCTCCCATTCTGAATCGGTCACTTTTCCCAGATCCCTCTCTTAGGCATAGTCAGAATATACTCAGGACAGCAGACAATGAGCTTTGATTTGTGAAAATCAACTGTGAGATGTGTCGTAAAAGAATTGGCTATAAAAAGAATTAAAATATCAGAATTTGTGAATAATCTGAACTTTATAAATCAGGGAAGATGTGCTTCATTGCTACTTCTTGTAGCTGAACACATTCTTGAGCAGGAGGGGAAGGAAGTATCATTCATCCGGAGAAAACTAGTGGAAAGTACTTCCATTTGGCTCATCTGGGGGTGTCAGAGGAACTCCGAAGACTGTTAGCACAGAACATGCTACCTCAAACATCTGCCCAAACAGAATATAATGAAGAAAGCACAGAGGTGGAAGATCAAACACAGGAACTACATTCTTGAAAAAATATATAAGCCATTTATAGTGCTTGTTTTTGAGGTCAAAGCTTAAGTCCAGCTTCTTGTGGGCAGGAAAAACACCAACATTTACCGAACACAAACCCTGGTCAGCCACCATGCTTGGTGTTTTCAGACACGCATTCAATTCTCAAGCAGCAGGCTTAGCTAGGTCCATTCTTCCAGTGAGAAAATTGAGAGTTTAGAAATCTACATAAGATCTGCTGTGACCTACATTAATAAGTGACACGGTTGGAATCTGAGCCAAAGGTCGTGTTTGTTTCACAACATATCTATGTTCTTACTCAATATACTCAACAGGTTTAGGGTCAGAAGCCTTGGTGGATACACTTAGGGCGATTCCCACCAACACGCAGCATCCTGGAGCTTCCCTTTAGCAAGGGACTCAACGGGGATGCACCATAAGTGAACTGGCAAGGGTTCCACTCAGAGTCCCCAAGCAAGGATTAGAGATACCAAATGTAGTTATATTTCCGAACACATGATTGGGCCCGTTGTGCTCTTTCAAGTCCATGTGTTCTTCTGAATATTTTGTTTCATCTATTATTTTGGATCATAAGTGAATCAGCTCTCCTTAGTGAATTCAATTGAACTTTAAATACATTTTTTTCATTAAGATGCTTATATATGGCCAAGGCTCAATTTATAATTTGTTATTATATTTCTTTTTAACCCTGTACGTAAGTCCAGATGTTTAGTTTTACACTTTGAACAAGTCTCTGGAAAATGCAAACGTTGACAAAGTACTATTTACCATACAAATTTCCAACTTTGGTATAGTTTCTGTTAGAGAACATAAATCCTGTTTTAGAACATGAGCTCATCCTTTTAGCGAGAATGGCTCCTTAGAAAAAGATCCAAAGGAAACCAAAGGGAAAAATGAAACCAAACATTCCTTTCACCCCAAAAGGCCACAGACTTTCAAAGTTGATAACAGGAAGCACTTTTTATAATGTGAGTGTATCTAGTGGTTTCCATTTCTGAGGGTTTGTGTGAGTTTCCAGTTCTATTAGAACAAGAAACAAAATTGCTGAGAGGGAAAAAGAAGTTATTGCCACTATTTTGAAAAAAGAGAGGATGACACCCATAAACTGATTAATTCTTGGATTCATAGGAAATTTAACATAACTTGCTTAAATATCAGCTTCATCAAGACTTCATTAAAATTTATCTAGTGTAAGCAAATTTGAATTTGTTTAAAGTTTTCTCAGTATGAACAATTTTTCACCCATGTGCATATTTCATTATAAAAATCTGGCATAGCTCTAATCAACTATCTCAAAGAAATCCACAGGCGTTAAATGCTCATCGGGCAGCCCAAATAATTCTATGGAAGTCACATACCTGTTAGCATGCTGACATCATCTCCTGAGAGCCTCCTGTGCATAGGCCCCAGATTTAGTTTCCCATCAGCATACTCTTTAAATGTTTATCTTCAAATATGGTTAACATATAAAAACACATAAAAGGGAAGGCTTGATTTTTAGTAGAATTTGTAAAAAAAAAAAAAAAATGGGAATTGCTTCATAGGAAGAGAGGTAAGATCGTGGTGACTGAGAAGCCAAGAGAGATGGGAAGTAGTTAGAAAGCCACACTGGCTGGGAAAGGATGTTCTCCTTCTCCTCCTCCCCCTTTCCCTCCTCATCCTCCTTCTTCTTCTTTTTAAAGTATTTTATTTATAAGAGAGAGAGCACACACAAGCAGAGGGAGGGGCAGAGGGAGAGGGACAAGTAGTCTCCACACTGAGTACAGAGCCCAACATGGGGCTCGATCCCATAACCCTGGGATCATGACCTGAGCTGAAATCAAGAGTCAGCCGCTTAACTAACTGAGCCATGTAGGCACCCCCTCCTTCTTCCTTAAATGTGGTAGATACTTGAGATCTCTTACAGGATAAAGATCCCAATGAGACAAATGAGCTGAAGAGAACAGGAGAAATGAATGATAACTGAAGCAGATTCAATGTAGTAAAATGGCAGACAATTAGCATTAGCCCCAAGTATAAGAAGAGACGGTACAGAAAGGGGTTCAAGAGATACTGGTACAAGAAAAAGATGGGGTTCAGGGTCTGAGAGCTCAACAAAAATAAAAAAGAAAAGGAAGGAGGACTTCCTCTCATTTTTCATCTTTGTTTTAAAGTAGACTTTCTCTGATCTCCAAAGTCATGATTCATTCATTCATTCATTGACTAGATATTTATTCAGGGCTCACTATGTGTCAGAGACTGTTTTGACACTAGGGTCAGAAGCAGTAAACAAGTTAAATCAAGTACTTGCTCTTAAGGAACTTAAATTATGTGTAGGGAGAAAAACAATAAACAAATATAATTGTGCAGAGTCTAAAATCTTGACCTCTTTCCTCTACTCCCCATCCAACTCATCCCTCCACATCCTTAACTATAGCATATAATTAATCCCAGCATCTGAAATTTAAAAAAAAGAAAAAATAAAAGAAAACAAGATTCAGCCCAAACCGAAGACCTTGCCTACAGATAAGCAAGCCTGACTCGATCGACACAGCAGCTTCCTCAAGTTTTGTTTTGATTCTCAAGGTTCATTAGTGAAAACACAACAGCTTAGAGGCAGGGAGACAAACTCAACAAGGCTTTCATCTCAGATGCTCCTTACCCAGCTCCTCATGTTCCCTGCAGCAATTATTTATTGCTCACCTACTTTGTGAAGGTCCCATGCTAGGGTCTGTAGGGGTCGGGAGGATGAGTAAGTCCTCAAGAAAATTATATAATAGTTAATATTTATTGAGCCCTTTCTATATGTCAGCCACTTTAAGTGCTTCACAAGACTTATCTCATGTAAGCCTCATGTTAGCCTTGTAAGGTAGGTGAAAATATATCCATTTCGAGGTGAGAAGATGAAATCCTAAAGAGATCAAGAAGTGTGTCCAAGGTAGCAAGGTAACAAGTGTTATTAATCTGACTCCAGAGCTCATGAGCTGAACTACTCCGCCTCCCCTATTTTATTAGTTTCCTAGGGCTGCCACAACAAAGTACCACAAAAGGATGGCTTACAATAACAGAAATGTATTGCCCCACAATTCTAGAGGCTAGGTACCTGAACCCCAGGGGCCAGCAGTGGGGTGCTCCCTCTGAAAACTGTAGCGGACTTCTACCTTGCCTCTTTCTAGCTTCTGCTGGTTTGCCAGAAATCTTTGGGGTTCCCTGGCTTGCAGCTGCATACTCCAAACTCTGTCTTCAACATTAAGCGCAGTGCATCCTGTGTGTCTCTGTCTTCATTTGACTGTCTTCTTATAATGCCAGTCATATTGGATTAGGGGCCCACGGTACTCAGGTGTGAACCTCATATTGACTAAGTACATCTATGATAACCATATTTCTGAGTAAGGTCACATGCTGAGGTACTGGAGTTAGGATTTCAACATATCTTTTTTGAGGGGGATGCAATTCAATCCATAATGCCAATGAATGGAGACAGTATATGAAAATAGAATGGAGAGTATATGAAAGTAGAATGGACTTAGTATACGGAAATAGAGTGGAGATAGTATACGGAAATAGAATGGATATAGTACACAGAAATAGAATAGAGAATATACGGAAATAGAATGGAGGGTATATGAAAGTAGAATGGACATAGTATATGGAAATAGAATGGAGATGGCATATGGAAACAGAATGGATATAGTATATGGAAATAGAAAGGAGAAATACGGAAATAGAATGGATATAGTACATGGAAATAGAATAGAGAATATATGGAAATAGAATGGAGAGTATATGAACTGTTGAATGGACTTAGTATACGGAAATAGAGTGGAGATAGTATATGGAAATAGAATGGATATAGTACATGAAAATAGAATAGAGAATATATGGAAATAGAATGGAGACAGTATATGGAAACAGAATGGAGATAGTACATGGAAATAGAATGGATATAGTACATGAAAATAGAATAGAGAATATATGGAAATAGAATGGAGAGTATATGAAAGTAGAATGGACTTAGTATATGGAAATAGAATGGAGACAGTATATGGAGATAGAATGGAGTACACGGAAATAGAATAGAGATAGTAGGGGAAATAGAACAGAGACAGCTAAAAAACTGAGGTCTTAGTCTAATCTTATCATTATCAACTCCATTAGTCACTCTCAAAGGGACTTCCTTTCCATCAGCTTCATTTTTTCTCACTTATAAAATAAGTCTTGAACCAGATCATCTTCAACTTATTTCTAATTCTAGTTCTACATTCACATGTTTCTTCATTTCTAAATAATTACAGTGAAAAACAAGTCTTATTAGGGATGCTTAGGCACACATCAAGTCATGGAGATGAGGTCTGCCGCCACCCAGAGAGAGTGGAATTGCAGCTTCCAGAATGCTCTAAGAATGTCTGTAAAGATGTCTTAGAGGTATCGACTTGGATAGAGTTATGGGAGGGGACTCCAGGCAAAGACGGTGAGGTGGCATTTGGAAACAAGGGTACGGCTGGCATATGGATCACAAATAAAGGCAGAGTGGGACGTAAGGCTGAAAAAGTTGTTGGAAGAGAGGGATGGATTCTATTCAATTCAGTGGATTCCGTATAACAACTACCACAGCCCGTTTAGGAGATAGAACATAAGAGTTGTATGTAGATGGCTTAGAACGTGCAGTAGATTGAAGAGGAACTAGTTACGCCCCTGAAAATCGTCTAGGTTAGTGGCAATGAGGACACAGCATCAAGATCATGAAGGTAAACTCTAAAAATCTGGAATATTAATTAGTTATTATCTGGGTTCATTTGGGGTATTTGGGAGAAAAGCCACTTTAAACCAGTCATATAGGCTTGTTCTAAGGTGATAACTAAAATTACTTAAGCATAATAAAGGGCCAAATGAGCATCATGGTCGCAGAGAGAAACCAGAAGTCAGAGCTGGAAAAGGAAGAGTATGTCTTCAGGACTGTATAAACCAGAAGCCAGGGGCATGGAGAACACACTGGGAAGCGACATATGAGCTGAGCTGGGTTGAAACAAATGGTTCTGAAAAAGGGCTGTGGACAAGGCAGGAATGCTGTGGCCTGTACGCAACAGTACAAATATAACTAGTACTAGAACAACAAGTGTACTAGTCGAACACTTCAAATTGATGAAAAGGACAAATCTTGTATTTTGCATTTGTTACCACAATTAAAATTTTTTTAAAAGGTAACAATTAAAAAGAGAAAAAGAAGAGGCCTGGAAAATGTGGTGGCCTTTCTAATTTGGAGCTGGCCATGGGGGCAAGATGGAGAGAAAGAGCAAGTAGCATCAAATATAACTCCAAGGGTTAAAACCTGTTCATTCAGGAGAATGGGGAGCGGGGGAGTCCTCTTCATGGAAATAGGTCAAGCGGAGCCATTGATTTGGGCATGGAAATTTTGAAAGAAAAATATTTGAGTTTTCATAGTTCTTATTACTCCTCAATAAAAGATAGCAAGAAATTGGAGATGCCCATCTGGGGGTTGAAGAGTGAGATCCAAGCTAGACATATACCTAACAGGTCATCTGTCTATACAGGTTGAAAATAAACGGAATGCAAAGTTGATATGATCACCAAGGGAAAGTATAAACCAAGACCACCGAAGGCCCAATGACACTCAATTTGGCAATGTCTACTTTTAGCGTCAGAGGAAATGTACCCTGAAAGGAGGCCAGCAGTTATTGGTAGACGTCAGAGAATAATCTCGCTGTGTCACGGGATTCAACATTTCAGGAGTTGCTGACCAATTGTGTAAGACGCTTCAGAGCAGAAGGATGTGAACTGAAAGTCAATCACTTCACCTGATAGACAAGGAAGGGGTCGCTGAAGAGTAGTTTCGGTGGAAGAGCCCAAAGCAAAGGGGGAAGGCCTGGGCGGGGGTGACCGGGAAGTAAATCCAAAGAGACCCAGCCACAGCTTCTCTGAGGGAAAGGAGAGAGCGAGGGGGCGCCCTGGGTCAGGCGGATTGCCCCCTGCGAAGGAAGCTGCTTGTGGTCACTGATGAGTACGCGGACCCGCAGAAGGCACGGTCCAGGGGAAAGGTCTGAACCAGCAATACTGCCGCTCCGGGAGAGTAACTCTGGAAGGGTCCTGGAGAAAGTTGAAAGACGGCGTTCGAGAACACGAGAGGAAAGTAAGACTGGGCGGAGAAGAGGCCTCGGGAAACAGCCTTGCGACCGGATGCCCTACTTCAGTTCTACCCGCTCGCCCACCCCCCAAGTCCATTCTGCAGTATGTCTTCTGGAATGTTCTCTATGACATAAACCTGTTTGTGCCGCTTTTTGCGTACCACTCTTCAGGGCTTCCCTGTCACCTCCGGGATAGGATGTCATGCCCACATTTCCACATTAGACCCTGCTGAACTGTCTGCCCCATTTATAGGCCTCCCTGCGCTGCTCCCCCAACACATCACTCACACACACACACACACACACACACACTCACACACAGCAAATACTTTGAATGCTCCAAATCTATCAGGCCATTTAATTTCTTCTTTGTAAATGTGGCACTTTCTGCTTCTGATACACCCTCTTTGTCCACCCTTTCTAACTCCTGCTCATCGTTCAAAACGCTTATTAGAGTTACGGATTCGCTCGTAGTCATTTAACTACTTATCACGGTGCCTTTGATTTCCGTGCCACGGTGCCCCGTACAGTGCTTAGCACAACCCGCTCCACAGACAGCCGCTGAGGGAAGGAAGCAGACGGAAGACCGGACGAACGAGCTCAATCAGGGAGACAAAGGGCAAAGATGAAGTCAGGATTATTTTTTTCGGTTGGAGAGCTCCCAGCGAGCTGATCCCAAACACTTCGCTCAAAGGGAGCGGTGCCTTTTCCCAAGAGCGAGAGCACATTTCAACATCTTCCGTGGCTTTCAGGAGGCAAACTTAGCACGACCACCGACCACCGCGTCAGGCACCACATCACCTTCCTCACGTGCCCTCCCTCCGGCGGCCGGCGCGCATGCCGTGGTTGAGGTGAGCCCCGGACACCGTGTCTCCCACCGCGGCCACCACGGACCGGGGGCCCTGGCACAACGAGGACTGGAAAAGAGGCCCCACCTTTGGCCCAGCGGGCCTGCACCCACTGAGGCCACCTCGACAGGCCGGTAACGCTACCTGGCCGTGGCACAGGACAACTCTGACCAATGGAAGAGAGAAGAAGGGCAAACCAGGAGACAGATCGCGGCCCGTGCTGCCCCCTCCCCACAAGGACTGGCCTGTACCAGCCTCCCTGGGCGCGTCTCCCCTAAACGCACCCGTTTGTTCCCCCCTCCCTCCCCCCACCCCTACTCTTGCATCCCTGCGGCTGCAGCCTCCAATGAAGTCTCGCCTCAGCTTCTGTCTCGAGAAAACCTGGGCTACTCAAGCAATTTCTTAGGAATTCTCCAATGTTAAATATATCACACGTCATTAGAGCCACAAACCAGGCTAACCAGGGCAGGTGCGCATGAAAGCACCGGCTTGCAGAGGGGCGCGGCTCCTCCCAGGCCGGGAAGGGAGGTGTCGGGGAGTCACCGCCCGCAGAAGTGGAGAAGGACGGCAAGCCACAGGGCACCGCAGCTCCCTGGGGAGCCCCCCGGGGGCGGGGGCTGTGGGGGTGGCCTGTTCTCCAAACGCCGAGTTCCCGAGCAAGGAGCAGATGCCCCCAGATGCGCACCAGCACATTTCGCCCACCGCCTGTGGAGACCGGGCTTCCTATGTTGTGAGAGGTCAAGGGTTGGATCCGAGCAAAACAAAGAAGTCTGCCTCCGAGCAAACGAAACTGTCCTCAGTGCACGTTCAAGTGAAATGGCTTTAACACATGCCAGGTTACCGGCCAAAATCCGAACAAGTGATGCTGGGAGCAAACCCGGAAGAAATGACCAAAGCGCAGCTGCTCAGCAAGGTCCTTTGGAAAGTTCAAATGGAAAAAAGAATTAAAATTTGGCCGGAAGAGGGAGAGCACTCCCTAACTGTGGAAAGTTGGCTATACCAGGGCGTGACTCGGGTCTGCGGGGGAAACAGAGTCAGGGGGCGAACCGCAGGGCGCAGGCCTCCGGGCCTCGGGCCTGGGCGCCACAGAAGCCCCCTGCGCGCTGCTGGAGGGCGATCGGGCCGCGACCGAGGCCCCGGGTGGGTGGGGGCAGGCCTGGCTGCTGATTCACCAAAGTGTGAAACCTGGGATTCAAGACTCTGGGAGTGGATTTTAGTTTCTGGATGTTTATCCCTGTAGACACTTCAGCAGTCACCGAAACCCTTTTGCAAGCCTCCTCTCAGGGATTCTTTCGTTAAGATTTTCTCTTCCTTTTTTTTCAGATTTACAAATCTGCACCCAATGTGTACTTCCTGAAGGCGCAATTTAAGTTTAAATGCATTGCTTTTTAAGCATTTTTGTTTCCTGGTATGCCTTTAGGTCTGACTATATGCAGGGGACCAGGATTCCTCCCAGACAAACGTGCATATGGACATACACAATATTTTGTGCGACATGCCTGAGTTTGGTAGTTATCTTATAAATCCAAATACTTCCTGGAACCTGCGAACCTTAGGTCAAAACCAGCTACTTTAAGCAACTTTAAAAAATCACTAAAAAAGCCGTGGAAAAATGAACATTTTGGTTTGTAAATAAAAGTAATACCAAAACCTAAAATTTCTAGATACAAACAATGCCTTTTCCATAAAAGCTATAGTTTAGGCGTTGAGAAAAATCTACATAAGCATCTCATCAGTGGTTTTCTTAAATGAACTTCATAAGGTAGCTCTTTTTGAGACTGATGTATCTATTGATCCCCAAAACATCTGTTTCTTCACTTTGGCTATCTTACAGAATATTTAATCTTCAAAACTGGATTATTATTTGATTCTTTTTTTCTTTTTGGAACATACATGACAAGGAGAACTAAGTTATATCTGGTTTTAACTAACTTCCACATGACTCCTTCTAGTTTCCTTTCTATCTCTAGAAAAACTGGCTCTAAACCAATGGCTGACACAAGTTAGTTAAAAATAGATATACATGGCAAATGTTTGGAAATTGACTTTTTATATCCATTCTGAATTATAATTGTGAACTTGGAATCTTGCTTATGATTAAGATATTAAAGACTGTGAATAACTTGGGGGAAAAGATCATGTGACTGGCATTTTTTTGCAAAGAAAATTCTAGAGTGAATGTTTTACACAAGCAGCCAATAAGTTTCAGATGGTTTATAAGTAGCAGGAGATCCAAAGCTGAAATGGAATTTTCTGTGACAGCCTACAAATAACAGTTAACATATGCCTGTGTTACAGACAAAAACAGGAGTCACGTAAAGTCAAGCAGGGAGTAAGAAGAGCTGTAAGGTAATGAATAAAAACCTTTTTGTCAAAAATTCTTTGCACAAATTTTAGGTATTTAAAGAGCAAAACCATCTCAAAAAAAAAGAGCAAAATCATTTTGACTATTTTTAAAGAAACTGTATCTATTAATACTGGATAGAAACAAGAAGTGACTTTCAAAGTCACAGTTTATACCCATTAGAGATTTGATGTATTTAAAAAAGGCAAACAAAAATCAATGCTAGCACAAATGAAGAAAAAATACAAATTCTCCAGTGACTTTAGAACATTTCATAACTGATTCACACTTGCAATTGGAGATTCATCTGGAAGTGTTTCTGGTTATATTATCTGCTATTCTTTGCCGTGTTTCTTGACACGGTGGATAAACTAAGTCACTCACTCAAAAGTTTTTAAACTTTTTTGTTGTTGTTCTAATGTATTATATTGTATTTCAACAAGTTCTTACTATTGTGGTCTCTTCACCGACTGTTACTAGGGCTTTGAATTTGCTTTGATTTCAGCCCCAGTGCAGTGGTAGGAACCCGGTGGGGACCAGGGCTCCCTGCTGGCCGGGTGGCCTGCCTCAATGAGAGCAATGGCCGTCCCCCGTGCAGTGATGACAACCATGCCTACCCCGTCTCCCTCACGGGCTCACGAGGCTGGAGGGGACGTGCACGAAGCAGTTTTTGAAACACGATGGCCGTGGTGCTGGAGGCATTAGCAGTGATGGACACGCGGCTCTGCACAGCGACCACAGTCACAGGCTCTACCTGACTCCACTGCAGGGACGAGACGGGGCCAACAGCTTCCTGCACTAACCTGCGGGACCCCTTGGTGGAGTGTAGACGCCAGCAGCTCTGCTACCAGGCAGGTTTGCCTGTGTGCTTTTCTTTTCCCTCTTTCTGTTTTAGGCGGGGTCATTGGAAAGGTCATCCTGAAAGGTCACCGACAGGCACGAACCAGAGCCGTAGATTAAAACAGAAATCCTGTGCGGTTGTGTGTGTGTGTGTGTGTGTGTGTGTGTGTGTGTGTGTTTGGGGTTCCTCCCAACCCTTCACAAAGTTAAGTGAAGTTGACTGGAATAGCGTAAGGACAGCATGACCGGTGTCTGGCAAATTGCATGACCCGCAGAAGGCAGGCTGTCCGCGCTTGGGAGGAAGCAAGGACACTATTCCTTTAGGTGGTTCAGGGGTAAGGACGCTGCTGTGGAAATCTGCCCACGGATGAACAAGGGGCGCAGCGGGTCACAGAAGGGGACTGGGGGCTGCCCCGGAGCCCGCCAGGCCTGGGCCCTTCTGCTGACTGTCCCCCCAGCACACACTCGGGGTGCAGCAAGGTCTGAGTGGGCCTGACCTCCCAGAGTCCTAACCCGGGCCCGACCCCAAGCGACCCCAAACGTGCGCATCGTCCAGCATCATCCCGCGGGGCTGGGGAGACCCCACGGGGGAGCGCGGGGCGGGGTGAGGGCCGGGAGCTCGTGCGAGCGCGTGCAGGGAGCCGCAGCTCCCGTGGGCCTCGCTGCCCGGCGGTCCCTCCCGGGGCCCCTTTCGGACCTGGGGGGCGGGGGGCGGGGGTTCGGTGCAGGCAGGCGGCGGGCAGAGCGCGACCTGGGGCAGGGCAGGGCAGGGCAGGGCAGGGCAGGGCAGGGCAGGGTCAGGCTGCGGCCCTTACCTTCCTGACCTCCCGTGCGTCCCCGGGGAGAGGCCAGCACCGTCGGCCCGGCGGGGAGCCCGCGGCGCACCTGCGGGCCTGGGGCTCGGGGGGCGCGCTCGGGGCGGCGCTCGGGGGCTTCCCGGTCCGTCGCAGGGTCAGGCTCTGGTAGCAGAGGCCGATGGCCACCAGCAGGCCCAGCAGGAAGGGCCGGGGGCAGCGCCGGCGGCAGGGCGGCCCCGGACGGCACGGCATGGCCCGCTCAGCCGCACCGGGGCCGCGTCCGCGCCGCGGGGGGGGCCGGGGCCGCCGCTCTGCCGTCCGCGGGCCGAGCTCGCGCGCCCATCGGTGCTCCTCGGCGCGCCCGGGTCACGACGGCGCCAGCCCCGCCTGCGCACTCTCCGCGGGCGATGCCCGGGGTCACGGGGGGCACGGGGGTCACGGGGCCCCCGGGGCGGCGGCCGGGGACAGCGGGTCCATGCGCGCCGGGAGCGGCCGGCCGGGGGCGGGGGCGGGCAGGTGCCGCGGGCCCCGGGGGCCCCGGGAGGTCGGCCGGGCGCACGCGGAGCCGGCGGAGCCGCGGGTCGGGGGCGCGGGGGGCGCGGGGGTCGCGGGGGTCGCGGGGCGCGGGTCGGGGGCGCGGGCCTGCGTGTCCTCGGGGGCGGGGGTCGCGGCCCGGCTCGGCCCCGCGTGTCTCCGCCGCGTCGGTGCGGCCGCCCCTGAGCGCTCGCGCCCGCCGACAGCGCCCGGCCCGTGGGTGCGCGGCCCCGTCCGCCTCGTGCCGCCTCGGGCTCCGAGCGCCAGGTCCTTACTCGGTTTTCATTCTTTTAGCCGGAAAGAAAAGTTTCCGCGACTCCGCAAGTGGGGGACGGCGGACCCACAGTCCCGGGCGGGGAACACCCAGCGGCCGGCCCGCGGCTCCGCGCCCCGCCGACGCCCCGCCCCGCCCCCGGGCCCCGCCCCCGCCCTCGCCCCCCGCCCCCGCCCTCGCCCCCCGCCCCCCGCCCCCCGCCCTCGGCCCTCCCCGCGCGGCGGGAGCTGGGCCCGGGGACTCGGCCGGCGGGACGGGGCGGGGCGGAGTCGGGGGTGGGGCGGGCCCAGGGGCCGGGGGGCGGGGCCGGGCCGGGGTGGGGCCGGGGGAGCGGGCCCTGCGGACCCGGGGGCGGACCCGGAGGAGGACCGTCCGGGGGCGGGTCCTGGACGGGGCTGGGGCCCGGGGGCGAGTGCGCGGGGGCCAGGGAGGGGGCGGGGCCCGGGACCAGGGGGCGGGGCCAGGAACTATGGGGGCGGGGCTACCCGGGGCGCTTGCGAGGCCCGGGGCGGGGAGAGGGGCGGAGCCTGGCATCCAGGGGCGGGGCCTGAGCGGGGCTACGGGTGGGGCGGGGCCCGGGCGGGGAGGGGGCGGGGCCCGGCATCCGGGGGCGGGGCCTGGGCGGGGAGGGGGCGGGGCCTGGCATCCGGGGGCGGGGGCCTGGGCGGGGGTACGGGTGGGGCGGGGCCGGGGCGGGGCTACGGGCGGGGCTACGGGCGGGGCTACGGGCGGGGCTCCAGCCGGCTCCCCGCGGACACTCGGGGCCCGCAGCCGGGGAGCGGCGTCTCCCGCCGCGCTGGGCACGTGGCTGCCTTCCGGGAGCCTCCGGGTCTCACCGACGCGTCCGACGTGTGGCGCCGCGTGGCCCCGTGTCCTGGGCACCCGCTGGACGCACGGCCCCTGTGTCCCGCCCACTCGGGTCGGGGCCTGAGCGCGGACCGTCCCGCCGAGCTGCCGGGCTCCCTCCCGGGGCCACGACGCAGCCTCTCGGCCTCGGCTGTGGCTGTCGTGCCCCAGCCCTGCGGGGGCGGCGGGGCCTGTCCTGCTCCCCCGCCTCCCCCCGCGTCCCCCGCCGCGTCCCCCGGTGTGAGCAGGCCGGGAGAGCGCCGGGGAGGGGGCGGCCTGCCCGGGGCCTGCAGCTCAGCCCTCGCAGCTCAGCCCTCGCAGCGCCCACCCTTGCAGCTCAGCCCTTGCAGCGCCCGCACTTGCAGCTTAGTCCTCGCAGCTCAGCCCTCGCAGCTCAGCCCTCGCAGCGCCCGCCCTCGCAGCTCAGCCCTTGCAGCGCCCGCACTTGCAGCTCAGTCCTCGCAGCTCAGCCCTCGCAGCTCAGCCCTTGCAGCGCCCACCCTTGCAGCTCAGCCCTTGTAGCGCCTGCCCTCGCAGCTCAGCCCTTGCAGCTCAGCCCTTGCAGCGCCCGCACTTGCAGCTCAGCCCTCGCAGCTCAGCCCTTGCAGCTCAGCCCTTGCAGCGCCCACCCTTGCAGCTCAGCCCTCGCAGCTCAGCCCTCGCAGCTCAGCCCTTGCAGCGCCCACCCTTGCAGCTCAGCCCTCGCAGCTCAGCCCTTGCAGCGCCCGCCCTGTGACCTGGGGACCCCCGGCGGCCCCGGAGCAGAGCGCGCCTTTAGAGGCCCTGGGCACGCGGGCTGTGTGCCCTGTCCCCGCAGCGGGCCGTCCCTCCGTGACCTTCCCTCCGTGCCCCCCCGCCCCAGGATCCCCTCCGCAGGTCCTGCTCTGCTGCCGCTTCTCTGGGTGAGATGGAGCGGCGCCTAGGGGTGCCCTGCGAGCAGGACGCGGGGAAAGGGGCACCTGAGGTCCCGGGCCTGCAAGAAACTAATTCTTTACAAAACAGATTGACTAAAGCTTTACAGCAGAAGTAGTCCCCGTCCAGTTGGATCGGCCCCAGGGCCCCCATGTGTCCCCTCCGGTACAGATTTACAGCCCTCAGTCCCATGACACAGGAGGAAGTACAGAGAACTGAAGTGACACTTGACCCGGCTTGACTTTTAGAAGCCAAGGGAGTTTTAGGAGAAACAGCTCTACAGTGACGTGGGACGATATAGTTCTAGTGGATGCAGGGTGACGCGAGGGATCCCAGGAATTACCAGATCTTTACACTGCAGGGGTGAGATCAGGTGAGATAAAGTTCTTTCCTGGGAGAAAAGGAATGGACACGCGTTTCTATTCAGGCAAAAAGTGTGGAAAAACAGAGTTGAGGAATCTGATGCGTCACTTTCACGTATCATTAAATTGTTGAGTACAAGACACAAAAGAAGCACAAGACACAAGGTGCTGAGACCATAGTGCCTTCCTGCCGGGAAAAACAAAAGAGAACAGGGTCAGATAATTTTGTAGCCAGACTTCAAATAACAGGAATCAGAAGGGAATGTTCTAGAAGTGATACCGGCGGCGGCTGGAAAAACCCAGATTCCCTGGTTCAACCACCAAGTCAGAGGGTGTAGGAGAGGATGGCGTAAGTAGATAAATAAAAACGGCAGAAGGGAGAGAAGGGAGTGGGAGGTGGAAGGAAGAGGTAGAAAAGGTGCAGGAGGCCTTAGCACCAAATACCTGAGGGATCGCAGCCAACATGGATATTAGAGTTGACCCAGTCCGGCAGGTATCATGGCCTTCACTTTCTTTAAACAGGTGATTTGTGAAATGAGGTCACTAACGCCTTCTCTGAAGGGCTGGTGGCCTGCCAGGGGGATGGCACGAGGTCCGGAGGCTGAAGGCGCGGGCCCGCAGTGTTCTGGGCGCCGGGGCTGAGCTGGGCTGCAGTGGGGTCACACGCACCAACAGAGATTCACCAGGTAACGGACCTCCTGGAGCACAGAAGCCTCCAAAGTAAACGTGAGCACTGGGTGGGCTCCCTTTCCTCCAGCCCGTGGCACACAGGTGGGGGGCAGGTGCTGGGGTGCAGAAGGAGAGCAAGAGTGGGATGAGCGCGAGCGGCGGGTGGAGACCAGGGTAGCGGGTGTTTGCGCCCGGCCGGCGGGGAGCCCAGGCTAAGCAGGAGCCTGGGGCGCGGCGTGGGCCCAGGGAACGGTGAAGCCAGAGGAAGCTGCTCGGGTGCGGGGACGGGGAGGGCGACGTGCCCAATGACTCGGCACCTGCGGCCCGCAGCCTGTCACACTGACTGCGGTGTGCGTGCAATCTCACAGAGCGCCCCTTCTGCTAGATGATTGCGGTTTCCAGGGCCTGTGTCTAAGCAGCATCAACCTGGGACGATAGAGTGACGGGCCTTCTAGAGCCCTGCGATTTCAAGGGTGGACGCAAACAGAGCGCTCTTCCCCCTCAAGGCTCCCCCAGCACAAAATACCCTCTTCCGTTCCGTGTGTGTTCCATTTGGGGTTTCTGGTAGGGAGTAGTGGGGTGGGGGTGTAGGGAGACGGTGTTGTTTGAAAAAGATATTTTCTCAATGTATTTTATTTTTCAGACTAGACTCAGGTTTCTTCTAGATGAGTCAACAGTCCAGACAGACCAAATCCCCTGAACTAGATGCTTTTCACTTTATTTTATTTTTATTTATTTATTTATTTATTTATTTGTTTATTTATTTATTTATTTATTTTTGACGCTTTTCATTTTAAATTGCCCACTAGGTCAGCGTCTCCGACGTGCCCACCACCCGAGGGCCCATCAGACAACACTCGCCCCTGCCTCTTGTAAACGGGACCGGTGTTCTCAGCTGGTTGCTTTACTTACTTTTCACCACTTTCTTTCTGTTGTAAACACTGAATATGCTTGCACTAGAACCAAGATTACTGGTCTGTATCATAGTCTGTACTGTATTTTGGTGACACAGTGTACTTGTATCCTTCTACAGTCTCATCTGCTCTGCGACAGAAACTATTTCACTCATCACCATATCCTCGCAGCATCTAGTAGCGCCTTCCGGCAAACGAGTCAGAAATTCCTGTTTGTCAAAAAAAAAAAAAAAAAAAGAAATTCCTGTTTGTCAAAGACACCCTACAGATGGGAGAAGATAGTTGCAAATGACGTATCAGATCAAGGGCTAGGATTCAAGATCCATAAAGAACTTATTAAACTCAACAGCAAAGACAAACAATCCAATCATGAAATGGGCAAAAGACATGAACAGGAATCTCACAGAGGAAGACATGGACGTGGCCAACACGCACATGAGGAAATGCTCCGCATCCCTTGCCATTGGGGAAATACAAATCAAACCACAATGAAATCCCACCTCACCCCAGTGAGAATGGGGAACATTAACAAGGCAGGAAACTACACATGTTGGGGAGGATGTGGAGAAAGGGGAACCCTCCTGCACTGTTGGTGGGAATGTGAACTGGTGCAGCCACTCTGGAAAACTGTGTGGAGGTTCCTCAAAGAGGTAAAAATAGACCTGCCCTACGACCCAGCAATTGCACTGTTGGGGATTTACCCCAAAGATACAGATGCAGTGAAACACCGGGACACCTGCACCCCGATGTTTCTAGCAGCAATGGCCACTATAGCCAAACTGTGGAAGGAGCCTCGGTGTCCAACGAAAGATGAATGGATAAAGAAGATGTGGTTTATGTATACAATGGAATATTACTCAGCTATTAGAAATGACAAATACCCACCATTTGCTTCAATGTGGATGGAACTGGAGGGTATTATGCTGAGTGAAGTAAGTCAGTCGGAGAAGGACAAACATTATATGTTCTCATTCATTTGGGGAATATAAATAATAGTGAAAGGGAAAATAAGGGAAGGGAGAAGAAATGTGTGGGAAATATCAGAAAGGGAGACAGAACGTAAAGACTGCTAACTCTGGGAAACGAACTAGGGGTGGTAGAAGGGGAGGAGGGCGGGGGGTGGGAGTGAATGGGTGACGGGCACTGGGTATTATTCTGTACGTTAGTAAACTGAACACCAATAAAAATAAAAAAAAAAAAAAAAGAAAGATGATGGATAGAGAAGCTGTGGTCTCTGTATACAATGGGATATTCCTCAGCCATTAGAAACGACAAATACCCACCATTGGCTTCTACGTGGATGGACCTGCAGGGTATTATGCTGAGTGAAATAAGTCAATCAGAGAAGGACAAACATATGGTCTCATTCATTTGGGGAATATAAAAAATAGTGAAAGGGAATAAAGGGGAAAGGAGAGAAAATGAGTGGGAAATATCAGAGAGGGAGACAGAACACCTAACTCTGGGAAACAAACTAGGGGTGGTGGAAGGGGAGGAGGGCGGAGGGTGGGGGTGACTGGGTGACGGGCACTGAGGGGGGCACTTGACGGGATGAGCACTGGGTGTTATTCTGTATGTTGACAAATTGAACACCAATAAAAAAATAATTAAAAAAAAAGAAATTCCTGTTTGTGGAGGTTTATACATAATCGAGTTAAATGTATTCCAGACTATTTCCATTTTTCCCACAGGAAATATTTCACATCTTGGCAACATGCAACCCAGCAGGGGCAATCCTGTCCCCCAGGAGACATGTGACAATGTCTAAAGACACTCTGGGCTGTCACAACCTGCGGGCCCCGGGATGCTGCTGCTGTCCAGTGATGCTGCGAAACGTCCCACCAGGCGCAGGGCAGCCCTCCACAACAAACCACCATCCAGTACAGATGTCAGTAGTGCTGTTGGAAAACTGAAATTTAATCAAAGAATAGTTACTGCATAGTTTTTATATGTGGCTTACTGATTGTTACTTATGTTAGAATAACCGTGTGTACCTGTGTGGCTGGTGGCAATGACATCGGGATTTTAACTACTTCCTGAATGTGTAATTATCCCACTCCTTCCAATAAATGCAACCAACTTTGCCCATATAATTTCCTTTAGGCCTCTCAAATGTGCTTTTAAGATTTGCATCTTCTAAAAGACCATATATTCATCTATGTAGATGTATGTAAACATACATATATACATGCCCATATATGCACACTCCCGAAAAGAAAGAAGGAAGGAAGGAAGGAGGGAGGGAGGGAAGGAAAATAATCGCTTCAGTCGGTAAGCACACAGATAGACTGGCAAACATTTAATCCAATGAATTACGCTACTTATTTTGCCTTTTTTTAGGGCACAAACGTAGACCTTGGTGTAGAGCGAGAATTCCTGCTTTTATCTATCGTTCTATAAAACATGAATAAATTGAGATTCCATTTGTTATGAAATACAATCAAATCATGTCCTTTAAATTACAAATCTCATCTGTCTCCTCTATAAACCTGCAATATAATATTCCATGGAAACCATAACATATTCAAGAAATCGTCCCAAGATAGTCACATAATTCGGTTTGTTTCTTTTGTAAGATGTAATTACAATCATCCATTCTTATTTTCAGAAAATGAGAGGTATTTTGAAATCTTTACAGCATTGAATTTACTATCTGAAAGACTGATGTTGTCTGATAGGGGATGGAAGGAAGGTGGGTTTTATGTTCCTACTCCAGCGAAGGCTGGTTACCATTGAGCTAATCTAGGTGGGTCAGAAGGGC
This sequence comes from Canis lupus baileyi, assembly GCF_048164855.1. Taxonomy (NCBI): domain Eukaryota; kingdom Metazoa; phylum Chordata; class Mammalia; order Carnivora; family Canidae; genus Canis; species Canis lupus. The sequence continues at coordinate 1,892,815 of NC_132855.1, forward strand.
ACATTCCTCGATACAGTAGGGTTCTTGGTCACATATATACCACATACATTCAAGAGATGACTCCTCTATCTAAACCATAAGGCCTCTAATATAGAAGCTTAGTTTTTTGGTTGTTTTCAACAGATAAACTGGACTCCTTTTCAGACTTATAAATGTCAAGCGCTGGTAAAATGAACACACCTTTTGGCACATTTGTGAAACCTGGCTACTCAAGAAAATAGCCATTTGTCATATTAAAGATAAATAGGTTAGTGCTTCCAGGATACGAATGTAAATTTTTAAAAGTTCTAATGAGAAATACTGGGGAGAGGTCACACTAAGACTTCCTACTACCTAATTATTAGTTATAATGTTAGTAAAAATAGTAAGATATTAGTAAAATTCCAAACAAGTAACTCATATTTATTTATGTTCAGGGTTATTCAGAAATATTTCTGGCTGGACTCTCACATTACATTTAACAAAAGGGCAGCTGTTTAAAGTAACGTGGTACGTAGTACCCTATTACAACCGTTCTTACTTTAATGTATTAGCATGGAGGGTCCCTCTACTGGATTAGATTTAACAATGCAAACAGAATTCAAATACGACCACTGTTCTTCCTTATTACTGATGTTAAATTTGTGAATGTTTTCGGCTAGCTCACCATTCAAGACTAGCAGTTATACGTTTTCCTAGGAACAACCACTCCTATTCAGTAACATAGGTGGGCAGAAAAGGGGGACGGGAATTAGTGACCCATACAGAAGCACATGCATTCTCCACCCTCGTTTCCCACGTTGGCTTCCGAGTTTTTAATAAGAAGTGGAGACATGAAGGGTTATAATGCTCTTCCACGGTCTCTTCTGTCAATAGCAAAGAAAGTGAAAGGTGGCTCCGGATTAACCAAAAACTGGATTATATGGCCCTGAAGAATTTATTAAGAAATTACTTTTTTTTTTCATTTTAATAATGCCTGATAACTTATTAGTTAAATACTGACGTATAAAGTATATGTACTTACTACCCGAAAATGGAAATGGCCGGAAAGGGGCATACCTCTTCTTTGTCATGCTTCAATCAAAAAAACAAAACAATTCTTAAGTCAGTGCGTCTTTATGACACTTTTAACTTTATTTCTCCGTAGCAGAATCAAATCACGAATATTAAGATCCTGGGTGTCAGGAGTCACAGCCTGGGGGACGTAGACTTTACCATCTCAATGAGGAAAGCAAAACGAAACAAATCTTCACTAGCAATTCTGATTCGTGGTTTCGAAAATGAGGACAAACATTATATGGTCTCATTCATTTGGGGAATATAAATAATAGTGAAAGGGAATAGAGGGGAAGGGAGAAGAAATGTGTGGGAAATATCAGAAAGGGAGACAGAACATGAGAGACTCCTAACTCTGGGAAACAAACTAGGGGTGGTGGAAGGGGAGGAGGGCGGGGCGTGGGGGTGACTGGGTGACGGGCACTGAGGGGGGCACTTGACGGGATGAGCACTGGGTGTTATTCTGTATGTTGGCAAATTGAACACCAATAAAAAATAAATTTATTATTAAAAAAATGAGGAGGAAAGACCCACCTTAAGTGTAGGATTTTTTTTTTTTTTTTGAGCAATTTCCAAGTTAAAGACTTGTTGTGTCACCCCTACATTAAGAAAAGCGCTCTGGTTTCATTAAACTTAAACCGATCTGAACGTGTTCGGCCAACAGTACGTAGATGCCCCACTGGTCTCCTTAACAAAGGATTTGGGGACACGGTGTAAACTTGTGTTTATAGACTCCCGCTCGGATTCCTGGCTTTGCTTGCTGACCCTTCATCTCCCTCATCCCAGAGTTCTCTTAAGTTACCGGGGTGGACGTGGCCCTTAAACAGTCTCTTGCCGTGGAAAACCTTCCTGACTTCATGTGCCTTTAGGCATCGGCTCAAAAGAAACCCCCCCCCCCCGGGGAAGCCTCGGGGGTGTGGGTGTTCCCGCTGCCATCGCTGCCCGCACCTGCCCAGTGCAGCAGTTACCTGTTAGCACGCGGGTCCTCCCCACGCTCACGCCCAAATACCGTGGGCTGTGTGTGCTCAAGCTCCAGGGGCAAAATGTTTGTAGGATAAGAAAAATACGGTTCCTGAGCGTATTCACTCTTAAGACCCACCCGTTAAAGATTTCTTTTAAAGATGGGAGTTGAAGGAAAACAGTGCAATGTCTACACAGAGCGCCTCACCTCCCGCAGCCCGAGCGTATCAGACATTTGTATTTCTAAGATTCATTAATGGGATCAACAAGCCCATTTCTGAGATGGAAGGACAGAGGCACGGACCAAATGCAGTCAAAAATCCGAAGTGTGTGGAATTTGCTTTAAAAGGAGAAAAGAGCAAAAAAATGAACTGCCCTTTACAAGAATGACTGTATGTTTATCAAACACTCAGCTTCATTTAGGCATTTAATTAAGCCATTTATTGCTTCAAATGTGTCACCATGAACATTTTAACGTACACTCCATTGCAGTAAGGCCTCAGTTTTCACCACCTATAAACTGTGAACCCACATTTTGGACTTTTTTTTGTGTCACCAATTGTTACACAAGTTTTACACAACAAAGATTCTGAATCCGTATTTTCTTTCTTTCTTTCTTTTTTCTAATATTTTATTATTCATTCATGAGAGACACAGAGAGACAGAGACACAGACAGAGGGAGAAGCAGGTTTCCTGCGAGGAGCCTGATATGGGACTTGATCCCAGGATCCCAGGATCAGGACCTGAGCCAAAGGCAGAGGTTCAACCACTGAGCCACCCAGGTGCCCCTGAATCCGTATTTTCTAAGAGCAAAAATGCTTATCCCGCCCCTTGGTGTAAATGTCTCAAAGAATATTAATAGTTGGCCACATTTTTTTTTTTTGAGGAGGAGGAAGTAGTTCCATATTTGGCTATATCTCAGATACTAACAGGTTTTACCAATTACTAAATAACTAAACACAATTTTGGCTTGCTTCTTTATAGATGCTTCATAAGATGGTTGATATTTGAGGCTGAATTTTGTCAAAATGTTTTCTAAGTGATTTGGTAAGTAGTGGAATTCACACACTTGAGAGGGGCTGCAGCAGCTGGAAAGAGGGATGTTCCTGACTCAGAGAAGGAACTTTCTCTTAAAATAAGGCTGTACATATAAGGCTTTATCCTTTGACCAATTCCTAGAAAATGAATGAATTTGGGAAATTCATTATATATAATTAGAAGGTTAAACGGTACCACAGAGCATCTCCAGGCCACATGCTAATAAACGAACTGTTTGCTACATTATATATTATTCCTTAAAGGTTTCTAAAAATCTCCATGAGAATACTGAGTGTTACGGAATCGTGATGCTCATGATACTGCGAAATCATCAACACCCACAAATGAACCAGCTTTGTTTTATGGGCTGTCAGCTATAAAATCAGTCTGCAACAGCTCAGAACTGAGGATTCGTGAAGCTAGGAGAGACCTCTGAAAGCCCCCATCTCATCCATACCCTCTGGGTAGCACTGCATAGATTTTATAGTCTTCTGAGTAAGTTCTGAGAGGCTCATAAGTGGTTTTGATTAAAGCGGAAATCTAATGGACCCAATAAGTTTCAACATAAAAGAAATGATGTAGTAAGTATTTCTAAAGTTTTAAGGATTTCTCTACCAACCTGACTTGATAGCATACCTGAAATAAAACCTCCACTATGCAAAATTTATAATTTTAATAGCACCTATAGAATAAAACCTTAGGAGTGCTTTACAGACATCCTGCAGCCAGCATCACCCTGGTTTAATAAGGCCCAGAGTGATTCAAAATGTGAACTAACTGTCATACCAGTATGTGGTAAGTATCCAAAATAGAACTGCACTTTTAAGCTCCAATCCAGGAGGTCTCTTTACTTAAGTTGGCCACACTGCCTCACGTCAAAACATCTGTCACCATCATTTTCATTTTATCTACTGTAATTAGACGTCTTTCATGTCCCTTAGATGAAGGAAAAGTCCGGGAGACGTTCTAGAAAAATACATTTACGTTTCAAATTTACATTAAAAATGTCTTTCCCTTATTTTCATGTCGTGAAATCCAAGCACTGTTAAAGAAATCACAGACGACACAGCATTCTGTGTCCTGGACCTCTGTCCTATTTAGATTATGAAAACTGGAAGTTAATTAGAATTAAGAAATTTCCCTTATTAAGTCTGCAAAGTATAAATACAAGTAATTTTTTAAAAACTTTATTTTAACACCTAATACAATTCCAATTTTAAGGATTACTTGCACAAAAAAATAAACACATTTGGTATAAAAATGTATCACTTTAACGCCCTTTCCCCTTCAGGTCCCCCCTTCCCACCCCCCCACCCCCATGAACTGCACTCTATGTGGATGCAGAAACATAGAAAGACTAATGGCACAGATTCGTTTTTACCTACAGGAGTTTCTGTTTATGTACCGAGGTACTCTAGAGGACACCAGCCCACTTCATCACATGAACCATTTCCTTCAGCCTGCTGAATTTAGTTTCACAAAGAAACAAAGCTTATTATAAAGGCATTTGAAAAACCATTATCTTAAATTCTTTTTAGAAGCACTGACTTTTTTTTTTTTTTTTTTTTTTTTTGCAACCATTTATATACAGTGTGACATAACAGCTCTGGAGTACAGTACATGCAGCAGAACGTACCTGTTGAATATAAAATACTTTTCTTAAAATCTTCATCGTTGGAATTCTCTGAAGTCTAAATTATAGAATGCCCATTACTTTGAGAGAAAATGGTTGAGGAGTACAAATGTCTGCATATGTTGGCCACTGAAATAATCCAAGGCTAACTGGAATAATATTCATAGCACACCAGGAGTGCATAAATAATTTACTTACATTATTAAAATACAACCCATAAAATTCAAGTTCAAGATCTTACAGGATTGTCTTTGTAAATCCTTGAAGTGGTTGCCTGGAAATGCATTGTGTCTTCTTTCCTTCTCTTCTTTTTTTAAAGTCCTATATAAAATGTTTAGTTGAAGATTCTCTTCCTCAAAGGAGACGGCCACCTTTATTTGTGCCGACTGCCTCTTCTCTTCATTGCAGCAGTGCACTGTGGACAGTACCATTTTCCTTTTGGTGCTTCTGTCAACCCAACACATCCATAATGGAACCATTCTATTGGGCACTGGAAAGCAAAGCGGCAGAGCAAAAGTTTTCAACATCTCCAGAGATTACAGAGTATAATATGCCCACTAGACTGGATATCAACAATAAGATGCAAGGAAACAGAACTCTTAGATCTAGGAGCTGATTTACAGATCATTGAACACAACTGGTAAGTTTCAGAGATAAGGAACTGGAGGCAGAAAAACGTATGCATCTTTATTAACTCGGAGGTTCATGTAAACTATTTCCATGATCCCAAGCAATGAAGGAAGACTCACTAATTCTCGTTAAGCTGGAGAGTGAGTGGATACCAATGGTCGAGGACAAGCAGTGAGATGGGTCTCTCACAAACAAAGTAAACACATTTTACGGATTCTATTTAACATTCGGCCTTATTCACTCCCTCGTAAAAGCAAAATAAGCTAGCTGCAATGAAAAACAAAGGGATGTCCTGGATTTCCTGTCTGGGTAGATCTGTTCCTAGATACACAGAGCAAAGGGATTCTAGGGCAGCCCGGGCGGCTCAGTGGTTTAGCGCCGCCTTCGGCCCAGGGTGTGATCCTGGAGACCCGGGATCAAGTCCCACATCAGGCTCCCTGCAGGGAGCCTGCTTCTCTAAGAAAAAAAAAAGGGGGGGGGGGATTCTACTCTGTAACTTATTAGGCAGTCCTACACCTTCGGCAGAAAATCTCAGCACTCGGAAGAGTACAACTGGGAATGAGAGAGATCAGAGGCTATGCTGGGATATTCACAGAAATGCATCATTTTTACTAACTGCCCCAGGAGTTTACAATGGTGTTCTTGGAACGACTGGGCAATACTGTTCTACAATCATCTCAGACAGCCCACAAGTGATTGTAAAGGGGAAGCGGGAGGACAGGCTTTCTCCATCTACGTGAACGTGTTGGGACCCCGTCAGGTCAGGAAGGCACGAACGGTAACGTACCAAGCCAACCCTGTTCAATCTTCACATTGTCTTAAAAGTTTTAAACTGTTATCATTAACCTTAGGGTTATGGTATTATGGACTAGGACTTCTTTAGAACTTAGGGTTCTGTTACTCCTCTGCAGGGAAAGATGACCAAAGGGGAAGTCTGAGAAAAATAAGGAGGGAGTGAAATTACTAGAAAAAAATATTCTCAGCATCCAATAAAGATACGTATGTAACCAAAATTAAGCTTCCTTAAAAGAAAAAAAGGAATTCTTTTCTTTCAGTTTTATATCAGAAGTGGCTCTTATCGGCTGACAGCTGCAGAGTACGATAGGAAACACTACACTGGTAGGAGGAAAATCAGTTGTGGCCTCAACGTTTCCCATCGCTCCCTCGCCCCCGCCTCGTCCCCCCAGCAGCAGGCTTCCTGACACAAGGTACTGTTGTGAAATTCCAGTTCCTCACCGTGATAAGTGAACTGGATTCCAGTAAACACAGTATTACTTAGTAAAGCAGGTGGAGGATGTTTCTAATTCTCATACCACGTAACACCTTTTGAGATTTATCATCTGCACATGAAATCATAAAACTGGCTTTAAAAAAGTTAAATTGGGAACACATGAAGGGACTCTATCCTGTTTTGGAGAGAAATATTCTAGCATTAATATAATGTAATTAACGTAACTGCAAATCTGTTTTCTTAAACTGAGAGGCACCCTAAATAAGGAAAATGTTCAAGTAATAATACTCTGTGATTTTTTTCATTCCTAATTTAAAAAGTTTAATACTTACATCTTGGTTATCACATCCCACCATCTCGCCATAGGATACCTGGTTAAAATAAAAGTAAATATTTATTATGACTATACAACAAGCATCTAAATTCTAAAACCAAATTGCTTATGATACTGTTAGAAAACAGAGGAGAATATAAAATTGCGTTAAGAAATAGGACATATAGCTTTTTAACAAAGATTTTTAGAAAGATTTATAGCTTTTTATTAAAAGATTTTTTTGGGGCAGGGGCACAGAGGTAATACACAAATTATGTTCTGTTTGAAAATCTGAAAGAACCTTGACAAATTACCTTTGTGGATAGTTTCTTTCCTAAAGACTTTTAGTTTCTTGATTACTTACTTACTTACTCAAGGTTTTAACTTTTTCCTGGGTCCTGTGAGCTCATTTATATTTTTACAGGAACAGCTGTAACTTCTAAATTTATTATCAATTTACTATCTGCCCTTTCTCATTTTTCTTTTGGCTGGTCATCACCAGTACTTTAGAACACAACTTTCTAATTCTTGAGTTATTTTCTCAATGGACTGAAAAATGTTTCAGACAGGGTTAGAACTAGATGTTATACTATCTGAGTCTCCACTCGAGGGAGAGTATCTGTATATGGGTCTATACACATGAACAACTTCTCTGGTTAACAATCTTTGGAGGCACTCAGGTTTTTCCCTTAAAGCTCTACAGTTTATTTCACCCAGTTTTTAGTGTTACAAATGGGAAATCTCGGGTGAATCTGATTTTGTTCTTTTACAGGTAATCTATTTTTACCACCAGGATCCTTAAAGAATTTTCTTTTCTTAATAATTGATATTAAAAAAATGTTTGTTGGGTGATAGTAGAAAACCTAATCAACTCTTAAATGGCAAATTCTCAAAAATTAGATTGCCGACTTATACCATGAAACACAATAAATTGCGATGGATTAAAGTTTTTTTTTAGATGGATGAATGGATTAAAGATTTAAACATAAAGAAACTGAAGTATATCAAGAGCTAAACAAAATCATTTGCAAATGATAAGAAATACAAGACGTATTTATAGGGGGAAAAAAGGCAAGGAGGTCTTCCTAAGTATATACCCCATGGCTGACTTCATAAGGAAAAAGACTGACATAGTCATTACTCCATAAAACTGGAATTTCAGAATAAAAAACAAAACAAAAAAACATCTAAACCAAGCAAAGTATTTATAACATACACGACAAAAATGATAGAAAACTCGGCCCACACCATTGAGTCAATTCATAAAAGAGGAAATAAAAAGTCAAAAAAGGGTCCAAATTTGCTACTAATATAAGTTGAAATGATTGTGTGACATAAAAACTATCAAATTGGTATGTGGTTTTTAATACAAAATAGTATCCATCATTGGACAGGGTTTAGGAAACAAGCATGCTCACTTGGTTTTGGTAATGAACTTCAGAAGATAATTTGGTAGGCTGTAACAAATATTCTAACTTAATTTTATTTCTAAAATTTCAAAAAGATTATCTTAGAAATTAGTGTATAAAATGGATTACATAAAAAAATGCCTACCATAATATAATCGTAAATTTTTTTTTAACTGTATTTATTTATTCCTGACGGACAGAGAGAGAGGGGCAGAGACACAGGCAGAGGGAGAAGCAGGCTCCATGCAGGGAGCCTGACGTGGGACTCGATCCCGGGTCTCCAGGATCACATCTTGAGCCAAAGGCAGACGCTCAACTGCTGAGCCACCCAGGTGTCCCATAATTTGTAATTTCAAAAACACTAAAAATAAAACCTGTGCCTAAATATTGGCTTACAAAGTTATATACAGTATAACATTTAACTGTGAGAAGATTAAAAAAAAAAAAAAAAAAAACTACTTCAAGAAAAATGATGTGCGGTACACATGACTGTGAAAAAGTGTTCCATGAAGAATATACTGAGACCCAACTGGTCAAATACACACACACAGACACACATACACACGTGAGCATCTGTGTGTACATACGGGTAAAAGACTGAATGTTCGTGCCTCTCCCCCAGAGTCCCGTGTTGCAGCCCTAGCCCCCAATGGGACTGTATTTAGAGACAGGGTCTGTGAGGCGATAAAGGCTAACTGAGGCCAGATGGATGGAATCTTAACCCAATAAGGCTGGATGCCCCATAAGAAGAGGAAAAGACACCAGAGCTCTCTTCACCATGAGGATACAGCATGGAAGTGGCCCTCTGCTGGGAAGGAAGAGAGCCCTCACCAGGAATGGGATCAGTCAGCACTTTAGTACTGGACTACATCGCCTCCCGAACTGGGAGAAAATAGAGTTCTGCTGTTTGAACCACACAGCTTACGGTACGTTGTCGTGGCAGCCTGAGCAGAATAAGACAACATGCATGTCGGGTAAACAGTAGTGATAAAACAAAATGTCTAATTCTAGGTTAAATCCGAGGGCTGAGATTATGGGTGACTTACACAGTCCTTTATAACTCTTTATATTTACAGCAAATGTGATTTTATAAGAATCAGAAGAAAATCATACAAGGAAGCAAAAGTATTTTAACTGGAAAAAAAAAAGCGCTTAAAAAAATCAAACAGCTCTGTTTTCTATTTTACTGAGATTCTGCTTTTGTAGACATATCAGACTTTTACCTGATTGCAAATGCAGTATCGTGGTTCATTTGGGTCGTAAGTCCAATCAACCTGACTGTTTGAATCAGACTCTGGTACTACTGTTGTTTGCTGAGAGATTTCTTGTACGACGGTTGATGAAGAAGAACATGACGACAAGGAAGAGGAAGAGGAGGAAGATGATGACTGCTGACTTGAAGACTTGTTGTTGTTTCTGAAAAAAACAGTATCAGTTTTATTTGCTCAGCATCCAGAAGTTATGGGAGAATAATTCCTAAATGAGTGGTATGAAATGAAATGACATTAAACGTAAATTAACGTTAAACATGAAGTTAAACTAACCTGATACACAGGTTTAAAAGCACAGTTATTGAGAGCAACAAAGAGCAACATTTTTCATAACAGTTTATTTTTGTTTTCTAGAGAATAAAGATACCATAAAAATTTCTTTCAAACTATGTTTTTGTAATAATTTTTTAAATCTGTTACGACTTAATGCTGACTTAAATTACAGGTAATACTTGTAAGAATTAGTGTTCGCTACGGCTATCTTCCAGACATTCTTTGTATTTTTAAGCAAATTGAATGCTCTTCATCAAAATCTAAAACACAAATACACAAAAGCAGTTGATGAAAATGATCATGATCATCAACTGAGATGTGAATACTTACCTGTGTTAAGACAGGAAAGAGTGTGCAAATTCGCAAGGAATTTAGCAATATTTACATGCTAATTAAATTTTAAAATAGGAAAATTTATTATCAGCATTTGTAATAAATTTGGGTCATTAAGATGAATTACTTTTTGAGGTACCTAACACTTTTGTGGTAATTCTACATTGATCATTCCTGGGATTTACTCACAGGAAATATAGTACATTTAAAAATACATTATGATGCAATTATTAGATAACAGCTCTTCTTCTGGTTTACCATTTGAACTTTCATTATGTCTGAATATCTAGCAAATGCAGATACTGGGGATAGATGGTACTAAACCCTGTTAAGGTTTTGTGTTTAAGACAGACAACCATCCTAAGAGTCTTATATACAAAAATATAGGGATATTTTCATACTTTCAATTTGGGGGGCATAAGACCAAGAATTAATACAATTTCCTTTTAATAAAAATGAAGAATTTTGTTTAAAAAAAATTCCCAGGATAAAATTTGTATCTTATGCATTAATTTACATTGGGACACGTGACAAAATAAGGGGCCATAAAGGAAAAAGTTTCCATAAAATGGCTTATCCTAATGAACAGAAGAAAGTAAACAGGAGTCATTTATACCTAATTTAAGACTCTAGAAAGATTAAAGACTTTTAACACCTTTTAGAGACTTTCCTCCTCCCGCAAGTATGACAGTGTGTCTTCCTGCCTCCCCCACGTGATCCTGATCCATTACATCCTACCTTTGTCGCACATGGCCAAGCCCAGCTGGATGCCAAGCCGACTGCATACTTAGTAAGGGCACAGGGCCACTGTAACAGGGAAACCTACTTGCTCTTTCTCCCGCTCCGGGAGTCGGCTGCTGACGAGCTGGCGTTCTGTGTTAATGTAGTCATGAGTGCCGAAGATGATGAATAGCCAGCTGTTTCTCTGGGCATTGAAAATTCTTTTCCCAGCTGAAAGTCATTATTCTTAAACGCTTCATAACTGGCTTTTAGACTTGATGTTCTTCGTCCCTCTTTCATCTTAAACAGACGTTCATTGATAATATTAATACACATATATATGCAGATTTTCTTTTTCAGTCCTACTAGTTGCAGTATTATGTCAGTTTATCCAATATTCTTTTGCTTGAACCATTATTTTCATCACTGTCATTTGAACTATTTTATGTAAAGATTTAAAATCAGTTTTTACACAGTTAGGAGGGAACTAGAGAATTGGTGACTTAATTTGGAATATAAACTATACAGAAGTGAACAAGTGTAATGCAGTCAGTTCAGGGCTGCGACACAGAATGGAGTACTGTCCTAGCAGGTGCTATGGCTTCTTGTCAAAAACATGCACATCATGAGCAATCACTGTATGAAGGGATCTGCATGACATTGCACGAATCCATTTTTTTTACTTTTCATTATCAGGTAAATTGATGCACATCCATTTCATTAAATAAAACATCAGGCATCATAAAACCATGGTTTAAAAATGAAACTATACAATAATGTAAGAAAACTCTGTTCACACCTCGTTGTTTCTATTAAAGTTTGCCAATGATTCAGACAAAATGTACCTGCTATTTCCAAACCTCTTCCTTTTTACCTGAGCTGTGGCTTGAACTGCTTGAGCTGCAGCCATGGTAATTGCCCCTGCACCAGTTCCTGAAGATAATGAGCCAATATTATAGGATGCCAGAGGTTGGGAGGAATTCACATTGTAAGCATTGTTGGAAGAAGTTGTAGAATTATTATTTCGACACCCTATGTAGAATTAAAGAAGAAATAAAAATGGTTGGAGAGAATATAATGTTAGGGAGCTTAAAATACATTATTTCCCAGTACAGATATAATCATTAAATTTAACATTTTCATGTCACTATAAAATTTTCATGCGCCATTTTTCCTTTTTCTTCTTTCCCCAAATGTGGACTTTAAACCAAGTAAAAAATCAGTATGATTTGTTAATCCTGAATGCTTTCATTTCTCCTTATTTTAACATATACAAACATCAAAAATTCATGTTTAAGATAATAAACTTACCTAGCGTATTTTCCTTAGAGGCATCTGATGTAAGCGTAGATAGAAGAGCTTCAGATTTAAACTTCTTTTCAGGAATATGATCTGTCGTTGTATGGTGAGAAGTCGGATTATATTTCCTTTCTGAATATAAATAAAGAAATTTTGTGTTTTAAAATTTTAGAGAACTGTGGACAAAACATAATACTTCCATTCAGTTACAAGCAGGTACAGTTATGTCCTGAGTTCTTTATGGAATACAGAACAATATGTTTTCTTGGAAGACAGGAGAAGCAGAACTCTCTGTGGCACCTGGTTTTTTAAGAGTAGCCTTCTCACACATTAAAAATAACTTCAGCAGCAAAGTACTGCGAATAACTCACAAGGCACCATGGTTTCACATATAGCATGATAGGAATTTTGTTTTCAAAACACTATCTACAATTTTGAATAGTTCTCTCAACCATTCTTTCATATCAGATTGATCTGTCACAAGATGCGCTGATACAGTCTTCTAACTAGCTAAGATCCAACCAACCATTCATTTACTCACTAACTCACCAACATTGGGGCCTTCTTATATGCCAAGCAGCACACTAGGCACTGAAGAAGCAAGGATGGCAAAAAACCAAAGAGCCTACCATCACGTAGCTTATCGTTTGACTTGAATTATAACACTCTCTAGAGAGAATCAGGTGTCTGTAATGTAGGAAGTATATGCTGCTATTAATACCATATATTTATCCTCAATGTATCCCAGGAAAAGCAAACTCTCTACTCCCAAATCAAATATGCTTTTCTCAAATGACAGCAATAAGTCTATCAGGAACTGTAAGGAAAAATAAAAATAAAAATAAAAATAAAAATAAAAATAATAAAAAAATAAAATAAAATAAAATAAAATAAGGGAGAGATATTTTTTTCTCAATTGGTTGTATGGAGCCAATTAAAAAAGAATATACAGGTAATATAATGAATTTTTAATTATACTGAAAATTGTAGCTGCCCAAAACCAAACTTACTTTCCACTGGAGTATGTGAATGAGCATGGTGATTGTTCACTGGCTGTGAAGGAGTATCTAGTTCCAAAGATCCTAAGAATGAAAGGCACAGAGATACATGTCAACATAGAACTTTAAAGGTCAATCAACTACAGGCACTCTGTACCCTCACCTACCAGAGGACTGGGAGCCCTGATGCACATACCTGTATCATTTTAGTCAGAGAACCACCACTGCCAACTTTATCCTGAGGCAATTTCATCCTCTCTCTAAACAGTATGTAATCCACTTCTTAATATTCACCTTACGTACAAAAAAGCTCAAGGCATGCTAATGTCTAATTGGGGAATTCAGGACAGCAGGTACCGCATAAGTGGATGAATGGATACTATAACTCCATTTCCGATAAGATCTAAAAACTCAAACTAGTTATACTGGGCTGAAGACCTTTCTACGGGAGATCCTAAAGTATTAGGTGATGGGACATTACCATATGAGATAAAATTCTTTGATTGTTAAAAGGACATATGATAGTAAAGACTTCCTAAAAGAAGTTAGGCACAGAATCTCTACCGCCAAGCATTAAAAGACTTTTAATGAAATTTTCTGGGTTTATCTTGATCCCTTGAGATGAAATTATGGCAGGGCACAGGGTGGAGCAGATTTTATAACTTGATTTCATTTAGTGTGTCTGTGTCCTTACAGAGGATGCTTCATTAACCTTCCTGCAGTACTGAATAGGCATGAATTATTGTTATTCACAGCTATTATCAGCATCTCGAAAAAAAATTACAACAGCTACAGAACATTTTATTTTGTCTCAAACACTATTCTCAGATAGGATTTCCTTGGAATAAAAGTATCACAAATAAATTAGATGATCATCTAAAGTGATAGATCTACTTTTGAATACAAAATTGCAACTATAGATACCAACATGGACTCTTGACTAGGTTATTCTCCTAGTCTAGGGAGTGTGTGTATCTATACATACACACACACACACACACACACACACACACACGACCCAACACCATACAGAAATTCTTCATCAGTGTGTAGAAATAGGTACATGTTCTTGCTGATGAAATGCATCAAGAAAAAAAAAAAAGTAATCAAGGTAAATTACAGCAGGTGATCAAGTTGAACCTTACAAAGAAATATTAAAATTGCTTCTGATTAATAAAAAAAAAAAGTTCACTTTTTTGAGAAAAAGAGGAAATGCTTTGGAATCAATTAAAATCTTTCTTACCAACACAGTTGAGGAAAAGCCTTAAGGCAGTTCTCATGAAAAAAATAACAACCTTCCTCAGAGTTTAAGGGTATCTAGCAGGCAGGGCAAAGTCAATACATTTAATGAAGATGGTTAGCTTGTTTCTAGATGGTTATATTTCTTTAAATCTTTGTTCTCTCCACTTATCTTACTAACGTATATACATATTAAAAAATATTAATATGTGATTTTAATAAAAAGCAAGTGTATGATATCCTGCATCATGTCTCTCAGTATCCATAACCCAAATGGTTCTAGCTGCTGGAGTCCAAGCTGTCCGGCCCGGTTGCCACCATCCACAGAAGCGCAGGATCTGAGAAGTCTCCACGGGACAAGTGTCTCCTCAGTGATTTGCACATGGACCGTGTCCAACATTGATGGAAAACTGTAAATTTTACTTACGCCTCTCTAATATTTCAGTAATTCCAGCATTATCAGCTTCCAGCTCCATTTTAAACTTAGCCAGTTCCTGATCCAGCTTTCTCAAGTGTCGATCTACCTGTTTCAAAGAAGATCAAAGATAACCACCAAAATTTGGGACACTATTAAAGTGTCAGTTTAGTGAGGAAAACTAAATATTTCTTTTAGTGTATCTGCTTAGTATCCTTGAACAAGTCAATTAACCTACATCTCGGTTTTTTAATCTATGAAATAAATGAAGGTCCTATATGAAATAATCTCTCAAGTCTCCCTTAATAAATTTGAAGTTTTAAGAAACCAGAATCACAGTTTGTTAGAAAACATTCAGAAGAAGCAGGATGTGAAACTAAATAAAACTGATATTTGGGACGGAAGGGGAAGGAAGTGCAGGAGGGTGGGTTAACTTTTTATAGTATACACTGGGATTACTTTCAACCTAATCTCCTCCTACTTATAAAAAGGCCATCTACCACACTGCCATAGTATAATAACTGTTATTTAGAATGAAAGATCCTTAGTCTATAAACAAAGAGGCTACTATATTCTACACATATATTTCTCTAAGGCAGAAAAGTAAACCATTATACTTGTAAACATTTATGTAAAGGGTTGAAACAAAAGGGGTTTTTAGCCAGGAAACTCCATTCCCCGAAGAGCCTGGTTA
Source organism: Canis lupus baileyi (assembly GCF_048164855.1). Taxonomy (NCBI): domain Eukaryota; kingdom Metazoa; phylum Chordata; class Mammalia; order Carnivora; family Canidae; genus Canis; species Canis lupus. The sequence continues at coordinate 1,908,307 of NC_132855.1, forward strand.
AAATGGTTTTATTGCTAATACTAATGCCCTTGTTAACGTGGCAAATTTTATTTTCTCATTCAACTAGAGATCTTTTGACGGATTTCAAGTCTTAATTTTTTTAAGGTTAATATTAAATATCTTTTCAATACTTTTTCAACTTTACCACTTTGAAGTGAAACACAATTTTTGGATAATATTGTTACATTACTGACAACTTTTTTCAAACCCTAGATTCCCAAAGGATCACAGCTAAATAATTAAAAGTGACTTTCTTACAAATATAAAGTATCTATGATACACTATGGAGGCCAAAAAACATTAAATAAGAATGAAATAATGTGTGCCTAAAATGAAGGAGATGGGCAGAAAAATAGCAGAAGACAATCTGTCTGTGTTAGACGCCATGTAATGTGCTTGGTGCATTAGAAGCTCTTCTATCTTTTCTAACCCTTGTGCTAATCTTTTGACATAGGTTATTACTGTCTTCATTTCATATGTGAAGAAACAAAAGCTGCCCAAAGGCAGTAGATAATGCATTATGGAGAAAGGATTTAACTCTGATCAATTTGTAATAAGTTGTGCTTCACCAGTTATACCTAACATTGCCCGCTGAACTTCTGCATGTGGCACCCAACCGGTTTTTAACTCAGAATACAATTCAAATTGAAAAACAAGAATATTTTCTTGTTATTTATATTTTATATATTAACAGCACCCACTGGGGTGGTTATTTGAGGCCTTAGCACATTGGTTAGTGACTTGTCAATAATTTAAAGCCTAGTTTTCCCTCCACCTTTACACACAAGTTATTTTTCAGAGCCTGGTAGAAACTATAATTACAATATTTAAAATCCTATAATAGTACATAAATGCTCCTATTCAAAGAACATGCAGGTAATTGAGCATCCTTTACTGGAACCTCCCTTCCAATAATAAAGTGTGAACACAGACCTTAGTTATTCAAGAATATCTCTCACATTGTCAAAATTTAATCTCAAGGGAAGTCAGAAAAAAAACACTCATATTTAAATTCTAAAACACTTAATGCAATGAAAATACTCCACCACTTTTATTACCTACGGATCATTCTACTAATAAATGTTGAGTTTTGTGCTTGGCGCTGGGTTAAATGGAAGATACGAAAAAAATGGGAGAGAGTCCCTGCCTTCATAGGAATTACAATTTGGCTGACAAACATGATAAATGTCTTTAAAATGCATATGCCCTAAATGTAGCAAATAAGCTACAGTTGGAAAAGTGTTAGAATAAGTACATAAAAAAAAATACGTATGTAACACTGGCTGTGGTAGACACAAAGTAGTTATGAGTTAGAGGGTGAAAAATGTATGTTTCCAAATAAGTGGAAAGAAAAATTAATAATTAAGGAATGAATAGAGACAGAAAGACCAACAAGATTCTCAGAGGAAAAAGAAAAAGTGATGTATGGTGTGGCCTGTAACAGGTGTATACAGTATAGACAGGTAGAATGTTAGAATCTTTGTTGGGAGGATGGGGCTGGAGTGAGACAAAGACATCGTGTATCCTCCCCTAACTCCTCACATCCCTGCACGTAAGAACTGCCTCAGTGGATTAAAGGCAGTACTGATGAGGGTTATTACATATGAGAGCATGGAAAATAATGATGGGATTTCCAATACCAGTAGCTAGGAGAAAGGAATAGAACCCAAAGATGTTACAATTCTAAAAACAAATGCATAATTAAAATAAACAGAAAAGCCTAAACCAGGTTGTGGTAGGCAGCTTTGTGAGACAGCTTCCAATCATTCCTACCTCCTGGTAGGTAAGAAAAAAGATCATGAACTGATAACTATTAGAAGCAATTATTAGGCAATGAGAATGGTTTTTCTTAGTCATTGCTACTGTACGAAATCAAATCAGAAGTTAGAAAGTTGATCACAAGATTTAACTCAAGCTATAAAGAACCAGCGTACTTAAATAGTATTAAACAGCCGCAGCAAGAGCTGAACTGAACTTGCCTGAAACCTGTAGGGTGCATCTCCTCTACCCCCATGATTCTGAATGGGGAAAGTATCTCCACTAGCAGATCACCCTAATGACCCCACAGGTATCAGACAAAACAACAACCTAAATTACCCCACTCCTCCATACATACCTGACCTCATACGATTGATTTATAGTAGTGAAGAGGGTGCTACTCCAGTTGAGAGATTTTCCATTAACCACAGGCTCCTAACACAAGGCTGACCACAGAGTCTAATTATTGATTTGTTCCCCACTTAATGTCAATGAGTACTAGCCACAAAAACTTCGTTACTTCTGCAGCCCCCAATCGTATCTGATAGCCCCAAATATAACTGCTTTAGTTTTAAATCAATTCTCTTTTTTTCTGACCTCTTCAGAACCAAAGGAAATTCTGTCAACATTATTTTTAACATCTTGATGATCACAAAGATAAGTAAGTCACCCCTGGCTCCTCAGCATGAAACAAAAAATCCTCATACTTTAACACTTTGGCATAGAGTTGTAATCCTTTATTCTTTCTCTTTTGACTCCTGGTTTCCAATATCCAAATTTTAAGATGTGTCATTGATGGACCCAAATGGAACTAAATACAGCTTTTTAAAAAAAGGTTCTACATGATTTATGGTTTTCAATACCATCAAATTCTAAATTTAAATATCTCGCTCTTTCAGAATGAGCACAAGTTAGTATAAAAAGTTCTAAGTTGAAATCCATGGCAATGAGAGATAAATTCCTAACTGCAAAAGATCTGGTAATAGTGCAGAAAGAGGGTAAATTGGAGAAGAAAAAGGAATCGTGATGGCAAATTACTTCTCTGATAAGTCATGAAAATGATTCTTCACATCTCTGAATTATATTTGAAAAAGGTAAAAATCTGATCCCTCTTGAGGCTGAATCAAGTATTTGAGGCCTTAGCACATCAACTACATATCTAATCTTCCTAAGAGACAATAAGGTAAGGATACAAGTCAAAAGGTCAAATCTACATAACATGTTTTTTTTAATCAGAGTATCAGATGAAGAATTCTCAAAGTTATAGGTAAATATATACCTGAAATATAATCATCTCAGGAAGAGGCCAGGATATAAAAAAGAAGCAAGTTCAAGGGTACCGAGCAATGTAAAAGACTGCTAAAAATCATTCAAGCATTAACTAAAAGCAAATTTTATCAGAGTACACATAAATCAACTTCATTAGGTATTGTAATCTAATGCAGCCTGATGACAGTGACATCTGGCTAAGAAACACAAATAAGTGTTTAATGACTATGACTATCAGGATTCTAGAAGGAAATTATTTTAATAGGATAGCTTTTTCGTTGTTCACTTCCACCAAAACAACTACTAAAATAAATTTTCAGTTTGTTCCAGTGAATCCCTAATGCCACCAATCTCTTCATTTGTGGATATTCATGCAGTCTGGTTTCTTTCCTTAATAAATGAAGTAATCGGTACAATGCTAGCCATAGCTTTAAAAAGTTTACTACTGATTTTAAAAGTAAATAAAGCATTTCAATAAAAATAATATGATGAAATACCATGCTATGTAAAAACACTGAGGTGCAAAATCAAACACAATTACATACTAAATTATTGTACATTAAGAGCTGTAAAAACAACACATGCTCATTACCTGAAATTACCGTAATAACACCATGTTTAAGCAAAGGCATAAAGACGACTTCGTCTAAGGTACAGTCCTCTCTTTGAGGTGGCGTCCTACTACTTCCAGAAGGAAAACCACACTGCTTCCACGGGCTTATAAGACCCTGCACGCGGGGGCTCCTGCGGCCCCCCTCAGTACACTCTTCTTTCTTACTGTGCACCGACCACACTGGCCTCCTCTCTGACTCAACCTGCCAAGCGCTTTTCCACCTTGGACTTGGCACTTGGTCCATCATCTTCCTGAAATGTCCTTCCTGAAGCTCTCTCCGCATGGCTGGCTCTTTCCCATTTCCCAAGCACCACCTCAAATGTCACCTACTGAGACCACACCACTCATCCTGACTACATTCTTAACTGCCTCCCCCAGTAACTCCTTCTTTATCCCTCTCTCCACAATGTTTATTTCCTTCAGAGCACTTACCAAAATCTGAACTCATCTTTGATTCATAGTTTGCCTATATTCATTCCTTCTCTGTGTCGTTACTGCCCACTTAGCACCAGTGACTGACTGCTCATAGCTGGAGCTCTAGAAATATTTGCTGAATGAATGAAAGTTATACTCTCCCACTATGTAGAAGTATATAAATAGAAGTACCACATGTTGATTAGATAAATGATCTATGAATAAAAATTACTGTAGGTTTACATTTATACTACATCTCACCGACTCACTTTTGAAGCACTTAGCTTTCTGTGCTCTCAAATATTAAATGTTACAGGAATTCCTCTTTCCTATTTATAAGGATTTTCACTTGGATATTTACTGTTGATATTTAATATATAACTAATATGAGATGGTACATCCATTTAGTAACCTCCCTATGAACAAGGCAATAATTCCCTTCTGTTCTCTTGCAATGATTTGTCAAAGTAAATTTCTTACCCTCCAGCATAAAGTGTTCAAGTACCACAAGCCACCCTGGCAATACGGTGCAGCACACAAAGTGCAAGCATTCCAAGGAGGCTGTATGTTGTTTTTTCAACATCTTATAATTACTTATTTGTGACAAATAAGTAATACTAGTTTTTCATTTAGGTTAATAGCATCAGATTTGTAAATAAATTTTCCTCTTAAATAAATTTCATTTAAAAATTTACTTAGTATATAGATATACAGATGGTACAGATAATCTGAAAACCAAATATTAAGGTCGGGGAAACACTGGATCAGATTGCCTCAAAAGTCTTACTTTTTCCTTCTGTTCACTGCTCAACTAATCTGCTGTGCCAGGGTCTGTAGGTACAGAATGATTACGAACCTCACATACCCTCAAGGGCCCTGATTACAAGATCTAATATTTTTTATTTTATGAAAATAACATTGTCTTTACTTTGTATAATAAGGTCTAATTGTGTTTAACAAATGTTTTCACAATTTAACAGGAATCTCTTCAAAAGCAAAGGAACTGAAAAGAGACAGAAACCATTGTGGAATTATGAAGTGAAAAGTATTTAAATAAAAAAGGCATTTAAATAAAACATGTACCTCACAATAAGTTTTAATACTTTAAAAAATGCCCCTTTAAAAAAAAATGCCCCTTTTCCTGAAGGCACATCTATAAATCCTGTTTTAGCACTTCCAAAATGAGCTTATGTATCAAAGAAAAATCTATCAAAACTGAAGAAACTAAAAGAAACTGAGAACAATTTAAAGACAGGGATACAGAAAAGATCTGAGCAAAGACATAGATCATCATAAGATTGGTTGGCCTCCTAAAGAGATTCTATAAAGGAAACTAAACTCATTTGAATTATTTTTTTTTAATTTTTTTAAATTTATTTATGATAGTCACAGAGAGAGAGAGAGAGGCAGAGACACAGGCAGAGGGAGAAGCAGGCTCCATGCACCGGGAGCCCGATGTGGGACTCGATTCCGGGTCTCCAGGATCGCGCCCTGGGCCAAAGGCAGGCGCCAAACCGCTGCGCCACCCAGGGATCCCCTCATTTGAATTATATTTACTTTCACTTCTCTTGGTTGAAAGTCATACTTTGAAAAGAAGGGGGTGTTTGCACTGCAGCCTACCCTTGTTTGTTTATTAAAACCAATCTTAGCAAGCTAAACTTTTGAGAAAATGTCACTCAACTACAGTATCTCACACAAAGAGTGACACCACTAAACTCCATCTCTAAGACTCGTAACTTGGGAGTCATGCTAGTGCCTTTTGTATTAACCTACTTAGGCGATTTTGTTGAACAAATATTTACTGAGACGTAACTACACTGGAGTCTAAAGACTCTAACATTAAAAAAAAAAACATACTTCTTGACATTTATAATAGGGGAGGCAAATATAAAGCAAAAGGTAAATAAATAATCACCATTTAATTCAAGCAATAATAAAATCATGGCAATAACCATGATTTGGCCACTGGTATGATTCTGTGGAGGGGTAGGGTAAGGTCCAAAGTGCTAACTACGTACTCACTAGCCTCCTTCCTTAATGACAGGGCCCCACACACCTGGGGTGGCAACGTGCCCTGTGAAGCAGCATTTCTAGAGGCAGCTACAGGGAGCCAAGACGATGTGAGTAGAATCAGCAGGTAAGATTTCCAGAAAGGCACTTTTCAAGGAGCTGAGTACAAAACATGCCCTTTTGAGTCTTTTCCTACTGCAATTCTTCTACACGTCCAGAAAAGAGGAGAAATGGATTAGAAGCAGCCCGGGGCGCTGAGGATGTCAGGGTCGCCAGACAAGCCCGATCTGCCTCCACCAACAGGTATTATACATGAGAGGAAAGCCAAGGCTTCTGTTCAGATCATTCTTGTGTGACTTTTCTAAGTGATCGAATCTCTTCTGCTAGATATAAGTGACATAAATATTAAGATTATTCAGGTGATTTTAGTAAAGAGACGGCATGTGCAGGATTATGAAAGATGGAGAGTTTCCCAAGCAAAGGTGGAAAGAAAAGCATGGCAGTCACTTTTTTAAGTCCCTGCACTGCGACAGGCTGCGGAAGTGGAGAGGAGCAGGTAAGGCGAGGTACTTAGAAGATGAAAGGAGTAAGACACGTTGATTAACTCCGTGTGGGGAGGCTCCTCCAAGCAGGAGTCCGGCTCGATGACTTCCGGTATTCCACGGCGAATGACTGGAACATCAGTGGTTCTTCGCAGAGAAGGAAAAGAGGAGACTAAGAGGTCAGCCTGAATATTAATACACTGAGTCCCGGGGCCTGGGGAATCTCAGGTAAGATGGAGAGGCTCCGGGGAGAAGCGTGAGCTCGAGGAATCACTAAGTGTGATTGCTAAACCCGAGAGGACACGTGGGAAATGGATGGAGGAATGTTTCTCAGCTTGGGCTGTGTGTGGAGTGTGCGTGTGTGGGGAGGCGGGGGAGGACCTGCCATTTGACCGGCAGCTCTTCCCCACGTGGCGTGTGGTCCTCAGGCGGGACTGGGTGTGGGGAGACAAGGCAGGTCAAGGGCCGAGCCCTGAGAACAGCAACCAAGCGAGGGCGGCAACCAAGATGCGGGGGACGTAGGCTCTTTCGTCTCAGGGAAGAAGGGACTTCTGTGTTAGGGGTGTCGTGACGGCCTGAAATAGCAGTGTCACACGGCGGGCTAGAATAGGGAGGAAAGGGGAAGCCACAAAAAGAAAAGGGCAAGACAGAAGGCCTGCAACTACTGGGGGCCCGGGAAGAAAGCAGGTGCGCGGGGAGAGCGGGGAGGGAGGCAGCGGCTGCAGGAGGGTGGACGATCCCAGAGAATCTTTAAAGAAGGAGCGTCTGCTCTGCGGCCCTCTCACGGGCCCTCTCACGGGCCAAGATGGCTTGACAGACCGGGGGGGAATCCCCCGGCAGGGCACGAATCCCGACTGCTGTCCACAGATAAGGAAACTGAGGTTCTGGGACTGGGCACCTCCCAGAGCCCTGCTGTCGGGGAAGGGGGAAGGGGCCGACCTCTCCCCGGAATGGGCTCATTATGCGCACCTGCTTTTCAGTGTGTCCCGCTCAATTCGTCACATTCCCTTCTACTGCCTCACTCCCGAGCCTAAACCACCTACCCCCCTCAAAGAATTTATTAAACTTTAGTCTCATTCTATGTTTATCCATTATCCCTGAGTGAACTGCTTCACCGTCGCTACAACACCTAATTCAGGCCCCTGAGCTTCTGAATAAATTCTGTTCAAGACTCATCTGATAGCCTCTAAGAAATCAACCACACTCTACCCCACTTAGTCCAGTCTTTTACCGGATACTGAATATTTAACTGCGTTAATCTTTATTTGTTACATGTTTCTACGCAGGCTTTTCACTTCGGTTTGGGGGCATGTCTTCCCCACTAATTTACCAACACCTGGAGAACAGAAGCCATTTACACTGTTTACTTTTTATTCCTGCATTATGTGCAGATAAAACTCCATTATAGGGAGCACAAGAGTGAATAAACAATGTGATTCATAAATAATAGATATATAGACACAAAATCCCCACACATATTTAAAAAGGACATATTCATAGTAGACATATTTTTCTAAATGTACAGTTTTTAAACATACAAAAAGTAGCAAAGTAACAAAATATAAACAAAGAGCACAGCCAAAGAGCTGTATGATTTAAAAAGCAGGTAGTCTCTAAATAAAGACTGACACATGTAATCATTAACTACGAGGAGCAACGTTACTAAACAAATGCCTCTTGGATTCAAATATAAATGTCTCCTTCTGTGTTTACAGACATAATTCAAGATCAAAACATTTAAGAACTTTTTTTCCAGTTCCACAATAAATCAAGCTATAGTTCACTCTACCTTTCTTAAGGTAGTATATCTTTTATGAAATTGTTTTCAGAATAACTGCATTACAGAAGCTATTACAGCCATTAAAAACGTCCACTATATGAGAACAAGGCAACATTTTCTATGGCTTCACAGGATGAATGTTCTCTAGTTTTCTATAAGCTTCTACAATGTATACCATATGCCGTTTGCATCTTTTATCTTGTGTATTATCAGTAACATTTATATTTACTGTAACATTTATATTTACTGTAATTTACTGCTCAGTAATGAGACTGTATCCAGATAAGATTACAAAAATAAGATATGAAATCTATATGCTAAAGTCGGTGATAAGTGTCCATTTGTTTCTGGCTTTAACCTGCTTTGAGGCAGAACCAGAAAGGAGTATTTCCTAAGAAATATATTTTAGAAGATGCTTTACATAAAAGAGAGCATCATTAATTATACCCGTTTGAGAAATACTGCCTCTGTCTTAGAGTGATTTCAATCTTTTGCAAGTGTTGCCGCTGCAAAAAGGAAATCGTTTTTTTTAAAGTTTAATTAAGTGTTTCCCATTTTTACCACCGGAACCAGTTGTTGAGTGCTATCTATTGACATCACTTAGTAGATAGTTGAGTACTACCTCTTAACACGGACTCAAATGATTTTCTTCTTCATTTAATCAGGTAACCAATAAGTCTTGTCAACATAGTAGTTTTATGTGTTTTTTTTTTTTTTTTTTTTTTTTTTTTTTTTTAACCACAGAAACAAACTCAAGGTGATTTATCCGGTAAGTAAACACACTACCTTAAGATAAGGATTACTAAAATAAATTTAAACACCGATTCTTGTTAAAAAAAAAAAAAAAATCTAACATCAGCTAAAATCCTTTAACAATGTAAATTGGCTAAATGTAAGGTTCTTGACCTGTTGACTAAAATTGTGGACTCTGACTCTTTTCCACAATGAAACCAAAAAAAATACTGAAGCCTCAACAAATTAAATGGGATCAAGAAAGCCATACTTCAAATTTATTCTGTTCTTCTTATTAATATGTAAGTCAATCAAACTTAAAACATGCACAATTTAAATACTTATGGCAGAGCATGCACGTTAATTTTACTTACCAAGTCATATATCTGGTTTGCCAATTGTACCTTCTCATCTGCATCTTCCAAAGCTTTATAGTAATCCTGAATAAAAACATTTTCATTTCAAAAATAAATAATTTTAATATGTGTATTCAGCACATACAACTGCATTTTCATTATCATACCTTGTATTCAATGCCAGTCATCCTACAATAGCAATAAAAACCCAGTTAAGGATGGGATGGGGATGGGGTAGGCTTAGAAATTATATGTACAATGGCCAAGAATTAAAGGAGGATGTTCAACACTCCTAAAAAAGATGTAAGTGAAATTTATAAATGAGTCCAAATCTAGCCTCTAAACTAGTAAAAGTTATGTGAACTAATGATATAGCTCTTCTCCTTTCAAAGAAAATGTTACGATTTATCTAATTTATAAAACATTTGCACTCTCCATTTTTAAAACTTTTTAATAAAAGTATAACTAATGAAAAGATTCTGACCTGCATGTCCCTCCTTTCCAGTGTTCTGTAGCTCTCATTTTAAGTTAGGTATTAATTCATACAATTCAACCTATACTTTAGATTTCTCCTCAGTATAAAGCAAATCATTTAAAAACAAAAACAGGATTCTATCAATTTCCATGGAGAACTAGACTCTTCAGGGTATACAGCGAAGTGGTACTACACCAAAAACTTAACAGGCTAAAGGGATGATGACTGACTTAGGGTTTTAGAGTTGACCCTTGAACACGGCAGGGGTTGGGATGTCAACTTCCGTGCAGCTGAAATCCACATATAAGCTTCTGACTAAAAGCTTAACTACTAATAGCCAACTGTTGACCCAAAGCCTTTACAGATAACATAAACAGCAGGTTAATGCATATTTTGTGTATTATGCTCTGTATTCTTAGGATAAAGTAAGCTGGAGAAAAAAATGTTATTTGCGAAAATATATTTACAGCACTGTACTGTATTTATCAAAAACAAAAATCCACATATAAGTGGACCTGTGCACTACAAACCCATGTTTTCAAGGGTCACCTGTACAGATGGATATCTATACTCATACACATTGGGCCTCCAGGTATCCTCCAAGCCAGGACTAACTCTGTTATACACTCTAAATTTTTTTCCCCTAACAGAAATAATCTTCCCCCCATGTGGCAAAATAAATTACACAATACACTAAATTTGTAGTTTTCAAATTTCTTTCTCAGTTGATCTTTGAACAATTCTGTGAAGGTTGTGGATGAAGGAATCATTACTACTCAGAGATACTAAGAGAACCTGTCCAATGTCACACAGCTAAATGGCAGTCACACCCAAACCCAGGCCTCTTATGTAGTTCTTCCAATGTATCCCAAATACCCTAGGTCACACATTTAAAGCAAACCTTGGGAGGAGATCTGATACTTATTCTAGTATGGAAGAGACCTATAAGTACTACACAACTAACCAAAACTCCAAGAACTCTGTATTTCTAGGCTCAATTCATATAAATGTAGCATTTTAAGTTAAAAGACCTTTTAAGGATGCTTTCAACTGTTAAGATTCTATTCCTCTGTGATTCCATCAACTTAGTTACCTAGCAATATATAAAAAATGCTTCAAGGCCAGCTAATTTTCACCCCAGTTTGTGGCCATAATTGGAAGACAGTGTTATATCTGTAAAGACAAGGCAACTTTAATTAGCTATAACCAAAATAAAGGAAAAAATTGTACTTTTTAAGGATTCTATAAATATAACAAGTTATTTAAATTATAGAGAGCTGTTAATAACTTTCCTTCACTTTGATATCCAGAAAACTACTTCATTTTAAAATATCTTTCTCAGAGGGTCCCAATGTTTACCGATACATCATCTAGTGTTGAACATACTTTTTTGATGGATGCCATTTGTTCTTCTCTCCACTCCGGCTTATTTTTCTTAGCATTCATAAAGAATTCACTGACTCTTTGTTCTAGTTGATCCATTGCATCTATGACATAATAAAAACATTTCATATTTAGATGACCAAATTCATACACTGAATATACATGCTTTGATTTGGAGAAAGAAAAAAATATCTGACAACACACACTCACTTGCCCAGTAACGTAAATATGTCATGCTTTGATTATGGAAATGCTTTAATTATTCTAGTAAAAAAAAAAAAGTTAACAGTTTTCTCTGACAATTTATATTTGTTGTTATTTAAAATTTTTCCAGTAGTCAGTGTAGTCTAGTCAACAACGTAGATAGGTTCTATACCATAGTATTTCAATGGTACAGCCTTCAGGTCAAAAGCTAATGGTATTAAATCAGCCAAACGTGACAAAGCACAATTTCCTATTAAAACTAACACTAGATAATCGTCACGTCTCTTTCAATAAGAAAAAGTAATAAAAAGATTTTAACCTTTTCCTATATGGCATTAAGCTCTCCATCATCTCCTATCATGACTGAAAGTAGAAGGTACATTTATTCACTTAATACACTGTATTATTTATTCTAGATAAGTTTTTCCCAAGTGTGTGCCAAGAATAATCATCTAATTCCATCTAATTCCATGTCTGCTAAAAAAAGAAAAGTGAAAAAAAATGATTCTGTTGCTATATAAGTGAAGGAAAACCGTCTGGAGATTTTTCAGGGCAATAATACAATAGGTTTTTCAAGATCCTAAGAAGTCTTAGTTACTTTTTAAAAAAATTTTTCCTTTGTTTAAATAAGCAATTTCTAACTTGTTTTACAAAGAAGTCTCTTTTATCAATCTATAGGATCTATTAACTTTAGAAAATTCTAGTTGTTATAAAATGCAAGTGTATAAAACCTCTCATCTGGGGCGCCTGAGTGGCTCAGCTGGTTAAGCACCTGCCTTTGGCTCAGGTCATGACCTCAGGGTCCTGGGACTGGGTGCCCCCAACCCCAGTCGGCTCCCTGCTCAGCGGGGGAGGCTGCTTCTCTCTCTCCCTCTGCCCCTCCCCTGCTCGTGTGCCTACACCCACGTGCGCTCTCTCTCAAAGATTTTAAAGAAAATCTTTAAAAAACATAAAAAAATAAAACCTCTCATTTGTATAATCCAATTACAAATCACAAGAGAATTTAAAATTTGTAATGATAACGAAGCAAAAATAAGTCACCTTTTCGTGAACTTCTGCTTTGTATCAGATACTATAAATTCTAGTTTAACTGTGTTATTTTAAATCCTCAGATGATCTCCATTCTATAGACAAGGAAAACCCCTCAGAAGTGGTAATGTGGTCAAGGTCAAAGAGTAAGTCAGCAAAACTCTAATACGAACTCGGATCTATCTGACATCAAGATCTGTGCTCAGTCCCATAGAAAACGCTACTTTAGCATTTCAACTACATGACAGTCAAAATGAATTTTGTGGGCAAGCTAAAGAAACACACAGTTCAGACTCCTACACTATGACCCACTGAACATAAAGAAGGCTTCCGTAGCCCATCACCTTGTATGCCGCATGGCCACATGGAACACACCAGAGGCTCAGGAACCTATATTCATCACCCGTGGGTATGAAAGCGTGGGGTGCGAGTGTGGGGTGGGGAAGCACGGGGGAAAGGACAGGCCCTCAGGAGCTGCAGGATCCTCAGGGATGCTGGGTGTCTGATTTCTTTCCATGATACCCTATTCCCCCCAGTCATACCCCCAAACCCAGATCCTCCTCCACCGCTACTTTTCGAGGACAAAAAAAAAAAAACCTAGTGGCATGAGAAACATTTTACGTAGATAGCCTAACCACAGCTAGAATAAATGGGATCAAGGCACGTATTTTCTTGAGGACAGACCGCATGAAGGCCAGCCATTAATATCAACTGCACAAGTTTTTTTGTTTTGTTTTGTTTTGTTTAAAGTAACAAATGCAACTTTAATTGATTTCTGGATAAAAACTACTCAGTGCAGGTCAGTAACCATGGCAGCCCCTGCTCTGTTGGAGCCATCTTCAGGCTCCAACAGCCTCCAAGACCATCTGTTGGACGGTCTTCAGGACCTAGGTCAACGGGCTATTTGCATTATCTCATGTCATCCACAGTATTAGAAAAACATTAGATCAATTTAGACGAGATGCGCTGCTGGCAGCCAAGCCTACATCTACAGAGAGGGTGACATCTGGGCTTAAGCGCACACCCCATTGTACATTTTAATCATGTAACGTAAAAAAAAAATAAAATAAAATAATCGTGTAACGTGTAATTCATTCCGCACTCGTAGTTCACAGTATGGTATCCCTGCAAGAGAACCGGAACGGCTGTATTACATTCATTTCATAAAAGGGGGAGAAGGCCTGTGAGGTTCTTTCAGAGCACGACAGGCGTAAATTCGTACTCGTTTTAACTGTGATTTTGCTCCAAGTGTTGACCTCCTCGTTTCCAAGGCACTGACTCTTTCCTTGCTTTGAGTCAAATCCTTCACAAAAACAAAACAAAACAAAACAAAACGATCGGATAAACCAAATACTGCTCTATGAAAGAACAACGGTTAATTTTTTTTTGGGGGGGTGGGTGGGTAGGGGGAAGGAACCAGACTACCAAGCTACCACTGATCGATGAGAAGTCATCACTTTTATTGCAACAGATAAGCAGCTTTACAGGAAGGTCTATTTTCCTCACTCGTTTTCATGGGGGGGTAGGGGGGGAATAGCATCATCCTGCTGGCGGGTGGGAATGCATCCTGCAAGGTGCGGCTTTGCAAGACTCGACATTCCAAGTTCAGCGGGGTCACTAAAGAGCCACACCAACACCCAGGCTGCTGGGTTTTCCGCTCTGCAGAAAATTCTGAGCAGAACCAACTTCAGCAGAAGTCTAAATGCCGAAATCTACGTTCCGGACGCAAGGGCTCGGGCCAGAAACCACCATCTTCTCCACACCTACACCGACGTGCTTAGTTAAAAGCATGTGTCTACGTCCTCCCCGAGGCACAGAAACTTTTATCCCAGTCTTGAATTCGGGAAAGAAACACACACGCGGGCCCCAGCGCCTCCTCCTCGGGTAAAAGCAAAGGGGGAAGCGGCGTGGACAGCAAGAGGCAAGATGCGGCACTGCCTTGTGTATGTGTGTGTGTGGTTTTATGGTTTTGGGGGGGTTTTTTTGGCGTTTGTTTTTTTTTTTTTTTTTTTTTTAAACGACTCCTTATGCACTAGCCCGTGAGCCGGAGGAGAGTCAGAGAGCAGAGGCGACGACGTCGGTGGAAGGTCTGGCCCCGACCGCGCGCGGCCGGGCGGGCGAACCGCCGACTTACTCTGCACCTGCAGGTCCATCTCGCGCATCTCCGTGAAGCGGTCCCGCAGGTCCATGGGCAGCTGCTCAATCACTGTCAAAGGGAGAGGCCGTCAGCGGGGCGGGGCCAACGGCGAAGGGCGCGCTGACGTCACTGCGTGCGTGCGTGCGTGCGTGGGGGGGGCGAAGGAGCCGGCAGCCCACAGCCCGGCTGCCAGTTACCGTGAGAAAGAAACATCCCCCGCCTCCCCCTCCCTCCCGCCATCCCGCCCGCCCGGCCGCTCGCGCGCCCGCCCGCCCGCGGGTCCCCCAGGCGGCCCCCGCCAGCGCCGCCCACTCACTTTCCAGATAGTCCTCTAGGTACAACATCGCGGCCCTTAGAGCTGGGGCAACGAGGGGGTCCAGGGGTTTATTTGTGTCACTCGCTGTCGCCGGAGTTTTGTCCCTTCCAATATGGCGCCTCCGCTAGCAGCACCCGCTCGGCTTCGGCGGAAAAAAAAAAAAAAAAAAAAAAGAAAGAAAAAAAAAAACCACTTTGGCGCCTGACGGCGCTTGCCTCACTGCCGCCCGGAGCCGTCATTGGCCGGCTGGGGCGATGACGTCAGCCGGCCGGAGTCCGCCCGCGCGGCTTTGTGGGAAGTGTAGTCCGGTTCCCCCCCACGGCGAGGATCGGCGCGCCCGGCGGTTACCGGCGTGGCAACTACGAAGACCAGGCGGCCTTGCGCCCCGTGCGCCGCGGAATCCGAAATGCGGTGCCTCTGTTTATTTGTTGATGCCGGCGCGGGGCATGACGGGAGTTGTAGGCGCCCGCGGAACCCAAGTAGGAGCAACTTTCCACCTGTTCCCGGCCGGCGTGCCTCGGTGGCCCCGGCGGCTGGGAGTCGCGGGTTTCCAGGCGGGCGGGGCAGGTGGAAGGTGTTCCAGCGCCGGAACGGCCAGCGGAGTTCGGGCGATCCGCATTGTGTAAGACAGAACTCCTGGCTGGAACGCATCCTTAGTCTCCGACTGCTCAAAATACCCACGAGGCGCCTGCTTGGCTTTCCTGCACCTGGACGGGTGGCCGCCCTCCACGCGCTCTTTACCTGCTTTTATTCCGCGGTCCGGCTCGTCGTCACCGTGATGTCATCGAGCTGAACGCACGAAGTGCACCCACCAAAAAAAAAAAAAAAAAAAGCAGAACTAGAGAACAAGCAGAAACAACGGATGGAGACTTGCTGCTGTCGAATGAGCTGTTCTAAGAATGACTTCAGGCGGTGTTGAGTAAGCAGCCCGCCCCCAGCTGTCTACACCCGCGGGAGGGGTCATCTTCTACCCCGGGACCCCTTCCCCGCCCCGTGATGGATTCGGTCCTTCACGGCTCAGTTTTCTTTTTCCTAAGAACATCTGCACGCAGCACAGGTCGAGAGCATCGTTCTCTCCCACCTGCCTTAGCTCTCTGTTCGTTTTCCTGGGAAATGTGTCTTCAGTTCGCCATTCAGTGTTCTATTTTCACTTTTTTTTTTCTTTTTTTTTTTTTTTTTTCAAATTGGAGTCGAGACATTTGATGCATTTTTGAGTTTTCTCCCTTCCGCCCTCTTCTACCCAAGACTTTTTCCACCGCTCATGGTCAGGATGCTCACCTGTCGTGTTGGTGAATGTCAAGGGAAACCCACCTCAATTCTAATGATTACCTAGTTTACTTTCTGTACTTTTATCTAAAATCTAGGACTTTCGGGTTTCCTCCCTCCTACACTCCCTTCTTCGTTCCTTCCTTCCTTCCTTCCTTCCGGCTGCCTTTAAGATCTCTTGGATATTTCTGTGGTTTCTCAGTGGTGAATCTAGGTCCATAGTCATTTCTTTGTTTCCTTCCTTCTTACCATTCAAAAAAAAAAAAGTTCAAACCATGCTTAGGATTTGAAAGGAGTGCTGACTCTCAGCACTAGTGTCCTGCGGTGAATGTAGAAAATTCTCAACCATTGCCTCTTCTGTGTTGCTTGTTTTCTGTTTTCTCCATTATCTCTTAGAATGTCCATGGGACATCTCTGAGATTTTCTCACTTTATCTACCTTTTTTTTTTTTTTTTTTTTTGGTCTTACTTTTATATGGCCCATCTCAATATTTTCAACTTTTCACTCTTACAAATTCCATGTGGTTCTTTTTGAGCCATTTTCTAATGTCTTATACAAATTAAACTGAACAGGGGCGCCTGGGTGGCTCAGTCTGTTTCACCTCTGCCTTGGGCTCGGGTCGTGATCTCAGGGTCCGGAGACTGAGCTGTGGCTCGTCAGGTGTCTGCTCAGCAGTCTGTTTCTCCCTCTGCTCTTCCTACTTCTCTCTCTCTCTCAAATAAATAAATAAAATCTTAAAAAAAAAAACTAAACATAACATAAACATTAAACAGTCTATGTTCTGTCTGTTACATCCAAAACTGAAAGCTTTATGGGTCTTTTATGCTGTGTGCTGTTTCTTCTAGCTTTTGCTCATGGTGCCTGTTTCCTTGTGGGTTGTGATTTTTGGATTCTGCACTCAAGTTTCTGGGGCTGTGCTTGTCAGGATGCTCTGAGGCCAGAGTTAAAATTGAGTTTTTCTAGACAGTATGAGAATTTACTTCTACAAGTTGCATGGAGGCAACATTAACCCTACGACAAGGTTAAAGTTTCTGCTTAATATGTGTAGCTGCACAGATAGATTTCATTTGGCCTCAGATCCAAGTGGCTTGGATTCGAATCTCAGTGGGCATTCTCAGAGACACTTTTCCTTCCATTTCCTGGATTCCAAGGTCAAGTCCGCCATGTTTCTTTACTGACTTATGCATCAGATTTTTTCCTCATTCACCCTTACACCAGGAATGTGGCCTTTTGGAGCCTCAGACTTTTGGTCCCTATTAGATGCATCCTTTTAGATGGGTTCTTGGCTTCGTTTCCTGACCTCTGCATGCTGCCCAGCTACCAAAGCGGGAGCTGTAGGTGTCCAGAATTTGACAGATAATCTCTTAGCAACATCCCACTTTGGCTCTCACTTATTTCTCAGGATAGTCTCATTTTTCTTCCTTTCTCTCTTTTGTTCCTATCAGAGAATTTATTCATTTCCTACCAGTTCATCAATGTATTTCTTTTTTTTTTTTTTTAACCTAGCAGTTTTCATTGTTTTCAGCAGGTGGTTATTCAGAGCAGCGAAAAATACCATGCCGTGAGAAATCAGAGTAAAAGAAATTAAAGTCTATCATTTCAGTGAAAACTGACTTTCTTCATGGAGTTTTCCATATTAAGGAAAACGAAATAATACATGGATCCCAGTTTGCTTAATAAATATACATACTTTCGAGAAACCAAAAAATAATAAAAGCTCATTGTACACACTGTATATTTAAGTGAATGCAGTTCTTACTCTTGAACCATGTTTCAGCTGCAGTACACATATGTGTACGCGTGCACACATATGATAGTTTCTTACGTCATTAGGTTGTATGGTCGTGGCTACTTGGGGCGGCTGCCCCTTTACCACCGCTACCACTTGTCAGGCGGCGTGGCTGATACACAGGGGTGTCTGTATTTGAGGGCAGGACTGTGCTCTCTGACCCTAGCTCTTCACCAGGGACCAACCAAAGCTGGGCCTAGTAGGTGCACTCTTTGGGGATTTGAAATTGGGAAGAAGACACCCGGAGACGGAAGGCCTCGTGGCAGATCTGTAGCACAGTAGTACACGGTCCACAGGCTCCCGCTGCTGGGAGCCCTGTCGCTTTCTCACCAGTCACTAGTTGTAGGGCCTGGAGAAAGTTATTTTAATGCTCTGTCTCCATTTCCTGATTCAGAAACCGGAAATAGCAATAGTAGCCCGTGTAGGAGATCAAGAGGATGTTATCGTCCGTGCAAAGCACTTAGGTTAATGTCTGGCAAGTGATAGGATGCAATAAGTGCCAGCTCCCATTACCATCAGCATTAATACCGTTAAGTCCGCTCCTAAGTTATTCCTACTGCAGACGCTTCTTTGGGTTTCTCTTCAGGTTTGCCTTGTGCACCCGCTTATTTTGCGGCTGGACACCACCAAGAACTCTAGGATTCTCTCACCGCCAACTGTTGTACTCCCCTGCCCTGTGCAATTCAGAGGAGAAGCGATGCAGGGGAGGCTGTGTAAGAGCACTGCACTGGCTCAGTAGAAGCAACTCGAAAGTAGGGAAAAGGCCAAAAATGGATGCACAATATGGCTGTCACCAGGGGTCTAAGAAAAAGGAAAATTCAAATCCTTCATATAGTGTGTTTTCAGGCAAATTTTTGCCTTTTGTCTTAAGACTCTGACACTTCCCTATCTTACAAAGAAAACCACCATCCTGAAACCTTGCTAGTAAAACTTTGAAATGAGATATTGTCCTAACTTTGTGCCAAGTAGTGTATCCTCCCCGAAAGACTTCCAAAACATGGAAAGAAAGCTAAAGTTCTGTCTCTACACCAACAACTCTAATTTTACATCTTCTAAAATCCATTGAGCCACTCCCTGGATCAGTTATAAGCAGCACAATAATAGCGTTCACTCTACACATCTATGGCTGTTTCCAGCCTTTTCTACCCCAAATAGCCACAAAAAAGACCCTTCTAAGGAAGGTTCTAGTTTTCCTGACCTCATTTCTGGGTGTTTGCCACGGAGAATCTGGAGAAGACAACAGGGGATTAATAGGAGGAGAGTGGGCGTTTGGTGTGAGGGAGAGGGGGTGATGGAGAGATGGATATGAAGCTGTTACAGAACCATTCCCTCAACACAAAGGGGGAAATTCTAGATAAAATACAGGAAAAAAAGCTTTAAACGAAGAGAATGAAAACTTCAGGTGCCAGAAGTGAAAAGTCTACTCCAAGTCACAGTGGCGAACAAGCGTTGGAGCTGAAGGACTAGAGGGTTTAGAGGCCTAACCTGTTGGGTCTTGGCGTCCTGACTTAGTGAAGATTCTACAGTATGAAATGAACCCCCAGGCCCAGGATGGAGCTGCGGTGCCATGGTAGCAAACTGAAACTTAAATCACAATCTTCATGTTCCGCTCGACCAGAAATGCAGTATCTCCCAGTCAGCCAATGCCCAGGGGCCGGGTTAACTCCGGGCTCGGTATTTATTTCTTTATTCCCTCTCATGCCAAAGAAAGTCGACTGTGTGGCTCCAGCTACTGAGATACTTTCTATGTTTTTCTTCCTTGTTCTTTATTCTTTATCTTATAAAAGCTTCCTGCCTTGGGCCCCTTTTTGCAGTTCGCTGAATGGAGACTGTCCATTTCATGAAGTGTTGAAGTTTTTTTTTGTGTCCTCTAAATTGTCTTCTTTAATACTTTTTTAAACACAAGCCTCAGGTCGTATACTTGTAGGGGACTGAATATAACCATCTTGCAAAGAGCAATCTCAGAGGACGGCTTCTGTGAAACTGGGGAAACATCAAAAAAGCCATCTAGTCACCCAAAATCGGGGGAGAGAAGGCAGCCCAGAGGAATTTAGGCCTCAGACCTGCACCGTGCTTGAGTGTGCGGCCCAAATCCCTACTCCTCACGAGGTGCAAGGACCCATTACCAAGACAGCGAACACTGGCCTGGCCCAGTGAAACGCAAGGGAGCCCACCTAGGGGACAAACACAGCAACACTCCTTAGGATTGTGCCTCGAGCCAGGACACGAAGAACAACTTGCTGTTGGAAGTGAGCTCACATTCAAATGTTGCAAATCACGGAAATGAAGACTCTTGAGAGACCGTTACCAGACAGACTAAACAGGGGAATCTAAAACTGCAAGCATTAGAAGTCATGATTGATGGAATCAGTCCAGAAAGTAGAACAAACAAGAAGAGAGAAGATAGGAAAGATATCCAGATTGGAGGATCAGTCTTCGAGATAGAAGTCCCAATACCTGATGAATAAGGAGTTCCAGGAGGAGAGACAGAAAAAAAAAAAAAAATGGCGACCCTAAGGACTCTACGCTCTATGATGACGTTGAGGTGAAGGTTCTGAATAGAAAATTAATAGAAAATACCAATCAATCCGTGGTAGCAGACCTAGGAGCGTGGCCACTTCTGGGGACAGTGGGTCCTCGACTCATGACAGACGCTTGCTGCCAAGCAGTGTGTCTGGTGCACTCCGGGAGCAAGAGCTTGCAGAAGGTGTTCGATTCCTACTTGTTGCGTGAGCAGGTGGAAGCCGGATTGGCTGGATTAGGGCTCTCAAATCAGACAGACCTGACCTTGAACCGGGTCTCCGTTATGGTTCATGCGACCCGAGCCAAGCCACTCAACGTCCCGAAGAGTGTTTCCTCACCCATGAAAGGAAGGAGGCACCTTGCGCTGGCCGAGTGTGGGGAGGCTGGAAGGGAGTGACGTGTGAGAGCACCCAGCACCGCGGCCTGTGCAGAAATGTAATCGGGAAACAATATTATTTATACAAGTGACAGTAGCACGTGGTCTAGTATGTGCCACTCCGAGGGCCTTGCAATGGGAACGTTGGCCCCAGAGCAGGCAAATGAGGGAAATTATGGTCTTTAGGATTTAAAAACAATAATAAAACTGACTTTAGCGGTCTACTTTTTATCTTACTACATGCCAGCAATTCTAAATAATGTCAGTGATAAAATATTTCTCCCTGAAAAATATATTTTGTGGGTCTAAGTTCTAAACCATCTCTGAAGTCATGGAATTCACTTGATTTTAAGAAGTGCCATTACATATTCCTGTTAATAGTGGCTCGGGATTAAACATTGAAAACCGGTGAGCATTTAATACACAGTGATTAGCAAGACAAAGACACAGAACCTGAGTTATTTCAGTTATTCAGTGCTATGATCACTTGGAGGTTCTCTTTGTATTTAAAATTTGTGAGGGACACCTGGGTGGCTCAGCGGCTGAGCCTCTGCCTTCGGCCCAGGGCCTGATCCTGGGGTCCTAGGATCAAGTCCCACATCGGGCTCCCAATGGGGAGCCTGCTTCTCCCTCTGCTTGTGTCTCTGCCTCTCTCTCTCTCTCTCTCTCTCTCTCTTTCTCTCTGTGTGTGTCTCATGAATAAATAAAATCTATTTTTTTAAATAAAATTTGTAACAGTGAAACTGACTATAAGCTAGTAGGTTAATATTTTTGCTCATCAAATGCAAATTTTAGTTCATTACATGGGACATATTGCTGAATTTCAACAGTATCCTGAAAAAATGCATTCTCTTAAAATTGTTCTTCTTGTTTAATTGGTATTTAACTGCTCTTACATTTTAATGTAGTTATTAGTAGTTATTAGTGCAACAAGCCTATACATTGCTCCCTTTTCCAAAAAAAAAAAATTCTTAAATATAATTAAAAGGAATTAATCTATTGTTTCCTTTTCACTGTAAAATTAATTAACTATTCATTACAAACATGATTATGTAATAAAGTTTAATAAAAGAAATTTTATACTGCCTGAGTTTTTTTTTTTTTTCTGGCCATTATCATTATTTATTTCATCTAATGATTAGTTTTAAAAGTTATTTTCTTTTTATTTTTTTATTTTTTATTATTTTTATTTTTTTATTTTTTTGAAAGTTATTTTCTTGTAAAGACAAGGGGTATATTAAGAAAATGATTCGCTCCACGTGTCTGATATGTTAGGTGTGCTTATTTAAGGCTTCTCACAGAAGGCAAGTGTAAGTTTATTTATACACAGTGGTATCACTGTAACTATTTCCCGTGTTTGACTTTTTGAAAGCTCTAGGCTCTCCAACATTCATTTTCATGAGACAGGTAATGTAAAGATAAATGGTCAAGCATCTTCTCTCTGCGACACGATACAAAAATATTTCAGTGACTGGGAGGATTTTTAACATTGCTGGAAGACGTTTAAAGATTCTACTTTTTCTTTTCTCCTTTGTCAGTCAGGTGCTCCCTGATAGTGACAAGAAGTGGTGTTTGGAAAATTCAAGCTTTTAAAAAGTTTTTATTCAAAACCTCTTTTTTAATACAAATGAATTTATTTACAAATAAATATTGTATTTATTTACAAATAAATCCAAATACTGAAGGATTTGGGAAGCCTTATTTTGTGAGTAGGGGTACAGTGTTTTTCTAAAGGTGGCTAGGGTAGTCCTCCTATTGAGGAAATAGAGTGTGAAAATGTGACAATACCGTGCATTTTTACACATTGCATAAATATCTTATGAGACTTACTGCATTTTGGTATAGAACTTGCCTCCCCTACTAATTTGGAATTCCTCAAAGGTAGAAACTATGTTTTATTTATCTGTTGATCCCCAGATCTGGCAGGCAATACGAGTTCAATAAAGATATAATGAATTATTGAATGAACGAATGCATGGACATCAAGCACGCGTTCCTAAGTTTCCAAGTTCCGATCAGAGGGGGCAAGATGAAGTTATCATGATCGCCCACTACTGGGCTCCGTGAACGAAACAGGATTTCACTGATTATTAGAATAACTGGACTGGAATGCTGAGAAGAATTTCCTGAACAGGAGGCTTTAAAAAAATTCTCAAGTACTAGAGTAGACCGACTTCCAAAGTGGTTTTTAATTAGGCTTGCCTAGAGGAGTAAGCAGAGGGAAAATGAAAGTAATGTGGTAATTCATGATGGTTTATGTTTTTAAAAAATCCATTGAAAGCGAGATGTTAATTGAGGCCAATAAATAAGGCTCCTAGGGAACATGAGAAGGAATATTACTTCAGTCCTTTGCAGTAAACACTCATTGAACAGCAAATACCACCAATACAAACATGACCAAGACACAATCCCTGTTCTTGCAGGTCACACCGCTTGGTAAGAGAAGCAGAAGGTTAGGGATATCATTTAAGTACTACATGGTAGGTGCTCTAATATGGTCAGACTTTGAGGAAGGAACTAACAGGGATTTGTATCAGTTTAATTAAGAAATGATGGCTTCTTGGATGAATAGTGAACATATAGATTCAGCAAAAAAGATAAAGTGCTGGAGACCAATATAAAGATGGAATGGGGATCCCTGGGTGGCGCAGAGGTTTGGCGCCTGCCTTTGGCCCAGGGCGCGATCCTGGAGACCCGGGATCGAATCCCACATCAGGCTCCCGGTGCATGGAGCCTGCTTCTCCCTCTGCCTGTGTCTCTGCCTCTCTTTCTCTCTCTCTCTCTGTGACTATCATAAATAAATAAAAATTAAAAAAAAAAGATGATTTAAAAAAAAAAGATGGAATGGATAAAATACCCACATCTTTACAAAGTTTGTAGCCATTGAATATTAGGGTTTTTTTTTTATTACTCTCTAGATATTAAAACAAAATATATTCAGAATGCTACTCAGCTGACTTACACTGATACAACCCTAACCAGTTGTCAAAGAATTTAGATAAGACATTCTATATCATACGTCATCAGGAAAATGCAGATTGAAAGGAGAAGGCACTACACACCTGTTGGAACAGCCATAATCTGGAACACTGAGAACACCGAATGCTGGTGAGCGTGTGGGACAAGAACTCGCATTCATCGTCGGTGGGAATGCAAAAAGGCACAACCACTTTGGACGATGGAATATTATTCAGTGCGCTTAAAAAGAAATGAGCTCTGAAGGCATAAAAAGACATGGAAGGACTTTAAATGCATATTATGAAGTGAAAGAAGTCAATCGGAAAAGGCTACATAGTTAATTCCAACCATATGACATTCTGGAAAAGGCAAAACTATGGAGGCAGTAAAAAGACCAGTGGTTGCCAGGGGTAAAGAGAGGGGGACGGAAGTATTTCAGAGCAGTGAAAATACTCTGATGTATTTTCAGATGTTACAATGGTGGATACCTATCATTATATATTTAGCCAAATCCACAGAATGTTCATTACCAAAAATGAACCGTATTTTAACTATGGACTTTGGGTGATTATGATGTGTCAATGTAGGTTCATCTACTGAGACACAAGTGCCTATCGGTGGAGGGTATTGGCAATGGGAGAGGCTGCGTGTGTGTGTGGGATTATGGGGACTCTCTGACCTTCCTCTCAATTTTGCTGTGAACTTACAACTGCTCAAACAATAAAGTCTTTTTTTTTTATTTTTATTTATTTATGATAATCACAGAGAGAGAGAGAGAGGCAGAGACATAGGCAGAGGGAGAAGCAGGTTCCATGCACTGGGAGCCTGATGTGGGATTCGATCCCGGGTCTCCAGAATCGTGCCCTGGGCCAAAGGCAGGCGCCAAACCGCTGCGCCACCCAGGGATCCCAAACAATAAAGTCTTAATAAAAAAAATAAAACTAAAAGCCGAGATATGTCTACTGGTTGGTGTTCAGTTTCTTCTCCAAGTAACAAAGAGTCCCATGCCACCCTGACTTCCTTGGCTCTTTCTATGGGACTCTTTGGGGCTCTCTCCTGTAGCTGATGTAGAGCTGACACGTAGCACCAGGCCCCTGCCCCAGTACTGTCAGTCTCCACTATGGGTTATTAATTATTTGTTATCACTCCTGGATACATTATAAAGTAAAAATCTGATTACAGATACTGTGTGAAATATTATGGCACTTTGTAAAAAATGTGTATGTGGATAGGTACACACAGATGCATTTCTACTTAGACTGGAATCTATGTTAGAAAGTTAACAACAGGGATCCCTGGGTGGCGCAGCAGTTTGGCGCCTGCCTTTGGCCCAGGGCACAATCCTGGAGACCCTGGATCGAATCCCACGTTGGGCTCCCGGTGCATGGAGCCTGCTTCTCCCTCTGCCTGTGTCTCTGCCTCTCTCTCTCTCTCTCTCTCTGTGACTATCATAAATAAATAAAAATTAAAAAAAAGAAAGTTAACAATAGTTATTTCTGAGCAGTAGAGGATTTATAGGTGATTATATTTTCTTTACAAATTTCTATCTTTCTCAAGCTTTAAAACTGTTTTATAATCAGACATGTATATATGGAGAGACAGAAAAAGAGAGAATGAGAAATGAAAGCAATCAGATTGATGACTTATGCAGTGAATTGTGTCTGTGCCCCTCAATTTTTCCAAGTTTTGTAAAACTGAGCAAATATCTCTTAACTCTTCTTAGAACAATCAATTTTGTTTGTTTCTTTGTTAACTCATGCTAAGTTAATATTGCTATCAGGATCAGAGCAGTGTCCAAGTTTCAAAATGCCAAGTCATTAAGCAAAAGCAGCATGCAGGATTTCGAGTCTCATTACCTAGTCCCATTACTGGCCGAGGGTCAGACACATAAAGGTCAGGATCTGGGGGAAGCAGATACACAAATAGGAAATGAGGTCAAGAATACAAGGAAGAAAGAATTATTTGCCAAGTTAAATCCCGGAGCACAAGGCAACATGCAAAATGCTAAGTTGAGGTCAGCTGAGGCGGTGGAAAGGACATAATTCATATTTTGGAGCTAATTAATAATGGAGAAAAGAATCTGTCCCGAATGACAGCGTAAGTCCTGCTTCTGCACCTATTCACTCCGTGCTGATGGCTGGAGGGCACAACGAGACAGGAAAAGGACCGCCAGGGTCATGGTGTCACTTGAGTTCCTCTCTCAGCTAGCTCAACATGCGACTGTGTTTGCAGGACGGAGACAATGGGGTACAGCAGTGAGTCCATATGTCATTCAGACAGATGATGAGCGGGGCCTTGGCGACGGGTACCATTTATCATTTGCTACCAAGGGCCTCGATTCCTAATGAGACCACGTTACAGATGTGATTGATAACCTATAGGCCGGGGCTTCTCAACTGGGAGAGCATTGGCCCCCCTGGGGGACATTTGGAAATGTCTGGAGACATTTTACTTGGGGAAGTACTACTGGTGTCTCGTGGGTGGAAGCCAGGGCGACTGCTAAACATCCTGCAACACACAGGCCAGAACCCCTGCAGCAAATAGTTACTGGGTGCAAATTATCAACAGTGCCAAGGTTGAGAACGTCCGCTGCAGACGGACGTTGTGGTTGAAACGTACCCCAACGTCCTTGGGTCGATGTTCCACACCTGTTAGTGACACTGCCCCTCTTAGCCGAGTGGCGACTTAGGAAAATCGTACAGCAGAGGGCGGTGATAAACAAATTTTTGTATTATGTTATCACTTGTCCTCTAATAGTTTTCTTCTTTTTCTACTTCTTTCATCTCCAAAACAAAAATAATAATAGAAGCAGAATAAAGCAAAAGAAAATAATTCCATATCTCTTTTGGGGAAAAGAACCCACCATATCTTATGCAAAGATGTATTAAAAATTCTGAGATAGAAGCTCCAGAGATACAGGAACCAGACTTTTAAATTATCTTCGTGAATACTCTGAACACTCAATCTGCAACTTTTTACTCACTTAAAGAAAAGTACCAGTCACGTCTAAATATTAGTAAAATAAAATATGTCACCTAATAACGATATATAAATGATCATACTCTTTTGGTCGACTATTCCAGTATTTAATAACTCTCATTTTGGGGAATTGCCAAAGCCAACAGTCTTTACTACAGATATATGCTCTTTTATAGTTGATTTAATGAAACTCAGAGACACTTATTGTCCTTACATCAAACTCTACGTGCTGAGGGAACTTTTAAAATATATTCTTAGCCTTTTTCCAAATTAAATAATTAGTCATGGGGATATCATGTACGGCGTGGTGACTATGGTTAATAATACTGTATTGCATATTTGAAAGTTGCTATGAGAGTAGACCTTAAAGGTCTCATCACAAGACAAAAATCTGTAACTATGTGTGGTGACAGACGTTAACTAGACTTATGGTGGTGATCATTTGGCAATATATACAAATATTGAATCATTATGTTGTACACCTGTAACTAATATAATGTTATATGTCAATTACACCTCAAAAAGAAAAGAAAAAGAAAACCACAGGCCAATAATCCTCATGAACACAAAGAGCCCTCAAAACACTAGTAAGTCACATCCACCAATATATAGAAATTACCACTATAGTATAACCAGGTGAGGTTCGTCCCCGGAATGCAAAATTGGTGTCATCTTCAGAAACCAGTCAGTGAAATTCACCACCTTATCGGAATAAAAGAGAAAAAAATCACATGTAAGTATCACTAGATTTGGATAAACCATTCCATAAAGTTCAACACCAATTCACGACTTTGGAAAACAATTTTCCACAAACCAGAACAAAAGGGACCTTCCTCAATGGGATAAATGCTGTCTTCAACAATCTACAGCTATCGCCGCATTTAATGATGAACTTCTGAACACTTTCTCCCTAAGACTGGGAATAAAACAGGAACTTTTTCCTTGCTGCCACTTTTCGATGTTATTTTAGAGGTTCTACTTGGGGTAATTGAGTACAAACTAGAAAAGAAGCAGTAAAATTGTCCATATCCATTTGCTAGGGCTGCTATGAGATAAGATAGCTCCACAGACCAAGGTGCTCAAGCAGTAGCTCTAAGTTTTGATTTAGCATTTAGGATATCTTTCCGCCAATATATCAAATATAATATATCAAATATATCAAATACAAGATGTAATGTTCCTTGTAAGTGTTCTCAACTAACTCTTCTGCGTGGAAGAAGCTGCTTTCTAGGTGGTTGTGAGGATTTTCTCTTTCCAATTTACAGCGACTTCTATTCAAAGCCATGTAGTGTTACCTGGTAGAAAGAGATCTGTGCGTGTCCACAATATTTAGAACTGCTTTTCCTGGCTTACTTGCCATGGATTTGTATTTATTATCAATATAATAATAATAATAATAATAATCGTGTTATTGATTCTTATTATTATTCTATTATTCTTAATAATAATATTATTGTTATTATCACCAAGGGGAAGAATAATAGCATTGAATATCAAAAAGTGGCTTATCTCAAACCCTGGCTTTTTTTACGTCATCGTTTTGTATTTTTGTTGACTTCTTACTTGACTCCCTTGTGATCAAATAATGTGTTCTATGTTGTTTTTCTATTTTAGAATTTACCAAATTTTTGTGGCTTAATATATGATACATTTTTGTAAATGCTTAAAGGAATTTTTGAAAAGTTGTCTTTGTTTTGAGGATATTGCGTTCAACATCTGCTGGTAAGTTGTTTTAGACTCACTTGGTCTTCTATCTACTTGATCTATC
Source organism: Canis lupus baileyi (assembly GCF_048164855.1). NCBI lineage: Eukaryota > Metazoa > Chordata > Mammalia > Carnivora > Canidae > Canis > Canis lupus. The sequence continues at coordinate 1,936,984 of NC_132855.1, forward strand.
ACGTGCTGAGTGAGGTACTGTTGTCTTTCTATGTCTACTTGGCTTTCTGCAGCTTTCGGTGTTTGGATTTTTGAAGCCGTTATTTGTTATTTGGTGCATAAAAATCCTTGAGAGATACTTACTATGGATTGCACTCTGTATTGTTTAAAAAAAGTGTTCAATTTTTAATGCCTTTTGCTTTGCCTTAATAATTGTCTAATACTAATATTGCAAATCCTGCTTCTCCCAACACAATTAGGATTTGTTTGCACTTTTGCTCTCAATCTCACTTTATTTTAAGTAAGTCTCTCACATCTCGGTTATTCTTTCACAGCCAATCTAATACACTCATGATATGACAAATATATTGAGATCTAGTTCTAATTGCATATTGTTTTGTTTCCTTTGTTTTCTATGATTTGCCAAGAAAGAGTGATTTAGAAGATAATTTAAAAGATGAAAATACTGAAAAGTTGTTCTCTCCCTAGTCATCAGTTGCAATAATTACTACCCTGGCTTTCTCTTCTATGTTAAGGCAGACACTCACCGTGAGTCTTTCTTAGTGTCAACTCCCCAGCCATATACAATTTCCCTGGCTTCCCAGCTCTCCCTTTTGATTTAGCACCTTAGGTATCTTTCTGCTGACATATCAATTATAAGGCATGATGTTCCTTGTGAGTGTTCCCAACTAACTTTCCTGCGTGGAAGACACTACTTTCTTTCTCTCTCCCACTTGCAGTGTTTTCTATTTTAAGACCATGTAGTATAATCTGGTAGAAAAGGAGTTCATGAAGATCTGTGTGCGTCCCTAATTTTTAGAGCTATCTCAAGCTGTCTTGTTTTTGTTTTCTTAGAGTTACTTGTTCAAATGGATCTTCTCTCCCATTTCTTTAACACTCAGCGCTCTAAAGTCAAGGTTTATCGAATTACTTAGGAAAATCCTCATTTTGCAGTCCAGGTGGCTCAGCAGGTTAGTGCCGCCTTCAGCCCAGGGCGTGACTCCGGGGTCCTGGGATCGAGTCCCGCATCGGGCTCCCTGCATGGAGCCTGCTTCTCCCTCTGCCTGTGCATCTCTGCCTCTCTCTCTCTCTCTCTCTCTCTTTCTCTCTGTGTCTCATGAATAAATAAATAAAATCTTAAAAAAAAGGAAAATCCTCATTTTAAGTCTTACCACTTACATAAACTTACCTCCACTAAGAACTGTGATTCCTTTTTCTCCTCCCTCATTCCCTTTCCAGTCTACATTACAAAAACACACTCATACACAACTGGGTTTTTAGGATTATGCAATCATACATTCTTTTCTCAGTAGTAAGCATGAATGTTATCCATCTTCATTGTAAACTCTTAGAGATAGTGATGTCAGTAAATGTGATTTGATGATGGTGAAGATTGAAGAAACAGTGCTTTAGCATGAACATGTCATTCGTAAGAAAAATATTTCCTTTAAACCAGTGCATATTTTCAACTGAAGAAATAAATTTTGGATGGTAACTTATCTATTTCAAGATCAGGATGATTAATTACTTGATTCATCAACAGGAAAATGGAATTTCCGTGTATCTTCAAACTTGACTTTTAGCCCAGATTTGGACAAATACACACCTTCTCTTTTTAGTTCATTTCATTTACAGCTGAATTAGTCATCATTTCCTCACAGTCTGCAAAAACATCAGCAGCTATTAACCATTTTATTTCCATTTTATCAAAACTTTGCTTGCATTAATTTGTCTTCATGATCTACTCCTGTTAGCATAAAAATCTCACATCTTGAAAAGTGATTAATCCTTAGACAAATGAAAGTTTTAAAAAAAATCTACTTCAACCTAACATTTTATTTGTGTGTGCAGTAAAAACTACAAGTTCTGAAAACCCATGTTTGCCATTGTTTTATATGAATTAAGGTATGCTGTAATTTTTAAAGGCTGCTTTTAGATCATTAAAATAGTGAAATGTCTCCAAAGATGGACTCTTATTCAAAGTTGTCAATTCGAGATGGTTTATTGCTTTTAATGCTATGGCAATATTAGAAATACATTTGACTTTAACTTCTCTTAAAACTTTTTATGTAAAAAAAAAACTATGTCGCATTGTCTTCAAAATATGCTGTGCTTTTAAAAAAATAAATTGTTGGTGTATTGATTAGTAGCATGTGCTTAGGAGTTGGATGGCATGGAATTAAATGTCTTCAAGACTCACTGAGCATTACTTAAACTCTCCTTACCTCAGTTTATTTATCTGTAAAAATGAGGATATGAACAATTCCTACTTCACAGGGTTGTTGTAAAGATTAAAAGATACATATAAAGTTCTTAAAAGAAGGCCTGATATTTATAAGTGCCAAAATAATGTCAGTTGTACTTTTTTCCCTCAATATATAGTGTAGTAATTAAAATCATGGACACTGGAGCTGGGCAACCCTGGGGACAAATCCCAGTTCTACCACATGTCAGCATGGCACGGGCAAGACATTTATTTGCTCGCTCCTTCAAGCTCGAAACTACCCTCTCTGTAAGTAAGGGTCATAATACATACTTGCCACATTAGAAGAAAACCTTAGCATGATACCTACTGTGCAATAAGCACTCAATTAATGGCCCAGAAACTCCCAATATGTTTTAGAAAGTCTTTTAAATATCTTTTAAAGATGTATTTATTTATTCAAGGGGTAGGAGGGGCAGAGGGTGGGAGACTCTTAAGCAGACTCCCCACTGATCACAAAGCCAGATTCCACAGCTCTTGAGAACAGGACTTGGGCCCAAACCAAGAGTGGGATGCTTAACCAACTGAGCCACTCAGGTGCCCTGAGTCTTTTAAATATTTCTTTTTAACGAGAACCAAAGAGCAACTTTTAATGTTGACATAAAGAGAGGCCAAAGAGAACAGAAAGGAAGGGGGCAGAGAAAGAGAAGGAGAGGAAAAGAGAAAGGAAGGAAGGAAAAGAAAGAAAGAGGAAGGGAAGGGCAGGGCACTGAGGGGGGCACTTGACAGGATGAGCACTGGGTGTTATTCTGTATGTTGGTAAATTGAACACCAATAAAAAATAAATTTATTATAAAAAAAGAATAGAAAAAAGAGACATTAAATTTATTGGGAAGAAATAATGAGTTAACTTGAGAGTAGAGGAAATTTAAGTGTCATAAGAAAAGCAAATTGACTAAGAAGAGACATAGCTGTAAAAATCCAAACTAATACTGGTATCCAAAATCCAGAGACATGGCTATTAAATATACCAGACTGATTCTCTCTTCTCTAAACTCAGAATATGAATTAATTAAAGAAGATTGAAGAATAGGATGAACAAAATGCAATAGATTCAACTACATTCTGTTAGAATTTCAATTAAAAATGTTTTATTTATTATTAGATCTTCTGAGAACATACTGTTATATTTAAATTTCATGGTATTGACTATCAAACTGTTATAGTTGAATTTTATTGTATTGACTATAGCTTGAAATATTTGGTTAGATATACTTTTACAGAAATATTTTATTCTTCTGTACCTTGGCTCTTTATAAATTATTTCTTTGTATATTTTGAATTCTAGTTACAAGCTGATTTTAATAACTTGTCTTTTCTATTAAAGCTATGGAATTCCAGTGTCCCTTATTCATTTAATAAATATTTATTGAATGTTGAAAAAAAAAGGAAAGAGAGAAGGAAGGAAGGAAGGAAGGAAGGAAGGAAGGAAGGAAGGAAGGGAGGGAGGAAGGAAGGAAGGAAAAGAAAAAGAAAGAAAAAGAAAAGAAAGAAAGAAAGAAAGAAAGAAAGAAAGAAAGAAAGAAAGAAAGCAAGCTAAGTGTGGAGTAGGGCACTATAGAATAAAGTTTGAATGAGGTACATGATGAAGAGTATTTTAAAAATCTAATTGATTTTCTGGAGGGTGTGATCTGTTTAGCAGGGCCCGGGGAAGCTCAGAAAGTAACAACCTTTGAAGAATATTAAGTGTGATTTTCCTTAAATTTAAAATACCAAACAAAATTACTGTTTTTATAAATACTTATATTTTGTGAACACAGCAAAAAAAAAATCATTAAACATACTTTTAGAATTATTGTAAATTTGTGTTAATTGTAGATCAAGAAATCATAACTTTAAAATAGTTCCCGTTTTACAATGGCTAATAATAATCTCTTGGGGAAAACAAAAAAGCCTGAATTCAGAACTAGAGGTCAGTCCAAATAGGACCATGACTCACAGAAATCACATTAACGTTCCATCTGAAAAGGCAAGAGGAATAATTTGTATTTATACGTACACTATGCACGTGTTAGATGAATTCAGACTGACTCAGAGCGTTAGGCTTCTCTCTCCACAAATTGGCTCAATAGCCTCTGAACTGTATACTCCCCTCCCCTCTGGTGCCTTTGCTGCAGCGAATTTTACCTAAGATACATTTAGGCATTTCTTTCTCAACGTCCTTGCTGCTGATGGAACTCTGACCCTGTGCCACAGGGTCTGAGTCATTGTCCTGATTACCCTGGTGCTCTGAATATTGAATGTTCCTGATTTATTGCTATCGTTCCACTTGCCTCTTTATTGTCTTAATAATGACTGCAATATGCATTATTTATCTATTGTGTCGCAGCAAATTACAATTTAGTGACTTGGAACACCAGGAAACATTTATTATCTCTCACAGTTTCCATGTCAAAATCAGGGATGGCTGGGGAGCCCTTCTGGCTCACAGTCTCTCAAAGGGTTGCAGTCAACCTCTGTCTGTCCTTGCCACGATGGTAGTCATCCGAAGGCTTGAGTGGGACCGGAATATGTGCTTCCCAGGTGGCCCTCCCTTGAGGATGGCAAATGGGTGCCATTCCTCTCCACATAGATCTTTCCTGAGGGCTGCTAGAGTGTCCAGCCCGCACAGTGGCTGGCTTCCCTCCGCACAAGCCATCCGAGAGAGCCAAGCAGAAGCTACAGAGCCTTTTATGACCTAACTCAGTCTTCACGATTCCACTACATGGGGATGCAAGAAATCCAAGTCCTACGACCTATACACTTCTCCATTAAATTATCCAGGAATTAGTGACCATTTCGACTCCCAGTGAACCATCAGCTTAAAAACTTTGGGTATCTTTTACCCTTCTCAAGCTTTATTAAACCAGTCAGGGCAAGCCGTTTTGTTTTTGTTTTTGTTTTTGTCAGCTGGGGTTTTACACAATTCCCTTGGCTTGGATAAAATATTTATAGAAATGGGAGAAAGGATGTGAACTTCATTGAAATGTACATTGTGTGTGACCATAAATATGGAACTTTCTGTTTTTCCACATCGTACTACTGCACTTACTTTCCTTAAAATTATTATTTGTTTAGGTTATAGGTTTTGACTCTCTATCCCAGGTTTACTCTAGAGAACAAGCTTTTCATGGAGGTTAGTTATTGTTTGCTTTTGCTAAGTTTAGGTTTTTTGGTACTCATCGATTCAAGTAGAAGTTTTCCTTGATAAGAAGCAATTTTACCTAACCACGGAAGGATTAATGGCCGTAGCTCTAGAAGTCAAAGTATTATACAAGAATGTGGCAAAATGATAATTCAATGACTGATTTAAGCAACCAGTGTCATTGTTAATGACATAGAATTCTACAAACAAGATATTTATGCAGAGAATATGGTAGCTCACACACTATCTTTACAACAAACCATTGCTTCATTTCATTTAGTTCTCTAAAAACAAAAATTACAATGCGAGGCAGATTATGTAAATTAATTATATTGGATTTAGATCTGTAGATTTATTGAGCAGACATTAAATTTTAAAACCTGGCCGAATAGCAATTAATGGCCTAAAATTTTTCTAAATGTGTATTTTAGAATAAATGTGTGATAGCTAGTATAAATTAATTGATTCTTATAATTAATTTTATTTACTGGATTTCAACTAAAATTTATTAACACATATTAAAAAATAGCAAAACGAATCTCTTTAAGAAGTAGGCCCTTGCTTTAAAGTTGGAATCCTTAGAAGATATTATTAAACTATGTATCAGTGACTCCGTGAAATTCACAAGACATAGCATTTCCCATTAAAAATTCCTGAAACAGCTCATTGAGCAAAGCTCTATGAGTTAATTTCTGGTAATTTCTAGAAAGTATTCTTGAAGCTCATAGAATTAAAAATTGAAAATGCTGGGGGGAAGGAACTGAAATACTTACTCTTCGTTTCCACTAGTCCGAAGTTTTGGGTCTGCATCCTGCTGCTCTTTTACCCACTTGCCCTTTCCAGTTAGGAAGAGAAAAACAACAACAAAACCATATAAAAAGGAGAACGACAGAAGGAAGTAAAGAAGGAGAAGGCAAGAAGCTCACTTAGAGCAATTAGGACCTGCTTAGAAGCTGTGCTGTGGGCTTAGAAGATGTTGGAGTCCCCTCAAAATTCGTATGTTGACATTTATTCCCCAGTGTGACAGTGTTTGGAGGTGGGGCTTGGGGAGGCACTTAGGTTTAGATGAAGTGATGAGAATGGGATTCCATGACAGGATTAGTGCCCTTATAAGAAGAGGACACCAGAGCCCTCTCTCTGTCCACCAGAGGAGGGCACGGCCAGAAGGCAGCCTTCTGAATATTACGAGCGGGGCTCTCACTAGATCCCGACTCTAGGCACCTGGTCTTGGACTTCCCAGACCCCAGAACTGTGAGAAATAAATATCTGTGGTTTAAGACCCCAGGCTATGATATTTTTCTTATAACAGCCCCAACTGACTAATATAAGCAGAGCTCTCAGGAAAGAATGTTCTAGGCAGAGGGAAAAAATACTAAAAAGCCCTGAAAGAGGAGCATGCCTGGTGTGTTACAGCAACAGCAAGTGGCCTGGTAGGAGTGAAATAACGTAGAAAGAAAGAGGGTACATCAACCAATTAAAATATCCTTAAACTTGATCAGCCAAAGTGGCATCGTTTAATCTTACGCTGACCCAATAGGCTTATTAGAAACCTATAACCAAGGAAGAGTTGGTTTAATTTAGAGAATTAAATCTTTTATTTAGAAAATAAATCATATTAATGAGTTACTGTTAGTAACAAATTATGAACCCTTTAGTTTAGAGACTTGAACAAATTAAACAGAAGTTTTTACTTTGGTAAAATTAGTGGCTGTTACTCTGAGAGCAGGAGATTTGGGCATTATCAGGAAAACTCTTGTCCCCATTATTCCAGGACACTTTCCCTAGAGGACATTAGTCCTAATAACAACCATCGTAGTTTTACCCTTAGAATCTGCTCTGTTTTATGTAATAACTTATTCCTTCTGAGACGCAACCTCCCCTCTTTTCTCTAGAAGAAGAAATCAATCTCCTAATAGTACAAACTGCATCATCACGTATGTAGCTACGAGCTCAACAAACTGATACGATCATGTGTTTTACTTTTCCTGGACAAAGGTACTGTGGCCACTTTAAAAATGCACTGTCAGCGCTCATCAACCACTCTTCGGGAACTCTCCACGTTGGCCAACCCGTTGGAAGTCAGCATAAATGCCGTGGCCAGTCTGCTTTATGATTTGATGGACCTAAAGAGCATCCTCTGGTTCCTTTTTGCACATAAACTGCACATCTAGCCCCAGCCTGAGGAAGCCACGGGGGCTCGCCCAGAGTCACATCGGACCAGGCGCCTCTCTCTCCTGCTGGCATCCATGTCGTTGACAAGGTCCAGCTGTAAAATTGGAATCTACCATCTTATTTTCCAATAAAAAAGGAAAACCCTTCACTTCTGCTTGCAAGTTTGTTGTAAGTGATGGAACCCAAGGACATCCACGTGGTAGAGCTCTGGGAACATAAGCGTTGGAGGGGCAGGGAGCTTCAACACTTCCTGAGGGCATATCACCCTCCCAGCACTTTGATTGCCTTATTGTTTAGCTTTTTATAGTTGTTTTCTTTTCTTTTCTTTTTTTTTTTTTTTTTTTTTTTGAGATTTCCTTGCGTAGATTTGGCTGATGAAATCATTGGCCTTGGTGATTGAACTCTATCTCCAGCCTGTCTCCCCTGCCCAGGAGTTGACGGGTGATGCTAAAAGTCCTAACCCTCTAATTACCTGGTTGATTTTTCCTGTGATCAGCCTCACCCTGAAGCTGGCTAGGGGCCTGCCCAGTCATCTCATTAGTAAAAGTCAGGTATTGTTAAAAAGGGCTTGTTACGAACAACAAAAGAAACTCCTTTCATTCAGGAAATCCAAGAGTTTTAGGACCTCTGTGTCAGGAAGCATGGACAAAGACCAAATATATATTTTTATTATACCAACCTACCAATCCCATGTCTTTCCTACTAGACACCATAAATAAAGTTTTAAGTGTCTTCAGGAACCAATCTAAAGTTTCCTAGCCAAAGCTAGGAAAGATAAATGGCAGAGGGGGGCAAAACTCTTCAGTAGACTGTCAACTATTAAATGTTGAAGTAAGGATGGAGTTTGAAAGTAACCATTTGACAACGATCAGTTCAAGCTACAATCATCAATGATGCTAGAACAAGTGAGTATGAGTGTGATGAGAACTAAGATATTTAAGTGGTCTCAAGTATCTCTCCCAGAGTACTTATTAGCTAAAAGGAAAAATATAATTTCACAATGGAGAAATCTTGCAGGCATTACCTAAATACAAGTGATTAATGTTAATATCTGCAGAAATGGGGCAAACCAATATCATGTGTCTCCTGACATGATGCTTTGGAAGAACTCAAAATTATTTTTGTAATATTCTTGCCCAAAATGCAGAACCTAAATGTAATCATGGGGGAATATCAGGTAAGTCCAAATTAAGAATACTCTACAAAATAACTGACACATAATCCTCAAATATTTCAGGATGATGCCAGACAAAAGAAAAATGGCAGAGAAACTGTTCTGGATTAAAAGAGACTAGTACATGAGAGCCACGTGCAACCTATGATCTTTGATTACATTCTGCACTGGATTTTTTATCTTAAAGATATTTATTAGGGCAATTGGAAAAAATGAAAAAGATTTTCAGATAATGATATTGAATCGTTAATTTTCTGATTTTCCTAATTATACTGTAGACATGAAAGAGTGATTTTTCCTTAGGAAATAAATACATGCTGAAGTATTTGGGGCAGAGGATTCATGTCTGAGCTACTCTTAAATTGTTCAAAAAGTACACACACACACACGCAGATGTGGTAATATATGCATATACGGTAAGATGTCATCAAATATTAACAGTTGGGGAATCGGAGTGAAGGACAAACTTGAAATTATTTCAAAATATAAAGTTATACACAAGAAGTTCAACTGTCCTATTTTTTTTTTCAAGGCGTAGGAAATCTACTGTCTTTTGGGACCTCTTCTAAGGCCCAGGAAGGGCTCCGGTGATGACATGGTGCGCCAGAACAAATTACCAACATTCTGGTAACGTAAAACAAGAGAGATTTATTGTCTCACAGTTCTGGAGGCCCGAAGTCTGAAATCTAGGTGTTGGTGGGACAACACTCCCTCTGGAGCCTCTAGGTGAGAATCCTTCCTCACTTCTCTGGCTTCTGGTGGCCGGCAGCATCTATTGTGGCTGCATCATTCCGGTCTCTGTTTCTGCCTTCACGTGGTCTTCTTCTCAGTGTCTGTGTCTTCTCTTCTCTTCTCTTCTGAGGATGCTTGTCATTTGTTTTAGGGCCCACTCGGGTAATCCAGGATGATCTCATCTCAAGATCTCTAACTTAATTACATCTGCAAAGAATCTGTTCCCCAGATGAGGTCATAGTCACAGGTTTGGGAGTTAGAACATGGCTATATCTTTTGGGGGCCACTGCACATGGTCATACGTTTTTTGCAAAGTTTGCAAAAAAAAAAAAAAGATGTTTCAAAAGCATTTGGTTAAGACTTATGTCTCTTTCCACTTCAGTGTTTTCTTTGTCATATTTTTTCTTGACATATTTTTTCTTGTGTCATATTTTTTTCTTGCTTTGGCGTTGTAAGCAATTTGAGGATCTGATGGGAATGGAGTTGAACAAATATCTGATGTGAATCTAGAAGGATATATTTATGTATTTGTAGTCACTTACAAGTACAGCTTAGTTTTTGCTGGCATCCAGAGTAGGGATGGATGGCTTGTAGGAATCCTTTTGTGCCACAGTAAGACTCACATAGTGCAATGATGCAAGGTCAGAAGTATATCATCCTCTGATGGCGTCTACCAGCAACCAGCACTGAAAGTATTTAAGTCTTATAAATAAAAGAGGTGAGGGCTTAAATTTGTGAAACAAGAGGTTGATATATGGAAACTTCTTCCAATCACTGAGTGTATAAAATTGTGAACAAAAGATTTAGTTCTCATCAATGTCTTGTCAAAAAAAAATATCTCTTACCAGGAATATATTTAATAATACAACATATAGAATTATAAACACACAGTGTGTGTTTGTTCAATATGGAAATTAAGCTAAATTTTACCTACTAGAATTCCTTTGCGTTTAGGGCACCCAATTTTAGTAGTACTATAAGCAGTTGGTGTACGTGTGTGGTTACACATCACATAGAAATATTGATTTTTGTATTGAATTTTATATTTCTATTCTTTTTCTTAAAGGGGGCCTCCAAACCGTGTGTGCCACCCCAATTAGTCTAAGGGCATTGAATAGACACTGAAATTTGACTATGTATAAAGGTTAGCGATTCTGTTTTAACAGGAAGCTCTTTATTTTACAGATGCAGCACTTAGCCTCTCAAAAGAGTCCCCTAGCACTATGATTTATGAAAACATAGTTTTTAAAATTAAAATGTTGTTCAGAAATCTCAAGTTCTACAATTGTGATGGTTTGTCCTCCAATCAAACAATGAAAAAGTCCTTGATTTTTAAAAATGCAACACCTTCTGCATCACCTGGGTGGCTTAGTGGCTAGAGCATCTACCTTCAGCTCAGGTCCTGATCTCAGGGTCCTGGGATTGGGCACCATGTTGGGCTCCCTGCTCAGCAGGAAGTCTGCTTCTCTCTCTCTCTTTCTCTCTCTTTTTCTCTCTTTCTCTCTCAAATAAATAAACCTTTAAAAAAATGAAATATCTACCCGTAAAAATATAAAAACTTGAGTTTAAATTGTTTCTCCTAAATGACTATATGTATATATTCATATTTAGTTAAAATATATATGAATTAAACAGTTTTGATCAAAACTTCCAGCACAGTCTTACTTCAAAACTAAATTTAATGTTTGGACTGATAAAAACAGGCCAACAGGCTAAATAATAAATAAATAGCTTAAACAACACAAGTATTTTTTTTTAAAGGTGTCAGTTTTAAATCTTGCATAATAGCAAAAGCCCTGGATATGAAACAATAAAAATCATGAGCACCAGGTTATTCAAACCAACCTTACACCTCTCCATCCTACTCCTCTTTATTTTACACAACATTTTGAACGCACTTAATGCTCCTGAATTATACACATAAAAATGGTTAAAATGGGGGGGGGGGGGCACCTGTGTGGCTCAGTTGGTTAAGTGACTCTTGGTTTCAGCTCAGGTCATGATCTCAGGGTCCTGCGGTGGAGCCCCACTGGGCTCTGTGCTGGTGGTAGAGGCTGCTTAAGATTCTCTCCACTTCCCCGCCTTGCCCCTCTTTCTCCCTCTGTCTCTTTCTTTCTCTCCCTGTTTAAAAAAAAAACAAAGTGGTTTAAAACGGTAAATTTTAGGTTATGTATGTTTACTACAAAAATTCATAGTTAGCATGTAAATATGTCATTTAGAAAAGTTTTAGAGGTTTTCCAAAGTTTCTTATATTTTTGGAAAAAAACCTTTTCATATGTCGACATCACAGATGGTGCCATGATCAACATGCTTTATGACATAAAATCCAGCACCTTTTTGATGGATATAAATCATAATCCCTAGGAAAGCCAGCCAAGGAACTTGAGTTTCTGGCTGCCTCCTCATTCCTTCCTACTTGTAGCCTTACTAAATGGCAAGGTCTTTATTTGAACTTTGGCTGCGTGGCTTCATGTCTCCATTAGTTCTGTCACATAGATGTCTGCTTCTATCTGTTTTGGTGTTTTTGTTTTTGTTTTTGTTTTTGTTTTTTAAATGCAGCCTCTTCATTGCATTTGTATTCTCAAAAAGGGAGTCATATGATCACAGTCCCCATCCAAATCACAGTTTCTCTAATTAGCAGAGCTCTTAGAAGTTGCTGGGCCAAGTCTTCTTCGGGTCAGGCAATGATCTATTCACCATCCAATATGCTTTGGCCAGGTTTCCAAGGGCATGCAATGCATGCTTTATCACTGAGCATCGAACAACCACTTGGAAGGGTCAGGGCAGCACGCATCAGATACACAGATACATTGCATGCATGGGACATTTGTATTAGCCACAGTAAAATTAAGGCTATCACTACATACATACGTAGGCACAAATCGTGAAATGATGCCCTAACTGAAATAGTCAAAATCCACGGGGCGGAAAGGCAGTACCATATATATATATACATGATACTGGCTTCAGATGCCTAATCGTACTACAGTTTTAAAGAACAGTGGCCAATCGTGGCCTGTGGCATATTTGTGGGATCTCATCTGTCATAATTACTCTATCTTATTCTTAATATATTTCATCACCATCAATTGAAGCCATACTTTATCTAAAATGACCAGATAATATCACCACAACCAGATAATATAACCACTACCAAGATCCTGGACCATAGCCAGTCTTCTGGCATTTCAAGGATCGTCCGTGCAACCCAACACCACTGTGAACAGGATGTGGAAGCAGCTGTCACCCTAAGCTGCAAGGGGGTCTTTGCAATCATTGAGCAGCAAATTGTACAAACCAAGTTCAAATCATGCAATAACGCCTTGAACAAAAACACATGATTTCTTTGTTAAGAGTTGCCTTGAGTAAGCCAAAGCAGCCCTGGAAATACAGCGGCCATTTCCCGATAAAAGCTTCTCCTTTGGTAAAATAAGAGAAGTTGTTCATTCAGGTATGTGTACATTTGTGTCAAGTACCCAGCTCGGGATTTTAGCGTATGTGATTTTTCAAATCGCTCTTGTTGATTTAAGAAGAAAGAACAAAGGTGAGGAGTAGAAAAGGGAACTAAATCAAGCAATGGGGAGACCGCTTGCTTTCTCAGTTAAGGCTTAAAAAACATAAAGACTGTGAAAGGAAGAGAACTGTGGTCCTGAGAGGGAGCCCGAGGAGCTGGTGGAGATGAACTGGGGCTCCGGGGCCTGGGAGCGGGGCAGCGGCTGGCGTGTAGATGTCAGCATCTCTAAGTCATTAAATCAGGAGGGCTGTAAGAAAAAACACGTCTTCTCTGAGTGAGATGGCAAATTTATTAAGCAATGAATGATGCTGGCCTCTCTCCTCCCTCTTATCTTCTAAAATAAATTCTGGCTTCATCGAGTCAGTTGCTCGCCCCTCACCCCCACCCGCACTGATCTCCAAAAAAGGTCCTGCCTTGTTCCCCTGGTCTTTGGGGGCTTTCATGATGAACTCTTAGAGGAAGGAATGCGGGCTGAATTTGAGTATAAAATGGTATGAGGATTAAAACTCTCATGGAAGTTTTTCAGAGGAATTTTGAAGAGAGTAGCACAGAATACGAGAGAGGAGCTGATGAGTGAGGGGAGAATATTAAATATTGCATTAGAAATATGCCTCTTTCGTGGACTTTAAGAAATACATGTGAAGGGCTTAAATTATTTGAAAATTATCTCTTTGGCTGCCTTCTGACTGCATTGCTGATCTGAGCCTGGACCTCATGGGCTATGACTCTATAAACATGGCACAGCTGTGCATATATCTTGTGGAAGCTGCAGTGAAAAGAGGGAGTCGTGGTAGTGATTTAGGTGGTAAATCAAAAATAATAGTAGGGAACAAATTATGACTTGCTTCCATTAATCGTTATTGATCTTATCCTTAGCGGTAAGAGTTTATTTTCTGCTTTGTGTAGTGGACGCATAAATGTGACAGCTTTAATTGGTTAATTCCTGACATCAGTTACTCTGTTCTATTTTTCTCAACTAAATTCTCCTACACAGGAATTTTCAAAGACCTGACCTCTACAGCTAGGGAGCTGCTATTATAGTTGCAAAACTTTTATTTTCCATAAATTTTATTGCTCACCCAACCATACAGTTTTGTCTCTCCTTCCGCACATAAATTTCAGACACGTCATCAGCACACGAATAGACATACATACAGGTGTGCCTTCACCCCCAGTCTCTCCCTCTTTCTCTCCCCTTCTGTCTATGTCTCTGTTTTTTTCTCTAACACACACACACACACACACACACACACACACACACTTTACTTATTTGTTGGCACAGCTAAAAAGAGGGCAATAAGAAAGATTAATAATGCATGTCCCTTGGCCAAAGTCAAATAATTAACAGCAGTTTTGTGAGCCTCACAGTTTTAGCCATTATAGAAAGGATCCTGTGGTTTAAAATCTAATTAGTGAAGGCCTAGATGTCCTGGCAAGATACAACTTGAATATTGCTGCTATTTGAGTTGAGTAAATTTGATAAGAGACCTCGCTATGGCTCCAGAGCCTCGCTTCCCATGGCTCTATTTCTGGTTACTCGAGGCTCAAATTCGTAAGACCCTGCGGGGGACCATGGCACGTACCTAGCATCGGCTGAGCACTGCCGGAGGAGCAACGGCTTGGAGGAGCCTGACCAGCTTCAGCCCCGAGTTATCTCCAAGGTCTGCTCTACACCAGCAGCACCTCAGGTGGAGCAGCCTCTCATTAACCTGGGGGTCTTATCAGGGGTAATGTTGTCAAAGATAAACCAGAGCTGGACAGAACTTAGAGCAGCAAAAACAGATTTTATTCAGGGAAAGTATTGCAATAGGAGAAAGGGACCTCAGGATAGACCTGGGCTCAGTTCTGAATAGAACGAGAGAAAGTGGGGATTTCTACCCGAGGGGCAGCCTGGGGTTTGGTGGGTGGGAAATCACTGAGGGGAGATATCAGGAGTAAGAGGGAATTCTGGCCAAACCGCCCTAGTGGGACTCTCGGTGTCGGCAGGCCAGGGTGATGGGACATCGCGTGGGAGGATAGGGGAGGACGAGGAGCCTGACTAGCTGCTGAAGGTGACCAAATGTCAAGGATGGGGGATTCTGGGTCAACCAACTTAAGAATCTTGCTAAATTTCGGCATTGCAGACACGAACACGGAAACCCCAAGGTCAAGGTTTAGTTGGAAAAGGGCTCAGAAGAGCTTGATTGAAGTTTAGACATGGACAGAATCTTTGTCAGTATAGACGGGCTGAGTCACCGGCATCTGCATCCGTGTCCTGTGACTCAAGTGTGTGGTTCAAAAGGGGTCAATGTCAAGGGCAGCTTCAAATCTTCCCTTTCCATTAGTCCCAAATATAATGTCAACTGCTACGAAGGTTTTCGTTTTTTTAGCTTTTGATAATAGATATAAGACATAGCTCAGTTTCCAACTCTGATGTATTTTATGAACATATGATTTAGAGATTTTTGCTTTCTCCCATCCTCTAAGGCAATGGAAGCTTCCTGAAGATAGTGAGACGCATCGATCTGCACTATGAGAAATACTAAGAAAATCTATTCCCCCACATTTTTGCTTTTCCACAAGTGAAAGCTAGTCAATCAAGATGAATTCTTTACTCTCCCCAACAAGAGCTTTTCTTTACGAATTCCTACTTCTCCCCGGGAAGTCCCGTAGTGGCCTCGATCGGAACCTCCTTGAGGAAACTCTACAAGTTCAGCTCAATTTTACTCATCACACACCCTCAAAACTACAATCTTTTGCTTCAGCCTTAATTGTAATTAAAAATCACTTTCAGGAAGATCATTTTCTATCTTGAGAATTAAGGGTTAGTGAAATAGCTTTAGATAGGGTTCTTGTTTTGTTGTTGTTGTTGTTGTTTTTTTTTTTTCTCGGCCTTAGGCAGAAGCTGACCATGTATTGTGCTTAGGGCACCACTCCTGCAAGGCCACAGCTTTTGAAACCTTTGATAAGAGAGAGAGATGGTGTCACAAAAGATCCTCTCCTTCCCTCCTCAGAGTATACATACAGTTCAAATCCCAGAGGCTTTAGTTTCTCCCAAAAAGCGCCTGTTGGACTGTGGGCACCTTGGTCAGCTGACCTAGAAGCATCATCTCTGATTCTTTGGTTGCTCTTCTAACGAATGTGTGTGTCTAGCTTTGCTTCCCAGGCCACTTCACCTTCCCATCAGCCTTCTCGTTGTCCCTCATCTCTCACTTCCTTGTGTATGTGCTATTTCTGGGAAGAGACGAAAATGCCACCGTGACATCTAACTGTGGCTTCTGTACCACCATCCAGTTGGGAGCCACGCCACTCAGAAGTTCGTAGTGTTATCTTACACCGAATCTTGCTGGCCAACATCAGTATTTTCCCACTCGTACAAGGATCTGAGGCCGTGACACTCTACTTAGTGGAGTGGGACGGAAGTATGAGGGCCAGACCTGCCACGTGGGCATCTTCCTCGCACCCCCTGCGTTGGGGCTAAGGCCTTCAGATTTGCTCCACTCTTTAAGGACTTGCACACATGGAGAGACTGAGACATTCCTCAGGCTCTCCCTCCTTTAGTGAGCCGTGACTTACTCTGGTCTAAACTTCAGTCACCACTGAATAAGAGACTGACCATTTTTTTCTGTGATTAACGTAGCATTGATGAGTCACTTACATATATCCTGTTTTCACTATGTTGTTCAACTTTAAACAGTAGCACAGAAAAGGATATCTGGGTCAGCACATTCTCCACTGTCTCCTTAGGAATCATTTCCTTGTATTTTATTTTATTTTATTTTATTTATTTATTTTATTTATTTATTTTTTATTTTTTATTTCCTTGTATTTTATATACTGTCCTCTCTTTTCTGAAAAGATTAGTACTAAACAAAGGCAACTAAATGTAGGCTGTAGAAGTCATAAAATGAGAATTAATATTCATTATGAATTTCTTAGAGAAACTGAAAATCTCATGGATTAGCTCCATTTACATAAGAAATTTCATTTTATCATATACCTTGGGGTTTGGTGCGGTTCCCTTGGAATCAACTTGCTAGTAGACAGATCCGTAATAATTTAATCTGATCTATATTTATTTGAAATAGATTTTAAAATTTTTGAAAATCAAATTGGAAATAAATAATAAATAGAGCTACATGCTAGCAATATTTTATTTCATTCAACCAAGTTAATTCACTTATAAATTCTTAAGAACATACTCAGAAAAAAAAGTAAATGCATCCCTAGGTATAATTCTGAACACCACTGTGAGAAGCCATTAAAGTACTTTTAAGGGTTCTTTGCTAGAAAAAAATTATGCAGGGTAGGGTTTGATACTAACTTCTCTATATTCGTACAGATTGATCCTGGCTAGCCATGGATCACACAATCAGTTCACGAAGGAGAGAAATGGGTCAGAAATTCCAGAAATCTGATGAATGTCTATTCTTTGTTTTATTTTTAAAGATGTGTTTACTTATTTTAGAGAGAAAGAGAGCATTCACATGCACAGGGAGCAGGGGGGCAGCAGGAGAGGGAGAGAGAGAATCTTAAGCAGACCTCTCAGTCAGTACGCAGTCCGGTTGGGGCTCCATCTCAGGATGCTGAGATCATGGCCTGAGCTGAAATCAAGAGTCAGACACTGAACCCACTGAGCCCCCAGGTGCCCCATGAATGTCTTGACAGCCTCTTTCTACATTATCTCTTCTTTCCAAAGTGATCCTTCTATTTTCCCCAACAGATTTTTCAAACAAGTGCCTTTTATGTATATATCTTTTGTATCTTGTAGTGATTATTTGTATTTTATAATAATTTCTCATGAAATACTCAATTTTTATGTCACTAAAATTGACATGTGTGCTTAGTTTAAAGACAGTGTTTAATGATTCTCTTATTTTTTTTCTTGATTCTCTTATTTAAAAAAAAAACCATGATGCAACTTTCCTTGGTCTTTCCAGTTTGAAAAATATTATTTAAACTATTCATTTAATGAAACTGGGAACTTTGCTACTTCTGACAAAAGAATCGATTTGTTTCCCATGTACATCAAACAAGGACTTCTGAACAAATGCTAACAGCTGCAAAGCCATCAAGTTTCCGCTTATGCCGCACAAAACATACATTTTTAAAGAGGCAGACATATGGGCTTTATATCATGTATACATAGGCATTTGTGAATTAAATGCCAAAAAAAAAGTTCTATCCCAAACTACAGTTACCTCCTTCACCTTAGGGAAATCCGTAGAAACGAATACATCGGGTTTCATTAGAGTGATATGTTTCATTTAATGATAGTATGTTTTGTAGTTACTAGAAAACATGTACCTTTTTGTTGCTGGTGGTATTTGTCTTTTATTGAGGTATAATTTACATAGAATGCAAGTCACTATTCTTGCATTTTGTAGTATGTACCACAATCAAGATAGAATACAGTTCTAACATTCTCCCAAACTCGATTATATCCCTCTTGTCATTATCCTTGCTCCCCATACTCCGTCCCTGACTATCAAACCCTTCACTGAATTGTTTTCCATCCCTGTAGTTTGCCGCTCTCAG